>NC_092413.1:57534209-57849628 GCF_040894005.1 Engystomops pustulosus
ACACAAATGCATTTTTTCGCCAACGTCACCAGATTTGGATTTTTTTTCCAGCTTCACAGTACACGGCATAGAATAATAAATAATGTCACTGAGAAGCAAAATTTGTGAGGCAGAAAATAAGCTCTCATACAACTCTGTACATGGAAAAATTAAAAAGTTATTTTTGAACATAGGGAGCAAACGTGAACAAAAAAAACTGCGACAAGAAGGGGTTAAAGGAAATCTACAATTAAAATAAATTATGAGGGGCGTGGCTTGGCGATGGCGGAGTAAGTCGCACTGACTGCGAGCTCCCGGCCATTCCCGCCAGACACCCGTGGCACAGAGCGCAAAGAGCCCCGATCACATCATGGTCCACAGGAGGGGACCGAGGAGGACCACGGCACCCCCAGCAGCTGACCCGGGAGCCATAACTAAATTCCTCAGGACAGCGGAGCTGCCTGAGGACGCGGCGCACGAGGCTTCCAAGATGGCGGCCGCGACCGCCCGTCTTCCCCACACCGCAGCGCCATCCTCTCAGCAGGAGCTGAGTGAAGTGGAGGAGTCAGCCCCGCAGTCCCCGGGCACCACGGTGAGTGCCCCTTCAGAGGGGCATCATGAAGATTACCCCCCACTATCGGGGAGCAGAGGAGAAGTGCCTCCATCCCAGGCCTCCCCTTCATTAACATGGCCTTCCACTCCTCACAGGGCCCTACCTCCCACCCCCACTGCAAGCCAAGGGGGCAATGTTTCCCCATCCCAGGGGGCAAGTACCTCCCAACAAGAATGGGACTGGAAGGCTCATATACGTGCCATGCCTACCAGGCATGAAATTAATAACCTTTTTTCAAGGCTGGAGGAATCTCACAAAAGGGACATTGCTGGTTTGCAAAAAGAAATACATCACATTGGCCACAGGGTGGCAGAAGCGGAGTCTGCCCAGGAGAAAATTCTAGATCAATTGGACACTCACTCACAAGTTCTACAGGAACATGCATCCCATATCTCTAGTATTTTGACACATCTGGAAGATATTAAGAACAGACACCGCCGTAACAATCTAAGGATTAGAGGCGTGAATGAAGACGTGGAACCATCTAAACTTGAGGAGTGGGCCCAAGCGTTTTTTGCAGAGATCTTGAACCAACCTTCTGCCTCTCCAATTGAGCTGGATCGTATCCATCGCACACTGGGCCCTAAGCCGGCGGCTTCTGAGCGTCCTAGAGACATCCTATGCCGAGTCCATTTTTTCAAGGAAAAAGAGGAGATACTTCGCCGTGCAAGGGAGCTCAAGGACATCACGTTCCGTGGATCCAAAATTATTGTTCTCCCAGACCTAGCGAAGAGAACCCTTCAACTGCGGAGGGCCTTGCGTCCTCTATTGACGGAATTGCAATCCAGGGACATCCCGTATAGATGGGGCTACCCGTTTCAACTGATCGCTAAGAAAAATGGGAAGTCGGCTGTCTTCAGATCCCTCGGAGACCTCCCGAAATTTCTGGGGACGTTCGAGCTGCCACAGATAGCCCTACCTGAGTGGCCTATAATCAACTCGGCCCCGGTTCAACCGCCGAGAGAGAAGTGGCAGGAAGCACGCAGAAGAGGCTCAGACCGAGCTACGAATCACTCTACCGGAACCTGAACGGTTTTTCTTTGTATACTTTTCTATTTGATAGGTGTTACCTGTTATACTTTCCTTACCATGCTGTTATAATCTTTTTTCACGTGGTTTTATAATAATACCTGTACTCCTCGATTTATCACAGGTTACGATACCTTTGGGAGTTTAGCAGGGGCTTTTATAGTCTTTAATTATTTGAAATTCTAATTCAGAAGCGCTTAATATATTTTTTCTTGTACTATGAATACACTGTTTTTTTGGCGGAGATGTGCCGGGAGACTCGCCCCCCATTGGTCTCCTCGTCTCCCCCTTAGGGTTGCGGTGCTGGACATCGCCTTGGCTTTTTATGCCTTTTCTTAGATTTACCAGGCTCACTAGGGGCCTGGGTTGTACATTTTCTCATGTATGTTATGTTTGTCATGTTTGTTTACCCCTTTCTTCCCTCCCCGTTCTTTCCTGGTCTAACCTCCTCCCTCCCCTCACTACATCATCTATACATGATCTAAGCTCCCCTTTACCTAAACTATGGCGGTATTAACTTTCTGTACATACAATGCCAGGGGTCTAAATAAACCGGAGAAACGAAGCCAAATATTATATCGTCTCCATAAGAGACGAGTTCTGGTAGCAATGTTTCAAGAGACTCACTTTAAAGTGGACAGCATTCCCAAATTGCACAATAAGTATTACCCTGTATGGCACCACTGCCCCCACCCCTCTAGGAAGGCTTGTGGAGTTTCCATAGCTTTTCACAAGTCGTTCCATCCGACCATATTGGCCACGGAGGTAGACACGGAAGGCCGTTACATATTTCTTAAAATTGACTTACTGGGAAATGTTTTCACACTTGCTAATGTTTATTTTCCAAACCAGGGCCAGGTGTCTTTTGGCTTGGGTGTTCTGAAAAAATTGGCTGTCTTTGCTGAAGGATCTGCATTGATTCTAGGAGGCGATTTCAACGTCCCTCTTGACCCTGCACTGGACTCTTCCACAGGTAGGTCCTCACTTTCCCACCTGGCACTACGTAGGCTGAGACGCTCATTATTAAACCTCAAATTAGTAGATATGTGGAGGGTGCTTCACCCGGGAGTCAGAGATTATAGCCATCACTCTCAAGCACATAATAGCTATGGCCGCCTAGATTACCTCTTCGTATCACACCAACTGTTAGATCGGGGCCCTAAGAGTTCTATCGATTCCACCCTTTGGTCAGATCATGCCCCTGTGTACGGGTGGCTAGGCCATCTGGGCAAACGCACAAAGGAATTCTCCTGGAGATTAAATGACAACCTACTAAATGATGCCCTATGCGAAGCTGAGGTCCGGGGTGTAATCACAGACTTTATATCCTCAAGTCAGGCTCAACATCTTACAATGCCAGTTAGATGGGAGATTTTAAAGGGATCCATCCGAGGGGTGTTTATGGCACATGGGGCGCGACTTAAAAAGGAAAATTCTGCAAAACTGAGCTCCTTATTCTCAGAATTGGGTTCTAAATAAACCGCTAATAAATCCTCCCCAACTGATCTTTTAAAGACGGAAATCTCAACTATTAGACACAAGATCCTCCAAATATTAGATCAAAAGAGCCTATGTTTTAGAGATAAGGTGAGAAAAGATTACTTCGAATATGGAGATAAATGCGGGAAATTGCTAGCCAAAACCCTACATCCTAGGACCCCTCAGGCACCAGTTATGTCCATATACTCACCTCAGGGCACCTTAGTTAACTCACCGAATGGGATTCTTCGGGAATTTAGTAACTTCTACACCGCTCTATATAGTCTGGATGTTCCTGCTACTGATCCTGTTCGCTTCATGGAGGAGATCTCAGGTTATCTGGAATCTCATTTCCCAAGCTCTATTTCCCCAGAGGAAGCCTCTACAATTGATAACGACTTCACCTCAGAAGAAATTCTGCAGGTAATAAAGGAACTGAAAATGGGCAAGAGCCCTGGGCCAGATGGCTTCACACCCAGATTTTATAGAGTCTTCGGGGAAGCCCTAGCTACACCTCTGACGGACTTCTTCAACTCTATAGACATAGACAGTCCCTTTGACCCACAATCCCTTAGAGCCCACATCTCGGTTATCCCTAAACCGGGTAAGGACCCCAACCACTGCGGAAACTATAGGCCCATCTCCTTGATTAATATCGATCTCAAAATATACTCCAAGATTTTAGCTTTACGCATCTCCCCATTTATTCCAAACTTAATTCACCCTGAACAGGTGGGCTTTGTTCCGGGTCGTGAGGCAAGGGACAATACCCTAAAAACGCTTACCCTGATCTCGTGGGCTCGGCGCTCGGGGACCCCTTTATGTCTGCTTACGGTGGATGCTGAAAAAGCCTTTGATAGGGTACATTGGGGGTTCCTGGGGGCCACTCTCACGAGGTTGGGTTTGGGAGCAAAGACAAGGAACAGCATTATGGCCCTCTATACAAATCCGTCCGCGTGTGTCAGGGTTAATGGGTCGGTATCCTCCCCCTTTCCCATTCGTAATGGCACGAGACAGGGGTGTCCATTGTCCCCACTTCTTTATATCCTGGTGATGGAATCTTTGGCTTGTGCACTTCGTGATAACCCATCCATTAGAGGTCTAGAGGTCAAAGGAAAACCTTATAAACTCTCACTGTTTGCTGATGACTTACTCATTTATGTCTCGGATCCGGTAGTAAGTCTTCCTAATATTATGAGGGAGTTTGAGGCATACAGTAGAGTAAGCAATTTTAAGGTTAATGTCCAAAAATCTGAGATCTTGAACATTAATATCCCGAATCATTTGGTCTCCTCCCTGACCACCTCCCTTCCCTTTAAATGGGCAAATGGGCATATTAAATATCTTGGAGTGCACATTCCATCAGATCCTAACCAAATCTACGCTTTGAACTATGCGCCCCTGCTTAGGAACATAGAAACCGATCTCAAATCGTGGAGTTCCCTCTCCCTTTCTTGGTTTGGTAGGATGAATACGCTTAAGATGGACTCCCTGCCTAAGATCCTCTACATTTTTCAGACGGTTCCCGTAGATCTAAGCGCCGCTTTCCTAGATCGACTCAGGAAACTAGCTACTAAATTTGTTTGGAAGAACTCCCCCCCACGGATAAAACATAGCATCTTAACAAGACACAAAGAATTGGGGGGGGCAGGTCTTCCAGATTTCTCACGCTACCATAGAGCGGTCATAAGTAAAGTGGTACTAGACCTGACAAGTCGAAACAGCGGGAAGCTATGGGTAGACCTGGAATGTTCCCTACTGAATAATGGCCATCTCCCAGATCTGTTCTGGCTCCCCCCTAAGAGTGATTGGGATTCCTACAACATCTCACCACTAATGTCGCACATCTTGAAAGTCTGGGGCAAGTTCGCCATCAGGGTCAAACTTATTAATGTCCCCGGTCCTCTGTCCCCGGTCATGGGTCTTCCCGGAATGCCGGAAACATTAAATAGATGCCCTATTTTACTAAATGACAATGGTCGTCATAAGACTCTGGGGGAGATATTATCCACAACAGGGATACGCTCTCTAAACGACATCTTGGGGGATAGGAGACCTTATCCTGGGGTATGGCTACATTATCTTCAACTACGTAGTGCTATTCAAGCTCTGACTCCCGGGGGAACCTTGACCTCCACACCTACGGCTTTTGAGTCCATCTGCAGTTCGGCCAAACTGACTCCTCATGGAGTGTCTCTAGTCTATGGGATGTTGTCGGGTTGCGGGGGGGAGGACCTACCACTGCCATATATGAAGGCATGGGAAACGGAGTTGGGTAAAACCTTCACCAAAGAACAATGGGAAAAGTCCCTCCTTCTAACCCATAAGATGTCGGTGTCCAACAAAATCCAGGAGACTAATTTTAAAATCCTTACTAGGTGGTATAGAACCCCCACTCGCCTACATAGCATGTTCCCTTCAGTTTCTCCTATTTGCTGGCGTTGTCACAAGGACAGGGGCACCATGCTTCACGTGTGGTGGGACTGTGGAGTGGTGGCAGCAGTGTGGAACGCCATTTGGGATCTCTACAAGCAGCTATACGGCTCCACAGGGAGCATTTCTCCTGATATTGCTCTGTTATCAATGCTCCCAGGGCGGCTTAGAGACATCAAAAAAGGCCTCCTGCGTCACTGCATAGTGGCAATGAGACAGGTAATTCCTAGATTGTGGAAGTCCACTTCTCCACCTACCAGACTACTGTGGGTGGAGGAGATGGACAGACTGAGACGAATGGAGGAACTGAGAGCATTAGATAACAATCAATATGATGTTTTCCATAAAACCTGGTACAGATGGGACACGTTCAGGAACTCACCTGCTCTAACCTCTTGGATATAGACGTCGTAATCATGGGCACCGCTGTTTCAGCAACAGGGGGTACCCCCTAACCTTGATGTGTAGTGATTGATTCCTTGTCTCCCCCTTCCCCTTTCCCCCCCCCCTTCTTTCCCTACCCCCCTTATTTTTCCACCTCTAGATGTTTAGTTAATGTTAGATACGTTTATATTTGCTTGTTTGAGCTTGAGTCCTACTTGATTATGATTCCTTGTCATAGATAAATATGGGGCTGCGACCCGAACATGTGCCTGACTTGTAGGCTTCTCGCTCACTTGCAATAAAGTTTATTGAACCATAAAATAAATTATGATAAACCAGGGACACTTACTCATATATGAGGGCTCATATACTCCATTTTTAAAATTATGCTAACGACCCATCTGCTGCACTATGCAAGGAGCACTTCCCCCTCCCACTGTGTGCCGAAACTTCCTCTGCTGCCATGAGATTACAGCAGGCAGAGGGATGGGGAATTGCTGAGGGAGCAGAAGGGCTCTAGTGGTGCTCCCAGAGCCTTTCTGGCGCATTAGCATAATTGTAAAAGTTGATTTTAGAAGGAAGAAGGCCATGGTAAACAAATATAAGAAGATTACCGCGGTTATTGCTTGGATCTGTGAGTAAAGTGTCCCTGGTTTGTTTATCATGCATGTTTTGATGGTAGATTTCATTTAATTCATTAGACCAGAAATACATGCCTTTATATTGCACTATTGAATAAAGGAAAATAAATAGTATATATTATTGTGCAATCAAGTACTTATTTTTCCATCACCTTTTTGCTCCATCTTATAGAAGGATACAGGGGATGCAGATTTCACTTTGGACTCCAGCAGTAGAGTCTGTCTCCCCAATTATAGGTTGATAGGGGGCAGAATAAAAACACCCCCACATTGCAAACAATTTAGCATATGTTTTCTACTGATGACCTATTTTCTACTGATGAGCACTAAGCTCATCGCTATGTGGCAGGAGTTGGAATCCTACTAATCAATTGTAGGATTCCAACTCCTGCCACATAGTGATGAGCTTAGTGCTGGGCGCACCAGAAGTAGCTACAAGGTGTTCCAGCCTTGCTCATTGTACAGCGGTCTTGCCTGCTTGATGCAGCTCAATACCATTCATGCGGCACAGCATGATATAATAATATAAGGATTACTAAATACAATAACAGAGCAAAAGCTGAATATGAAACATTCATTAACATTGATGTTATTTTACATTTCAATTCCTTATGGTACAATAATGATAAGAATGCTAATAATATCAGCCAACCATTAGAAACACATTCAGACTACAGTGGAAATGGCCTCATACTCACAAATAGATTTTCATAGCAGCTAACTTGTATTTTATTTTTTACTTGTATTTTTATGACAATTTCCAAACTACCTATTAAGTACATTTCCATAGTTGCTGGATATTCCCTCAGCATAATACACTTTACAAATACATTTTAGCAGGTCTGAGAAGTGCAATGTATAGGCCTTCAGCCAAATAAATTAAAAGAAGGACTTTAGCAGAGATGGACGTGCGGGAATCTTCCAAGTGAGCTGTTTAATGGGTCATAATATAGGTTCAGCTAATATCTAAAGTTATTCAGGCAATACTAAGCACAGCACAGTTAATAATTCAATATTACTCTATCGCAACCTACAAGTCAGTATTACAGAATTGGATGAAATTGACCTGTCAGTCATCAGCCCAGGAATGTTATATACAGCTAATTTACCATTCATAGAAATTTACATGCAGTTATGTAAAGATTGTGAATTTCTGTATTTTACAGGAATTATTCACACAATTACACATTGATTTGTAATGTATGTATGTAGCTAAGAATTTTCTCTTCCTTATTTAGTGTAATAGTTTATGAAATTGGAGTTTTAACTAAGCAAGAAAAAGTAAATTTGTTATTTTAAATTATTTGGCATGTACAGAAAGAGCCTGGCAGTGCTGCACATGGGCACCGCCATCTTGGATTGCCGATTGGCTCCCCCTGTGACGTCACTGGAGGCCCCCATCATCGTCATTCGGCATTTTCTACTACAGTCTGTGTAGACTGTATAGACTAACCAGAGGGCGACTGTAATAAGATAAATACAGTTGTAATGCAGTATATTATATGAGTGAACAGACCCATTAGGGTTAAAGTAGGGGACCTGAAATAATAATGTGGGAAAAAAACTAGAAAGTACAATTTGTCTCACAGATAAAAAGACCTCGTAGAGCTTTGTAAACAGAAAAATAAAAAATAAATGGCCTGTGGAAGGACTGTAGTGAAAAAAATAAAATGCCAAAAAATTAAAATACCAGGGCCTGAAGGGGGTTATGGTCAGGGGTAGATTAACCTACTTAATAAACATATCACCTCTTTATTGCTGTTCATTGTTTATTGTAGTTCAGGGTGTTCTGTAATCTATGCCCTATCGTTAAGGTAGATCATTATTATGTAATTAAGACTTTCATAATCCTTCTGTTAATGTTTGCTATTTGATGGGTTATCAAAAATTAAGAAGCAAAAACTTAAATTCTGAACCACAATATTCTAAGCAACACAGTGGAAATAACTCTATATTGCTTCAGATTTTTCCCAGTTCTCACATATTCTTGTAAGAGAATCTGTAAGGTAAAATCAGTTAGAAATCAGATAAGCGGTGACACCGAATATGATCTAGTGCATAATACTCACATTATGTAAATTCCCTCTTGGCACACCTTCTAATAATGTGACAGTATGTAATTTCTTTTTCCAATATGCCAAGAAGTAAATGATAGGTTGGGGGATATAAGGATGCCGGCTGTAAGCTTAATGCAGCCACAACTATAATGTTTTCTAGTAACAGGAACCCATTGCTTATACAAAAAATAATAGAATAAGTCAGTCAACAACTGACGATGTAAATTATGTACAGGCGGTCCCCTACTTAAGAACACCCAACTTACAGATGACCTCTAGTTACAAACGGACCTCTGGATGTTGGTAATTTACTTTACTTTAGTCCTGGGTTACAATCAGCTGTAACAGTTATCAAAGGCTTCTGCAATTTATTGCTAACCCTGGTTCTTATGACAATTCAACATTTTTAAAATCCAATTGTCAAAGAGACCAAAAGATTTTTGGCTGGAGCTACAATTATAAAAGAGCAAATTATATAAGAACAAACCTACAGAAGCTATGTTGTATGTAACCCGGGGACTGCCTGTAATAGAATATCATCAACAACATATTTTGATACTCTTAGGGCTCTTTCACATTGGCTTTGTTTTCACATCTGTGGTTCAGTGATTTCACAAAACCATTGATTTCTATGGGTGTTTTCACATTGTTTGTATTCCCACTGATCCGTTTACCGTTAAAAGAATTCTAAAACATGTCCTATTTTTTTTCACTGATGCGGATCACGGAAGGCAATAGAAGTCTAGGGGTCCGCAAAAAACACTGATGAAACATCTTTTTTTTTCACTGATAAGACTGAAAAACCTGTTGTGAAGTTTTCAAAACAATGTTAAACTATGCATTAAAATTACGACTAACTGCTGAGCCCTGCTGTCATGCATATCACAGTCATAATGCATGATGTCCAGTATCATGACAAATACATAGGGGCAAATTTACTAAGGGCCGTGTGCCAGTTTTCTGTCGGACTTTGCACATTCTTTTTACTGCTTCCACAGGTATTTAAGAAGTGTCTGCACCACCTTTGTGTCGCACTCATTTTGTGGTGTAGGAGCACTATTCATCATACAACACAAATTTCTGCACCAAAGGGGGCGTTCAGGTGCTCAGTCAGACCTTCCGCCAGATATAACATGTAAAGTCCGACAGATATGTATGGTGTGGCCCATGTTAAAGGTGCACCTAAAAAAGTGGTGCTCTCTGTTGGAGTTGTGCATGGTGCGCTAGATTCATGAAGAACAGGCGCCATAAATCCTGAATCTGGTGACCTCTTCACACTACACACGCAAACTGCATGTAGCGCACACTGCACTGTTCTTAGTAAATGTGCCCCATAATCTTATGTTTCAGAAATCACACATGTACTGATGTGATATAACACACACTGATGTCACAGAAATCTACTTTCGAAACGTTTTTCATCTATACTACACTAATCAGCTTTTATAGATGTAAAAGTTGTCTCTGGATAAATCGGCTATTATAGATGTAGAAGCAGTCTCCGGACAAACATATCCATTACATGATGGCAAACGTAGATTGATATGACTGGTCATTCCAATTAATGAATATCTAGAGTACGGTAAGTAGTATATGAATTTTTTGAATCTGATAGAACAACGGCCATCTCTACTGTATGCCTTTCCACTTCAAGACGAATTGTGAACTTCACCGAATCAGAAGTAGACTGGCATTTGCATTGATCACACTTCTAACACTTTGTGCAGTGTCTTATCATATTTATTATGAAGAGAACAATTTCTGTTGCTGATGTGGTTTATTCCTGATAACACAGAGAGATAAGAGTTTCCACTATTCGCCATAGCAACATTTCAAAAGCATGCAGCCTCTGTGCCAATCTAATGTCACTGTGTATATGACTCATCTGCACTCCATGCATTCCCAGCGGTGAGCTACGGGAGGAGAAAAAAATAAGGCCTATTTGTGGAGAGATTGAATAATTTTGAATAGATATCACAGACAATACCTTTCTAAACATAGACCATTCCTTCCCGGCGGTTTATTTAGGAAGTAATTTAAAGTCAACAAGCGCTGAGGATTTACATTTACACCTCACATTAACAGCACATTCCTCCCGAATACACTCATTGTTCTGGATTTCTTTTCAAATGCAGATAGAAGGAACCAGATTAGAATTACTTTTCTTAAAATATCCAACAAATTAGTGACAACAATCCATTACCTTTCCATTGATATATATGGTATATAGAGAAGATGTACATCTATCTTATAATTTATTGCAAACATAATTATAACACTGGACATATATACATTAGATTAATGTTCACTGAATCTGCCACCTTCATCAGTGGATGGTCCGATGTGCAATTCTACCCCATGCCAGATGTCTGAGAAGAGATGGATCAGGCAAATGGATTTTAACATATACGATCATTGTGCTTTTTAGAGAAAATGCCACCGACAGAAATGTCTGATAGCAGACTTCTTCTATCTACGTTCAAAACATACCAATTCACTGATCTTAGGGTGCATGTGCAAGATGGAATGCATGTGTTCTCTGTGGGGAGAGCTGACAAGTTGAAATCTAATTTTTCTTCCGGAACATCTGGTTTAAGGATTGTTAGGACATTGCACACAAATAATGTCACACCGATAAATTAAATATGGACAATGTTGCGGACCGTAGGCTCACCCGTGCCCCTTGCTGCCCGCTTGCGACAGCAAGTGGCATGGTACTGGTGAAAACTGGGAACCACTTAGATTCCGGTTCCAGGTGTCGACTTAATGCCAGGCTTTACCTTTGCCAATGACTAGTCTATCAATATAAACACTTGAAGAGTCCTTCTGGCAAGGTTGTGTATCCCATGATCACAGCGCAGGAGACCATGGAATATCTAATCTTAAAGACCATAAAAACAAAGTGGACAATTAAAAAGTAACAAACATTTGTGGTTACAACAATTACTAAAAGAGAACCCATGGTTATACTTGTTATAGTAAAAAAGTGTATTCCTCATGTAATAGCAATGATGTGGATTTATTCCTTAAAACCGTTTCTTTGTCATTTTAGTGGGGTGGGGGTTAATTTTTTCTAATATACACTGCTAAAAAAATAAAGGGAACACCTAAACCACACAATATAACTCCAAGTACATTAAACTTCTGTGAAATCAAACTGTCCACATGTTCAGTTTTTCAGATGCAGTTTTTGAAGCCAAAAGCAGGTGTGGATCATAATGATGCCGTCACACGTCGCATTTAATGCATGCATTTAAAAACACGTTGCAACAGCTGAAGAGAGATTTGCCTAATTAAACAGCTGTTAACACTTACAATTACAAAACGCATGCGTTAACGCACGGTTAACGCATGAGTTAACATTGTGTTAACACAATTAGCACATGTGTTAACACAGCGTTAACATTTGCGGTTTTTAAATGCAAGTGTTAACAGCTGTTTAATTAGGCAAATCTCTCTTCAGCTGTTCCAATGCATTTTTTAAACACATGCGTTAAACGCGACGTGTGACTGCACCCTCAGGAAGCAACATTGATTGACAATCAATTTCACATGATGTTGTGCAAATGGAATAGACAATAGGTGGAAATTATGGTTGTGCTTTCACAATCGTGGTAGCATTAGACGAATTAAACAACCCGAACAAGTGGCTCAGGTAGCACATCAATCCAAGCTGTGGCCGAAGGCTTGATGTGTAGTGTCCAGAGGCTGGAGGCGCTACTAGGAGACAGTCCAGTTCACCAGGAGATGTGGAGGGGGCAGTAGCAGGGCAACATCCCAGCAGCAGGACCGCTACCTCCACCTTTGTGCAAGGAGGAACAGGAGGAGCACTGCCTAAACCCTGCAAAATGACCTCCAGCAGGCTACAAATGTGCACGTGTCTGCACTAATTGGTAAGAAACCGATTCCATGAGGATGGTATTAAGGCCCGACATCCACAGATGGGGGTTATGCTCACAGCCCAGCACCGTGCAGGACGCTTGCCATTTGCCAGAGAACACCAGGATTTGCAAATTTAACACTGGTGCCTTGTGTCCTTCACAGATGAAAGCAGATTCACACTGAAAACATGTGACAGACGTGACAGTCTATAGATGCTGTGGAAAGCGATCTGCTGCCTGCAACATCCTTCAGCTTGACCGGTTTGGCAATGGGTCAGTAATGGTGTGGGGTGGCATTTCTTTGGAGGGCACCACAGCCCTCCATGTGCTCACCAGAGGTGCGGTTGACCTGGGTTCCTCCTAAGGGTGAAGACACACATGGCGTTTTTGGGCCGTTTTTACTAAGTGCGTTTTCAGATCGTTAAAAACGCATGCGTTAAAAAACGCATCCGTTTTTTGAAAACGCATCCGTTTTTCATTGCGCAATTTCAGGAAAATGGACAAAAACGCATGCGTTTTCAAAAAACAGATGCGTTTTTTAACGCATGCGTTTTTAACGATCTGAAAACGCACTTAGTAAAAACGGCCCAAAAACGCCATGTGTGTCTTCACCCTAATGCTAGACCTTATGTGGCTGGAGTGTGTCTGCAGTTCCTGCAAGATGAAGACATTGAAGCTATGGGTTTGCCAGCTCGTTCCCCAGACCTGAATTTGATTGAGGACATCTAGTCTTGCTCCATCTACCACAGACTATCCAGGAGTTGGCGGATACTTTAGTCCAGGTCTGGGACATGAGAGGTATCCCCAGTCCTAGTGTTTTCTTTATTTTTTGAGCAGTGTGCTTTGTTAGAAAATTTTGAAAGACACATGAAAAGAATCAATCCTGCTTCTATAATACTACAGCCAGAAAGAGGTTAGAAAGGGATAAAGCTCAGAGCTGTGTGAACAAACACAGTGATTAGAAAGAAACCATGGATGTAAAAAGTATCTGCCTTATCAATAGAGAAATAATCCCCCCCCCCCCATCTCCACAATATTAAAAATGATATCAAACGAAAGTTATTCTGCAAGGCTACACAGGCTAATTATCAGAAAGAATTAGTTGTAGAAAACTTTACCGATAATTGATCCATGCAAATGATTAGCTAGAAAACAAGAAACCACTTGCATGCCTTTTTCTTTTTATTTTTCATGCAGAATTTAATACTATGGTTAAAATGGTGAAAACAGTGAAACTGTATAGGGGAGAAACTGTTCAGTAGATGTGATTCTGCTATCATGTAGCCTACAAATGCAGCTGGGTCATTACTTTATCTGGAAAGCTGGCAATGCATAAGATAAAAACATTCTTGGAAATGGAGTTCCAGAATAACATGACCACAAACCTGAAGAACTCTTTATAAAAAGCTGCGCTTTAGTAATCACAAAATTACTGTAAATTTCCTAAATAAAGTCCATGAAGCTGTATTTGTAATATTTTATAGTCGTTCCAACACACATCTATCTTATTTGGGAGATAATAAGATAGAATATTTAAGTGCCATAATTCTTACCAATATATGACAGAGGGGAAATGATCTCCTATCCTCTGTGGTAGCTCATCAGTCTACATTCTGCAGCTAATTAAAAATGCAATCACAATTGAGAATCACCAAATGTGGTCTAATCACTGTTCTGCAAATGACAAAATTCTGAACTGTGAATTGTCTAAAAACGAATTCAAGGAATGAGACCACTCTGATATTCTACATATCTATGCATATAACCATTTTCATACTGCACAAGCCGCAAACAATATAACATGGTCCCTCAATGTAAAAAATATTTATCAGTTATTATGCTGATTATTTTCTTATAGGGGCATTTTTGATACACAGCCAACCAAGTCAAGCCACTCAAAGAGAACATGGGGGCAATCCAGGTCACCCATCCCTGGGTTGTCTCTAAGATGCAAAAAGTGTCAAATAGAACATATGTTCTCTGTAATATTAGACTCTTCATCCTGATGACCTTGCCTTAGTATTTGATGACCAGCAGCCCCACATTCCATGCACTCTGCAGTGGGCATGCTGCATACTTTGTCCTGTCCTCTACACCAGTGATTTTCAACCTGTGTCGGGGAAAGTTCCCCGAACTATGGTGCCCCTGTGTAGCGCTGCCGCCGCGCCCCTGTGTTTCAGCCCCCATACTTATCTACAAGCAGGAGCTACAGAAGGTGGGCGGATCGCCATTAGGAGTGAAGGTACGCAGAAGAAGACATCAAGGGTTAGTATATGAGGTTATTATTTGTATAGGGAAGGCAGCTAGGGTCTTTTTTTATTAGTAAAGGGAGGCTGGGGCTTTTTATTAGTTAAGGGAGGCCTCTAGGGCCTTTTAATTAGTAAAGGGGGGCCTCTAGGGGCTCTTAATTAGTAACGGGAGGCCGCTAGGGTCTTTTAATTAGTAAAGGGAGGCTGCTAGAGGTTTTTATTAGTAAAGGGAGGCCGCTAGGGGTTTTTTATTAGTAAAGGGAGGCAGCTAGGGTCTTTTAATTAGTAAAGGGAGGCTGCTAGAGGTTTTTATTAGTAAAGGGAGGCCGCTAGGGGTTTTTTTTAATTAGTAAAGGGAGGCCGCTAGGGGCATTTTATTAGTAAAGGGAGGCAGCTAGGGGCATTTTATTAGTGAAGGGAGGCCGCTAGGGGCATTTTATCAGTGAAGGGAGGCCGCTGCTGGGACATGTTATTAGTGAAGGGAGGCTGCTAGGGACTTTTTATTAGTAAAGGGAGGCCGCTAGGGGCATTTTATTAGTAAAGGGAGGGAGCTAGGGGCATTTTATTAGTGAAAGGAGGCCGCTGCTGGGCATGTTTTCAGTGAGGGGTCTCCCCTCACTAATAACATATATTTAAATATATATAATTATCTGATGCCTTTTCTTTCTTTATTTTTTTCAGATCTGGGTATGCTTATTCATACTTCGCCTGATTCGGTGGACTACATAAATGACCTGGATTATAATTTTTTTTAATAAAATGGTTAACAAGGGTTGTTGGGAAGTTTTCATTTTAATAAAATATATTTCTTTTAAAAAAATTGTGTGTTTTTTTTTTTCTACTCAAAATTTGCCTTAGTAATGGTGCTATCTAATAGACGGCGCCCATTACTAGGAGTGGGGCCTAGTGTTAAAAAAAGGCTTAACCATAACCCCCTAATCATTACCCTGGTACCCACCGCCACCAGGGGTGCCAGGAAGAGCTGGGTACAATCCAGAACCTGACCGTCTATAGATGGTCAGGTGCTAGGGCGGCTGCAGGCTTGTATTATTGGGCTGTGATGGCCCTATATCAATGGGCACTCACACCCCAGTAATGTCAGGGTGCTGCTGCTGTATTGTATCTGGCTGGTTATGAAAATGAGGGGGAACCCCACGTCATTTTTAAAAAAATTATTTTACAAAAAGGGTATGGAGACCCTCATTTTCTATAATCAGCCAGATACAATACAGCTGCAGCACCCTGATATTACTTGAGCACGCACTGTTTCTGGGCAGAGCCCAATACCAGCCTGCAACCGCCCTAGTACCTGATCATCTGTAGACGGTCTGGTACTGGATTGTATCCAGCACCTCTGTTGGTGGTGGGTACCTGTGTAATAATTAGGGGGTTTATATCAGCCTTTTTTACCAGCTAACACAAGGCCCCAGTCCAGCACCATTACTGAGGCAAGTTTTGAGTTAAAAAAAAACAACAACATTTTTTAGGAAATATTTTTTATTAAAATAAAACCTCCTCGAAACACGCTTGTCAACCATTTTATTAAAACAAACTATGCACATAACTAAAGTACTCCACTCAATAAGGCGATGTATACAGCATTCACAGATCTGAAAAACATTTTATAAAAAAGGTTAATAAAAAGAAGTATACGGGCAGTCCCCGGGTTACATACAAGATAGGTTCCTTGGGTTTGTACTTTTGTGCTACGTCACTAATGTCAATTCAAGCAGGAAATGCAGACCGTAGTAATACAAGTTATTATCACACACATACAGCTCTCGCGAAGTTCACTCTTGGGGGGGGTTTAAATCATCTTCTTGTCGCCACGAGAGCTGCTTTTTAAGCCCTCAGGAATGAAATATGCCTAGCAGAGGTCCTTTAAGTGTGGCAGATAATGTAATACTCCTCTATTTTAGTGTGTGGCTGCACGCACTCTCTCAGCAGTGATGGAGAAGTATTTGAGAATGGAAAAGGCAAATGCCGAACAGGACCCTGGACACAATCCTAACCCAAATGAAGACAGAGGGTGGACCGATTCACTGAATCAGAGAAAAGAAGGAGAGAACCAAAGTGCGCGACTCAGGTGTAGTATTAGAATAACAGTGGTATAAAAGACTGTTATGTGGTGCTCACCTTGCGGTTACCTTGTAGCCTAGCATGTAGTATATTGATGTGATGCGCTGCCTGTGGGTCCACGGGGATTAGGCGTCCGATGTTCTATCCCGCGGCTGAAACAGGTGAGTGGCAAGGCTGAAGAATCCATTGATGACGCGCCGTTGATGTGGATTCTTCAGCCTTGCCACTCACCTAACCCAAATGAAGGCCCTAGTCTGAGAGTTGGACAAAAGAAAAAAGACAAGACGGTAAGCTCAAGGCAATAGAGTGAAAGCTATCTTTCATTTGGATTTACTTCCACTGGGGATGTGACAGCACCAACACCACTGTGCTTGGTGTGTGGTGAGAAGCTTTCCAATAGCGCTATGGTGCCAAGCAAACTTAAATGCCATCTCCAAACGAAACACCCTTTTGTTCAAAATAAACCGATGGAGTATTTTGTACGCTTATGTACAAACAATGAGAAAGGAGCAACTTTTTTGAGAAAAAGCACAAAGGTAAATGAGAGAGCCCTCAAAGCTAGCTACCTTGTTGCTGAACGCATAGCTAAATCAAAAAAGTCCCACACTGTGGCAGAAACATTAATACTACCAGCTTGTAAAGCTATTGTAAATTAGATGCTTGGCCCTGAAGCAGCTAAAGAGATAGCTAAAGTGCCTCTCTCTGATAACACAATTGCCAGACGGATAAATGACATGTCTGCGGACATTGAAACAGTTGTTTTGGAAAAGGTGCGCATCAGTAAGAAATTTGCCTTGCAACTTGATGAGTCGACGGATATCAGTGGACATTGCCAGTTGTTGGCCAATGTGCGTTTTGTGGATGGTGAAGCCATTAGAGAAAACTTCCTATTTTGCAAGGCACTGCCAGAAAAATCAACAGGAGAGGCAATATTCCAAGTCACATCAGAATATCTTGATAAAAGTGGACTTACATGGGAAAACTGCATAGGTGTCTGCACTGATGGAGCCGCAACCATGGTCGGGCACATCAAAGGCTTTGTAAGTAGGGTCAAAGAAGTAAACCCAGATGTTCTTGCTACCCACTGTTTCTTGCACTGTGAGGCCCTCGTTGCAAAGGCCTTACCAGCAGTTCTAGCTCCTGTGTTGGATGATGTTGTGCGCATAGTGAACTTTGTGAAGACGCGACCTTTGAGATGTCGCTTATTTGCGTCTTTGTGTACAGAAATGGGAGCGGAACATAAAATCTTATTGCTCCACACGGAGGTCAGGTGGCTGTCACGCGGCAAAGTGCTGGCCCGTGTGTATGAGTTGCGAGAGGAGCTTAAAATATTTCTTACAAACGAGAGGTCCGATTATTCAAAGCTGCTTGCAAGTGATGAGTGGTGTGCAAAGCTGGCATACCTGGCTGATATATTTCAATATCTGAATGAACTAAACACGCGGATGCTAGGTCGAAATGAAAACCTGCTTACAAGCACTGATAAAATGACCGGATTCCGTTTAAAGGTGCAGCTCTGGCAACAACATGTGCAGGGTGGCAACCTTCAGATGTTCCCACTCACTGAGAAACTGCATGATTACAATACTGCTGCAATGTGCGAAGCGATTGGCAGACATTTGAAAACTCTTGAGGAGAAGTTATCGTTCTATTTCTCTTCAGCCTTCACAGATTGCCTTGACTGGGTTAGGGACCCATACAGCTCATTATCCGTTGCTGGAAAGGACATGACTTTAAAGGAGCAAGAGGAACTCATTGAACTGAAGCAAGATCGCGGTTTAAAGCTAAAGTTTGCTGATCTTCATTTGGACAGTTTTTGGTAAATGTTGCCAAGGAGTTCCCCATTCTGGCCAACAAAGCTATTTTGACATTGCTCCCATTTTCAACCATATATCTATGTGAGCTGGGCTTCTCAAGCTTGACTGCGATAAAAACTAAAAACAGGGAGAAACTGAGAACTGTTGAGGAAGAGCTTTGTGTGTGTCTTTCCACCATTCCTGCCAGGATATCCCTTTTGTGTTCATTGAAACAGGCCCAGGTTTCACACTGAGTGAGTCAAATTAATTTAGAATCTATATTATTAACTATATGTATAATATGACTGTTTTAGTGTCATTTTGTGCTATTTTGGTTGGTGGTGTGCCCCAGGAATTTCTAAATATAAAAAGTGTGCCGCGGCTCAAAAAAGATTGAAAATCACTGCTCTATACCCTCTACAGTTCATCAATGTCCTTCGTATGCACTTTGGCCTATACTAGAATAGGTTTATGAATAGTATGTCAGGTAATGAATGAAACACATACTCAATCTGTCAAAGTAAAGTGACTGAATGCTTAGTATAATCTAGAGAGGTTCTAGATTTGTTCTAGTAAATCATTCTCAATGAAAAGCAACCCTCCTCTCCCTTCCCTTTACAGTCTGTTCTGCCTTTAAACATATGAATGTCACCATACAAATGATTTATAGTTAGCAGTAGGAATGAAGTTGGGCTTTATGCGGTATACTGTATTGACATAGAGCCTTTATCAATTGATTGAGGTTAAAGAAATGTAGAATCCATAATTGGATTAGCCAAACTAAAAATTCTAAAACCAAAATTATAGAACCAAAAGGAAAAAAAAAGACTTTTATTCCACATCATTACACTACACTACAATACCCTCTATATGGTATGCAATGATTTTCCTTTTACTAAGAACTCCTGTACATTATTTTTTCCGACTTTCTCGTAGCTTTTTATTGCTATGGGCTCAAGCCCTGGTAAGGATTCCTCAGCACACTGTCCGAGACTAGTACCAGAGAAAAACCTCACAACATGTCCTATTCTAATCCCTGTTTGTGGTTCAGACAGTCCCATAGAAGTCAATGGTGGCTTCAATGAAACTGATTGCACACAGTTGTACTAGGCTCTTTAGGCATTTTTGTGGTTGGTTGCTGGGAAACTATCACATGATCTTTATGGGCTGGCGTAGCTCACTCCTTAGCTTCCGTGAAACACCGATTACACACGGACCAACTTTGCGGACTCACAGCCATATCACAGGTACATTAGAAATTTCATACAGCCCATAACATGGTTAAAATACAGATTACACATGGCCCACAAATATGACCATTACAGCCACCAATTGCAGTACACGATTGTTGGTTTTCTAGGTCTGCAATCTAGTACTGTAATGGCCATACTTGTTGCTCTGTATAATCCATATTTAACCCATGTCATGGCTGTATATCTGCAAAGTTGGTCCGTGTAATCTTTGTTTTCAACGGAGCCAGTGACTGAGCTAGGCCAGACCACTAAGGTCATGTGATTGTTGCCCAGCAACAACCACAAAAATGGCCATAAAGCCTAGTACAACCATGTGCAATCTGTTTTTTTTTCACAGCCCTATTGACTTCTATGAGACTGTCAGAGCCACAAACATGGATTAGAATAGAACATGCTCTGAGTTTTTTCTCCCGGGCACTAGGCTCAGACACAGTGCTGAGGAATCCTTAGCTGTGAGCATGAGCCCATAGCAATACATGGAGAAATACAGCCGCAGGAAAAAAACTATTCTGTGCAGGAGAGCTAAATCTGTATGTAGAGTGGATAATTGTAAAATATAACTTTCTTGTTGCTTGCATTACTCATTAAAAAAAGAAAGAAAAAAAAAACGTTGTTAGTTCACTTAGGTTTTGCATTTTATTTATTACTATGAATTTTAAGTAATATTTTTGTGCCAGAAGATGAGTAAAGATCAGTAATTAAATGTATTGCCCTTAGCCAGAACATGTGACTAGAATGGTTTCCACTAAATCCCTTCTTTATGCAATCCCTTCTCTTCCTTGGTTGAATTTGATGGACAAGTGTCTTTTTTCAACCATATAAACTATGATACTATGACACTATGACTATTGCAGTTATTAGTCCAGAACACAATGGGGTTCATTTACTAAGGGTCTCCGGAGCCAGATTCTGTCGGGCTTACCGAATATTTCCGTTTTGCGCCGAATTGCCCCAGGTTTTTGGCGCACGTGATCGGATTGTGGCGCATCGGCTTGCATGCAACAGAAATTGGAGGGGTGCCGGAGGACAACCCGACGGGTTTGGACAAACCGCGGAATTTAAAAACGAAATTGTGTCGCAAGATCAAGTCCTCACATGCACCATGAAGAAGAAGGTGAACTCCAGCGGATGTCAGCGCGGAAGCGACACATACAGGAAATTGGACGCACGACTTTAGTGAATCGCGGCAGACCCGAATCCTCGACGGACAACGCACTGCGGCATCGGGACAGGACCGTATGTGCCACTAATCAAAATATGTTTTATGCAAACAAAACTGTCCATAATGGGGCACATTTACTAAGGGTCCGCAGCCGCGAATCCGTCAGGTTTTTCCCGAATATTTCCACTTTGTGCTGTATTTCACGGGATTGTGGCGCACGCAATAGATTTTTGGCGCAATTGCGCTGACTTTCACGCAACAGAAATCGGGGGCGTGGCCACCGGACAACCCGAAGGATTTCGGAAAAACCGCGGAATTTAAAAAGCCATTTGTGTCGCAAGATCAAGCACTCACATACACCAGAAAAAAGCAGGTGAACTCCGGCGGACCTCGGCGCAGCAGTGACACCTGGTGAATATCGGCGCACGGACCTTAGTGAATCCCGGCAGAACCCGCCGCTGGATCACGACTGGACCGGGTAAGTAAATGTGCCCCAATGTGTCCACACTATAAGGAAATATATTGCAGATTTTCAATATTTTTTTTTGTCTGGTTTTATTCTGATTTGATTTACTTTTTTAGTACTTTATTGATTTTGGGTGTGGGGGGGAGAGGTTCCATTTTGAGCTGCTCCTCTGCTCTGTTAACAGTATTTAGTGTTACACTTTACAGCAACATCATTGCCATACATAGCTATTTTTAGAATGTTACACGAGAAGATGACCTTCCAGGTCACAGATATAAAGAATATGGGTCTCTTAAGAGCAAAGAGTTTCACTGACCACCCACTCACTTTAATCATAATCAATTAGGTAGAAGAAAATAAAGACCTGGAATATATCTACTCTATTGATTTCAGTTTGCTGTATTTTTTCAGGTGAATGACATAGTGATATATACTGCTATATCTGCCTGAGTAGTGATTACATTCAGTGTTTGGGTCTGACAGCACTCTTCAATTGACTTCATACTGTAAATTAGGCCACCTGTTCACCAGATTATAATGCAAGCGGTGCTGATAAACTGAACAATAGAGCGACTATAGAAATGTTGTTTAAAAATTCCAGAAAATAAATGAATTTGAGCCTGGCACTATATGGTCCTGAAATACAATGGACTGACATACACCAATATACAGGTGGTCCCCTACTCAATGACACCCGACTCCTAGTTAAAGACAGACCCCTCTGCCCACTGTGAGCTCTGGTGAAGCTCTCTGGATGTTACTATCCTGCAATGATCAGCTGTTAGGTGTTTGTAATGAAGCTTTATTGAAAATCCTTGGTGCCATTACAGCAAAAAATTTTGAAACTCCAATTGTCACCGGGGCAAAAAAAATTAAAATTTGACAAGAACTACAATTATAAAATATACAGTTTTGACTTGCATACAAATTCAACTTAAAACCAAACATAAGGCCCCTATCTTCTATGTAACTCGGGGACTGCGTTTATGCCAAAAATAATATAACGTAAAGGTTACATTATAGCACAATTCTCTGAGATGCATCTTGTCATAATCCAAAACAGTAGCACTCTCTTGAAATGTTAAAAGCATTCCAAGGGTTTCCCCTTTGAGAATGGGCGATAACCACTCTGGGGTAGCTACTGCAAAATCAACAGCGACTAACCAGCAGTAATTTACAATCACAACATAGTGGATGCACATCTACATGATGTGCAAGAAACTCTATGATTTATATGGATATACCTTCTATCAGCACATGGAAAGGGGTACTCTTCTTGACTTAACCGCTACAATAATAAATGTCGTTGAAAGGTGCTTTATCTTAAGACTTCCCCCCACTGATGTAAACATTACATTTTACATTATATTTGAAACAAGCAAATTAACAGCTGAACTTTCACTAAAATGGCACAGAACTTGCAAGAATACATATGAAAAGCTATGATAATCATTAAAATAAATCTACCACATGGATGCAGCATGACCTTCGCTTTGTAAATCGCCTTTTAAAATTATGCAAATTGGAAGATGAAGGAAGAGTGGCTCCTTTTTAAGGGCACACATGCAACCATGTGGTAGATTTCCTTTAATAAATGACAATTTTTCCTAATAATTTTATATAGTAGAACATATTGCAAGCACTGATTATATCCTATTACCCAGCAATGATGAATGTTTTATTTAAAAGTGTCAGAAACCTTCCATCATCCAATTATAATTGACCCAGACTAAACTAAAATGTTGAAAAAAAAAATGGTAAGGCCAAGTTGGCTCATTTCCATAAAAGAATGTTATCTCTGTGCTAATATTTTTGCTAAATTATATGTGTTTTAATATTTTTTATTGCAACATTTTGTAATACTCTATTTAGCTTGACCTAGAAATTGAGACCGAACAACCACTAATAACTACTGCATTGCTTTTACTGCCCTCCTTGGTGTACTTTTGCCATTTTAAAAGTTTTTTTTTTGTCTCCGAGCTAAATTAAAATTTGATTTAAATTAAAATGTAAGAAAATTCTAATCTCCTCACTTCCTTTGACTCCTGGTTCCTGCCAGGTACGCAGAGAATGATGTAATCACTGTTTTGTGCTTGACAGGCAGAAGTAATCAATCGCTGCACCATCCCCCTGCTGCTGTCTATGAGTGATCCAGCTCAAGTCTGTCTGGACAGTTCAGTAAGCTCCACGTGTAATGTGTTTACGTATGGCAGCCAGCAGCAACCAGCTTTCCCAGGGTCCTGAATGTTATAATTGTTTTTTCCAGCAAAACCACTCAACTCAGGGATTAAACAAGCTATATACCTGCATCAGTGTAGCTACAGCATTCTCAAGGTATGTTTAGTTCATAATGTATGATATCAAATGGTAGATTTATTTTAAGAGTGCCTAGGCAGGAGTCTATGTCTTATCTGTGAGGACACAGTAAGAGCAGGACAGGCTGTGCCCAACTGGATTTGCTGTGAGCTAGGTGGCCTCCCTGGAAGCTCACCGCCTCCCTCCCTGCAGGGAGAATCCCAGCAACAGCCACTTTTTCCTGCTTTTACCGGATACCCACACTTTGCACAAGTTCAGGACTTTTGTACAAGACGCTGAACTTTTCTTAGAAAAACAGGCTGTGTTTATCTGCTAAACACCAGAAAACACTCACTCTTCACTTGATTTGGACTTTTGCAGGGGATTGTGGGTTATGTGTACATTATGCAAAAAGCTCAAACGAGGAAGTGGACTTTTGGCAGGATCCCCTTCCTCTTTTTCCCCCTTCTGTGTCTGTATTTCAATAAATCTTCGGCAAGTGTTACCCCTACCCTCTCCCCTTTCACCCCACACCCTTTCCCAATTTTTACACTTTTTCGTCGCCATAATTGAAATGCAGTGCGTGTTTAGTTAGGTTCATTGAGCGAGCGGTGTGCTAGTGTAGTGTTTTAATGGTTTATACTCCTGTGTGCTGTTAACGCTAAGTGTGAATCTTAATTTATTGTATATGTTGTGTGTAGTCTGTGACATACATTGTGTTGTGTGTATGTGCAAATGTATTTAATTTTGACTTCTGCTCTTTCAATACAGCCGGCAGCAACCAGCTTTCCCATGGTCCTGAATGTTTTTGTCAGCAAAACCACTCAACTCAGGAATTAAACAAGCTATATGCCTGCATCGTTGTAGCTACAGCATTCTCAAGGTATGTTTAGTTCATAATGTATTAAATCAAATGATAGATTTCTTTTAAGAAAACTTCAAACCTTCTTTTTCTCCTACAGCCTCATTCCCCTACTACTGTGTGATACTGGTTGACGTGTAAAGCTATAATCAGAAAGGTGATGGAGTTCACTGTGAAATGTATAGTAAAAAATTTCCATGTTTTCCTGAAAAAGATTTGTAATGTCTTTCAGAAACATTGCATTCTTCTGTTCAAGGGTTTTCCATGGTATTGAAACATTCAATTAATGGGTGCACCAGTGTAGCTAGACAATTCTGCACAAGAAAAATGGTATGAAAGTTTTGATAAATTGCCTCCAGAATCTGACAGATACAGCATTGTATTGGGAACACTGAAATGATCACTTAATTTTAAAGCCTACAAAAATCATTTAACCCCTTTGTCATCGTGGAGTGGAGATTGGTCGCCATGACAGCCTCTGTTCTTCTGAAGACCCGAGAATGTCTCGTTTTAACCCACTCATTACAATGTGCGATTTGCACATTTTAATGAATGAGTTTGAAAATCCCCCAAATACTTCCATACTGTAGTATGCTAGTATATGGTAGGATCTATCAGACAACCAGGGTTAAAGTACCCTAGGTAAAAATAAAAAAAAGTAAAAAAAATATTATAATAAAAAAAACTAAAAATTCTAATCGCCCCCTTTTCCTAGAACTGATATAAATAAAAATTAACAGTAAAATCATAAACATATTAGACATTGACGCGTCCGAAAATGCCCGATCAAAATATAATAACGGTTTTTAACTGTGTTTAACCCTGTAATGGAAAATAGTCGAAAATGCTAAAATAAAAAAAAAATAAAAAATTGTACAGGAGGTTTTAATTTTTGTATGAAAACATTATAAAACCTATACATATTTGGTATCCCTGTGATCATACTGACCCAAAGAATAAAGTACACATGTCAATTGGTGAGCACAGTGAAAGCCATAAAATCCAAGCCCACAAGAAAATGGTGCAAATGTGTTTTTTCACCATCCTGACTGCATTTGGAATTTTTTCCCACCTTCCAGTACACAGCATGGAATATTCAATACCATCACTAATAAGTGCAATTTGTCACGCAGAAAACAAGCCATCACAGAGCTCTTTATGTGTTAAAAATAAAAAAGCTATAGATTTTTGAAGGTGGGGAGTAAAAAATGGAAATGAAAAAACAAAAAAGGGCCAGGTCATTAAGGGG
This sequence comes from Engystomops pustulosus, assembly GCF_040894005.1. Lineage (NCBI taxonomy): Eukaryota > Metazoa > Chordata > Amphibia > Anura > Leptodactylidae > Engystomops > Engystomops pustulosus. The sequence goes on from NC_092413.1 coordinate 57,560,117, forward strand.
TTAAAGGAAATCTACCATTTGATTTGATGCATTTTGAAGCAAAAATACCTTGAGAATGCTGTGGCTACACTGATGCAGGATCATATCTTGGTTAATCCCCATACTGAGTGGTTTTGCTGATAAAACAACTATAAAATTATGATAATGAAGCTGTCTTGCTTCTATGGTAGATGCAGTGTTTCTCCTAGCACATTAGTTATTCACTGCACCACAGGATGATGTAATCATTGGGTTGTGCCTGAAGGCAGAATAATCAATTGCTGCACCATCCCCTAGCTGCTGTGTATGAGTGATCCAGCTCAGGTTGATTAGTCATGTCTTGATTAACCTCCATGTTTAATGAAAAGCTCAGTGTGTAATGTGTTTATGTAGGCAGCCAGCCTGACCCAGATTTCCCAAGGACCTGAATATTATAATAGTTTTTTTCAGCAAAACTGTTCAACTCGGGGATTAACCAAGATATGATCCTGCATTAGTGTAGCTACAGCATTCTCAAGGTATGTTTGCTTCATAATGCATCAAATCAAATGATAGGTTTTCCTTTAATTTGGTCAAAGAAAAAAATTAAATAAAAGTTTGGAAAATCTGCAGTTAAAAGGTTTTGATTGAAATAGCAAATAAAGTATGTGCTGACTTGCCATAACAATGCCTAGGATAATGTTTGTCAGATAATAGCTCAGCTGTACTAATTTACAATACTCGCTGTCACACATTTAGGGGGACTATGTGCTTGCACAAAGCTGTAGTTCATTTACAGCTAAAATCATCTTCCCACATAAAACAAGATGTATACGGTGCAGGCAGTGGTGTTTCTGTTATGTACCATCAGGGAATAAACTCCACAAACATAAAGCAGCTTTATTGTGGAAGCGGCAAGCGAGAACGTCAAACCAGTGTTTAAAGCCGTGGCTGAAAATGTTACACATGGAGTATAAAAGGAAAAGTTACAGAACCAAATGTAAGATAGCTAGAAAGGACCCACAAAGCCTTTTCATGGGGAAAGGGCGATGAATTGAGGAAGCTGTACTAAAAAGCAAAGTACCTTGGCTACCTCCATTAGTGCCAAAGACGAAACTAGTGCCAAAAATTGAAATACAAGTTATTTCCAGAAAAGTAATGAGATTTGTAATGCCCAAAACATGAGGAGCAGGGCAAGTTTAATCATTATGTTGTTAACTCCCCAGAAGGAAGAACAGAGAACAGAACGAAAGAGCGGTACGACAGCTTTAATAAGGCACAAGAGGAATATAACAGATTAATTGCAAATAAGGCGATGCAGAAACTATTCTTCTTAGACCAGAAGGCACATTGTGAAAGTGGTGCACCTTCAAGGGGACTTCTTCAGAAAATTAAAAAACAACAAGAGATAAACAGAATAACAGCTATTAAAAACGACTTTGGGGGGGTAACGGTTAACACTCAGGAGATCAGAGAAATCTTTTTAAAGTTCTTTCAAGGTATCTACTCCTCAGACCTTGAGGTGTCAGTGGGGGAGATAAGGCAATTTTTAGATCATATCCAATTTCCATCTCTTTCGGCGGAGAGAGCAGATAGGTTATCATGCCCTATAACCAGTACAGAGCTTGAGGAGGCTCTGGTATCCTCCAGACGAAATTCTTCTCCGGGTCTGGATGGGCTGCCGGTGGAAATATATAAGAGATTTGCGACTATTCTCCTGCCTTTGTTGGTGGAGATTTGGGAATTTGCTCTAGGGAAGGGTAAGTTGCCTGATTCATGGTACGAGGCAAGTATAGTTCTGATACATAAAAAAAATAAAGACCCTATGGAAGCGGAATCCTATAGACCGATATCGCTCATCAACACGGACGTTAAATTGGTAGCAAAATTAATATCAAATAGATTAAAGGAATATGCGCCATTATTGATACATGAAGATCAATGTGGTTTTGTTACTGGACGCCAGAGCAAAACGAATATAAGACGGTTGTTTGCGGGCCTGCAGATGGGTCGGGGGGGGTCCCGCTCCATCCTGTCGTTGGACGCTTCTAAGGCCTTTGACAGGGTGGAGTGGGACTTCCTCTGGGAAGCATTGTATAGATTTGGGTTCGGTGACCCCTTTGTTGATTGGCTTAGACTCTTCTATAAGGCCCCTAGGGTTTGTATCAGGGTGAACGGAGATTATTCGGATTTCTTTACATTGTCCAGGGGTACTAGGCAGGGATGCCCCCTGTCCCCGTTGCTTTTCGCGTTGTTTATTGAACCTTTGGCAATTAAGCTTAGGGCAGACAGGGAAATAGAGGGGGGAGGACTAGCCGGGCCGATGGATAAGATTATGCTATACGCTGATGATGTTCTCCTCTGTCTTAAGGACTCTGAGATATCTGTGCCAAAAGCCTTGAAGGTTATCCAGGAATTCGGCAGATTTTCAGGCTTTCAAATAAACTCCCACAAGTCTATTTTGGTCCCACTAGACTCCGATACACATCCGAATTATCTGCAGTTCGATCTGAGGGTCTCAACTTCATGCGAATATCTAGGCTTAAAAATCACGCCCAAGGTCGATGACTATATCACCCTAAATTTAGTCCCCTTGTTAACAAAAATTAAAAATAAGGTTAACACTTGGAATACACTTCCATTAAATCGCGCAGAGAGAGTAGTCCTCATAAAGAATGTATTGCTACCTCAAATATTGTATGTACTTTGTAATTCCCCTTGCTGGATAGGCAAGAGATGGTTTGGGTTTATTCGGGCGATTATAAACAAATTACTTTGGGGGAGGAAAAAGGTGCGTATTAAACAAGAAATTTTAATGATAGATAGGGAAAGGGGCGGTCTTTCGCTCCCTTCCTTCTACCATTATTTTTTGGCGGCACAGGTACAGTTTATTCTGGAAAATAGACAGACTAATATATTTTACGCGATTACGTCACGGGTGGGGCGAAGATTTGAGTCCATGCCCGCACTTTTGGAGTCTGGTCAATTGAAAAGTCTTAATGAAAAAAAACTCCCGCTGATGAGGTTATTGAACTATACATGGAGAGACCTCAGGAGATTATTTGGTATCAAGGGGGGCTTTAAATTTACGCCTTTGTGGGGTAACCTAAACTTTGCAGAATTATGTAAAATGGAAGATATCGAGTTCTGGGAAAAAAAGGGGATTAAGTCTTTGGAGCAGTTGGGGGAACACGGTTCACTCCCTTCCTTTCAGTATTGGTGTGATAGGGGTATACTGGAGGAAAGGGATTTTTTCAGGTATTATCAAATTGCACATGCATTTAGAAAAGAAGCACATCACGATAGGTTCACGATTCACGTAGGGGGAAATTTCACAGAGCTATTAGACCTAGATTTATCACGACTCAATTTATCTAATATTTATCACCGACTAAGGTCCAGTATTGATCAGAATTTCAGTCATGTAAGCCAAGTGAAATGGGCAAATCAGGTCGGTTTTATCACAGCGGCACAATGGCGAGACATTTATAGGAATGTGGTTAGATCAACAATAAATTTAAATCATAGATGCACACAACTTAATATATTATATAGAATTTATTTTTCACCGTATCTAATGTTTAAAGTAGGTTTAAGCGAAAACGCTAATTGTAAGAGGTGTAAGAATCCCCAAGCTGATATTTTACATGTTCTTTGGGACTGTCCGAAGATCAACTCCTATTGGGAGGCGATATTCACGAAATTGGAAGATCAGTTTCAATGTGTGTTTCCTCGCACCGCCACGTTTGGGATTTTGGGTCTGCTCCCGATCCCCTTAGACGACAGATTAAAAAGTGACTTGGCCTTAAAGATCATATTCCTTGCAAGACTAGTATTAGTCAAACATTGGGCAGATAATAAGTCCCCAACAGTAAATGAATGGAGTAACCTAGTGTATAGTATAAAATCGTATGAATGCACCTACGAGAAACGATATAGGAAAGGCAGCAGACTTAATCAAATTTGGAACCAGTGGAGGGCATAGAGGTTCTTCCTCTTCCCCACTGCCTCCATGTTGTGACGGCGCAGACATCCCCAGCATCGGTAGAGGGTGGAGAGGGAGGGGGAGGGAGAGGGAGTACATATATATTGATAATTTGGCAATAATCTGTTGGCTCGAATTATTGGAAGTTAAGGAGAAAAAAAAAAAAAAAAAAAAAAAATTCTTTCAGCCTAAGATGTTATGTAATGATGTATTGTAACACTGAAATTTTTGGCGAATGTGTTGAAATGCCATGTATTATATAATGGAAAAAAAAAAAAAAAAAAAAAAAAAAAAAAGATAGCTAGAAAGGACCCACAAAGCCTTTTCATGGGGAAAGGGCGATGAATTGAGGAAGCTGTACTAAAAAGCAAAGTACCTTGGCTACCTCCATTAGTGCCAAAGACGAAACTAGTGCCAAAAATTGAAATACAAGTTATTTCCAGAAAAGTAATGAGATTTGTAATGCCCAAAACATGAGGAGCAGGGCAAGTTTAATCATTATGTTGTTAACTCCCCAGAAGGAAATCTCACTATTCTCTTACAAATTGTTGCTATTTTCTCTTGAAAGGCCTATAATTCTAAAAACGTAAAGCCTAGAAAGTATAATCCGAGCAAATATGTTTGCCAGAAAATCAATTTCATAGCTGTGCTATACTTAATACTTAAAGAGTGATCTAAATAAGAATGAGTACAGCGATGCAGAGCTCAGACAAACTATAGGGAAATCTATAGAACTAACTACAAGGAAATACTTCTCTAAAACATGACAAAAAGAACATTGTAGAAACCTAGATGCAGCTCTATTAAATTCCTGTCCTACGTGCACATAGACCTCACAATAATATAACGGGATAATCTGATTGCTGCTTAACTTCAATAGTCCCTCCAAAATTCTTGCCATACCTTTAGTATACACTCACCGGCCACTTTGTTAGGTACACCTGTCCAACTGCTCGTTAACACTTAATTTCTAATCAGCCAATCACATGGCGGCAACTCAGTGCATTTAGGCATGTAGACATGGTCAAGACAATCTCCTGCAGTTCAAACCGAGCATCAGTATGGGGAAAAAAAGGTGATTTGAGTGCCTTTGAACGTGGCATGGTTGTTGGTGCCAGAAGGGCTGGTCTGAGTATTTCAGAAACGGATGATCTACTGGGATTTTCACGCACAACCATCTCTAGGGTTTACAGAGAATGGTCCGAAAAAGAAAAAACATCCAGTGAGCGGCCGTTCTGTGGGCGGAAATGCCTTGTTGATGCCAGTGGTCAGAGGAGAATGGGCAGACTGGTTCGAGCTGATAGAAAGGCAACAGTGACTCAAATCGCCACCCGTTACAACCAAGGTAGGCAGAAGAGCATCTCTGAACGCACACTAGATCGAACTTTGAGGCAGATGGGCTACAGCAGCAGAAGACCACACCGGGTGCCACTCCTTTCAGCTAAGAACAGGAAACGGAGGCTACAATTTGCACAAGCTCATCGAAATTGGACTGTAGAAGATTGGAAAAACGTTGCCTGGTCTGATGAGTCTCGATTTCTGCTGCGACATTCAGATGGTAGGGTCAGAATTTGGCGTCAACAACATGAAAGCATGGATCCATCCGTCCTTGTATCAACGGTTCAGGCTGGTGGTGTCATGGTGTGGGGAATATTTTCTTGGCACTCTTTGGGGCCCTTGGTACCAATTGAGCATCGTTGCAACACCACAGCCTACCTGAGTATTGTTGCTGACCATGTCCATCCCTTTATGACCACAATGTACCCAACATCTGATGGCTACTTTCAGCAGGATAATGCGCCATGTCATAAAGCTGGAATCATCTCAGACTGGTTTCTTGAACATGACAATGAGTTCACTGTACTCAAATGGCCTCCACAGTCACCAGATCTCAATCTAATAGAGCATCTTTGGGATGTGGTGGAACGGGAGATTCGCCTCATGGATGTGCAGCCGATAAATCTGCGGCAACTGTGTGATGCCATCATGTCAATATGGACCAAAATCTCTGAGGAATGCTTCCAGCACCTTGTTGAATCTATGCCACGAAGAATTGAGGCAGTTCTGAAGGCAAAAGGGGGTCCAACCAGTTACTAGCATGGTGTACCTAATAAAGTGGCCGGTGAGTGTGGATGGCCAATATCAGACTTTCAGCAACCCAGCATATTAGGTTACCTATGGGGCCATGGCTGAATAATAAAAATTCTTTATATAGCACCTACAGATTACACAGCGCTGTACAGATCTTGCCAAAATGGTCCCTGTCCCCATGGGGCTCACAGCGCTAATCAACCTACCAGTATGTTTTGGAGTGTGGGAGGAAACTAGCGGAGGAATTCTACTACTTATAAACAGGTAGAAAACTACACCTCTTGTACTCCCAATAAGTCAATTACTGGTCACTTCTGGACCAGTTCTTCTGTAGCGCCCTAGATGAGATGGCCCCACTCTATATTGTAAATTTTAAACATAGAGGCAGGCAACTTTGGTACACAGACAAAGTTATATCCACTGCCTTAAACATTCCCAAAAGGCTCTTCCACTCTTCACTCATTACCAACACCAAAAGGTGCAGCCCCCTGTCACAGGCCTTGGGGCTGAAGATCTGGCCGCCTACTTAAAAGATAAAATTGATTACATTCACCAGGAAATAATTTCTCAAAAAACTAACTCCATTAATCCCTGTCCCTGTGGTACCACACCCTGCTCACCCTGTTCCCACTTTTTTCAAACTTCTGCAAGTAATGTCCCCCCTGTCTATCATCCTCTCTCTTCTTGAAACTTAATCTTTCTAAGACTTAACCTTTTGTCTTTCCACCATCTTCTAACCGATCTGTGGGATAACTATAACCAATAATGTCACAGGGAGTGACGACCTTCATGGGTGCCACCATCTTTTTGATGCCGCCGGCATACCCTATGCTGGTTGTTTAATATTGTAAAATATGGTGACAGAGTCATTTGTTGTTACATTCTCAGATTAAAGGAAACCTACCACTACGGATCTGCCTATTAAAGTTGATCCGGTGGTAGGTGCATCTAACATATGTAGATAGGACTATCTTAGGACTATCCTTTACTCCCCTCTATTTTTTCTAATCTTTATTCAGGGTAATATGCACATTTTCTAAAGAGGCTACTGAGTATGGAGTAGCTGGAGCTGAGGCTACACGGTGCAGCAACTCCACGCCCCAGTAGCCTCTTTGTAGTGGTAGATTTCCTTTAACCCCTTCCCGCCGCAGCCCGTTTTTGTGTTTTCATTTTTCACTCCCCACATTCAAAAATCTGTAACTTTTTTATTTTTCCATGTACAGAGCTGTGTGATGGCTTATGTTATGGGTAACAAATTACACTTTAAAATGGTGGTATTTAATATTCCATGCTGTGTACTGGGAAGTGGGAAAAAAATTCCAAATGCAGTGAAATTTGTAAAAAAAACCGCATTTGTGCCGTATTCTTGTGGGCCTGGATTTTACGGATTTCACTGTGCGCCCCAAATGACATGTCTACTTTATTCTTTGGGTCGGAACGATTACGGGGAATACCAAATTTGTATAGGTTTTATAATGTTTTCATACATTTAAAAAAATTAAAACCTCCTGTACAAAAATGTTTTGGGGGATTTTTCACACTTTGGTGTATAGAGCTATGGGTGGTGCAGTTTTTTGCGGATTTTGATGTAGGACCTTTTGATCACTTTTTATAGAATTTTTTCTTATTTTTAAAATGGCAAAAAAGGGCCATTTTCGACTTTGGGCGCGATTTTCTGTTACGGGGTTAAATGCAGTGAAAAACTGTTATCATATTTTGATAGATTGGGCATTTTCGGACGCGGCGATACCTAATGTGTTTATGATTTTTACTGTTTATTTATATCAGTTCTAGAGAAAGGGGGGTTGAATTTTTCGTTTTTTTTATTATAATTTTTTTTTAAACTTTTTTTACATTTTTATTTTTACTATTTTTCAGACTCCCTAGGGTACTCTGTACGATCCTATCATATACTGCCATACTACAGTATGGCAGTATTTGTGTATTTTACTACTCATACATTACAATGTGCTGATAGCACATTGTAATGAATGGGTTAACCCGAAGTAGCTTCGGGTCTTCGTGAGACCCGAAGCTACCATGGCAACGGATCGCCGCTCCCCGATGACGTCACAGGGAAAGACGATCCTCAGAAAGATGGCGTCGCCCACGCGAGACCCGACATGTGACGTACTATTACGTCACATGTCGTAAGGGGTTAAGTAACAGTTATCAGTGGGGTGCCACTAGGCTGAGTATTGATTCCTCTTTTTGTAATATTTTATACATTACAATAAGGCTTATTTGCAGATGATACTAAGCTCTGAAAGGTAAACAGCACAGAGAAGCATAATATAATATTACGAAAGGATTTGAGGAAGCTAGAGGCATGGGCTGAGGTGTTCTGATGAGCGACAGGCAGCTACTGCCAAGTCAACAAGAAACATTATTGGATGTATTAAAAGAGGCATAAATGCTCATAAGTTCTCCATTACACAAATCACACAATTGGAATACAAACAATTAGAAGTACTTAGGTAAACTAGAGCTGGTGCAAAGGTGCAGCAAGGTCATTTCAGGGGAATAAGTAGAGGAGCAAAACATGCAAGGTTATCAAACTTGAAAACATTTAGCTTTAAAAAAAAATATGGCTATGGAGAGATATTCTTCCAATTTATAATGTGTGTTTTCCTGAAAATCAACGGGAGAATGCATAAACAAAATTTTTCTAAGAAGCCCTCTTTACATTTTATTCATAATAATAATTCATAATTTGTAGTTGAATAGGCTTGTGTTTAATCACAGCTCTGTGTAAATGGATGTGCCGTATATTGAATACCAGAGAATCCTATACTGTAATATAAGGCTTAAACAGTATTAAACAGTGCTCAGAAATACTGGAGCGTACAAAATGTTTGGAAAACAATGGGTCCAATTTATCAAAAATATTACCAGCAACGGCTTTGTTTTCCATAGTAACAGATCGGGTTTATGTATTAAACTGTGATTGGTTACTAAAAGCAACAAGGCCATCTTTTCTGAATCCCAGAATTATGTGGAACATTAAAAACAAAAAACATAACAGAAACTCAACAATACAAAGAATGTAATTAACATACCTTACAAAAATCATACTGCTGTTGCACAGTGGGAACATCTCCTCCCACAGGCATTTGCTTCTTTAGCTCTTCATCTCTGACATCTAACCAACAAATGAGCTCTTCCAGGGATTTTAGTAAGCTATTCCATTTATCGGCACTTGCTTCCAAGTGTGTTCTGCCATAGGACAAAACAAAATGGTCAAAAAGTGTTCAGGTATCATCACAGTTTATGTAATGTGGGTTTGTTTATTTTTGAGGAAAATGAACTTCTGTATTGCATTTATAAATAGTTATCTCAATACACCACGTCACATTCAAGAAATAAAGTTATAAAATAGTCCATTACTTCCTTTTCCTCCATATTTAAGATACTTATTCCTCTTACTTACCTTTATACATTCCTATTTCCCCATTCCCTATTCTATATGTATAGTCTCAATTATTATAATTCATTTATATATCCCTCTCCAGGCTCAGACTGGCTCACGGGTGCCTTGTCACCACTGGCTCCGCCAATATGAGGGGTGGGATATGAGGAGGCCATAATATGAAGGGGAGGTGAGAGGTCACAATATGAGGGGTGATGAGAGTGGCCACAATATGAGGAAGAGATGAGAGTGGCCACAATATGAGGGAGAGATGAGAGTGGCCACAATATGAGGGAGAGATGAGAGTGGCCACAATATGAGGGGGATGTGAGAGGTCACAATATATGGGGGGGGGGGAGGGCCACAACAGGAGCTGGCATAGGGACTGATTGTTTTCAATAGCTCCTACCTAGTACTGGACCTTACATCCATGTTCACAAGATTGAACAACATTTTAGGATCATCTGGGGAATCTCCTCCCGGATGTATGAAAACTTTACAAAATAATCGGTAAACAACTTAATTAAAATAGAAAAAATATATACCTATTTGGGAGGTTCATTTACTTAGAACCCATGTCTGTCTCAAAACCTACCCCATATCCTTGACCAGTATTCCATTTTCCCCAGGCTTTTATCATACCATTTCTCATATTTCTCATCTCTTTGGGCTAATACCAACCAGTTTTCAAACGCTGGTAACTGAGCAGAACCCCATTTCTTTATAACCAATAGTCTGTCCAAAAATAACAATTTATTCAACAAATTTTTCTCCCCCGTGTAAAATTTCACCAGATCAATTACGCCAAATAATGCCTCAAACATTCTAACCTCCACACTGGATTTAAAGTTCTAATTACTTGGCTTCAATATACACCCGACTTACAGATGACCCCTAGTTACAGACGGACCCCTCTGCCCACTGTGACCCAGACTGCAATGATCAGCTGTAAGGTGTCTGTAATGAAGCTTTTTTGATAATCATTGGTCCCATTCCAGCAAAAAATTTTGAAAACTCCAATTGTAACTGTGGCAAAAAAAAAATTGTCTGGAACTTCAATTATAAAATATACAGTTTCAACTTACATACAAATTCAACTTAAGAACAAACCTCCAGACCCTATCTTGTACGTAACGCGGGGACTGCCTGTAAAGATATTTTAGGGCAACCGCATATAATGTGAATGTAATCGGAATCCGTGATTCCACACCTCATACAATTCAAATTTTCCTTTAATCTCATCCTAAATGTAAATAGGATTGCTTGCCTTAGGTTTATAACAACAGAAATATGTATAAAAATAAAAAGTATTATTATACAAATTTAGCTTTGGTAAGCAGTTTTACCTTTCACCTCTCCTAATAACTCTTCAGGGACCTATCATGTACTGCATATATCTTCATCATTAATCTTTCCCTCTATGTTCTCCTTCTATAATGATAAGAGCAGTAGATTCTGCTCTCCACTTTTGCATCTTGCTATGCTGCAGGGTATCTCACATTTGCCAATTACCAGTTTTTCAATGTTCTATGCCCTAAGTAAGTGTTGGTGAACCTATGGCACCAGAGCCCTCTCTGTGGGCACCCAGGGCATCACCAAAGAGGACGCAAGGTATCTTCCTAGATTCCCAGACAGCCCAGGACGTGCTTAGTGCTATCTTGAAGCTACAGCGCTGCCGGAGACTACAGGAGGAACTAGAAGGGGTGGGCTTATCAGCATTATCATTGTAGCTCCAACCCTGACAATTCTTCCTGTTCAGGGGAACCTGAATTTGTCCTCATTATTTCTACTGTATTGGTGTTCTCAGGATACTGATATGGTTGAAAGCTAAGACAGAGAAAGGAGCAATAAGTTTACTGCTTAAATTTCCATGTTGGCACTTTGCGATAAATAAGTGGGTTTTGGTTGTAGTTTGGGCACTCGGTCTATAAAAGGTTGTCCATCACTGCCCTAAGCATTAAATGGTCCTGGTCCACTAGGACCAGACTTTGCCTGTTTTATTGACTTTATTCATTTGGCGCCTTTCTACCCTGATCTCTTTCTGAACTACCCTAGTAAATGAATGAACTCAAGTGGAATTGTCCAATCTGAATACAATATCATTTACTGTGATTTAGTAACTTTAGCTTGTCCATGTCAGCCACTCCCAACAGAGACTGATGAAGGGGTCACCTTGAGATTCCCTTTGGGAGTTAAATCCTCTATTTGGCCCCCATCTTAAAATTTATATTACCCATTGTTACGCCTTCCCTCCAATGTTGACATAATATAAACAAAAGTTATTGTGATTTTATAAGGAAAACTATGTGTATGCTAAAGCATTAAAAGGGTTGTGCTTTGACAACAGCCAGAACAGATAGTCAGTCACAACAGAGCCTCTAACTCTGGCAGAACTGGCTTCAGTGAGGCGTTTTACCATTTATTTGTATAGACCAGAGTGTCCTAATGAGTTTTTGGTTTTAATTGTTGAAAAGGGTACTTTGGTGGCACTGGTATCTTAAACCAAAATGTCATACTTTTTACGTGTTTGTACTGGCCAAAGTAAAGACCTAAAGACTATACTATAAACATAAAAAGGAAGAAAAGCTAAACTGCTCTAATGAGCAGCAATTCCCATATTTGAGGATTTTTTCTAGGTCTAGGTTCTTTTCTGAACTTATTTTTTACACATATAAAACTGTTCTTTTCAGATAGGAGCATGTCAGGAAAGCCTTAGAACGCAATGACTTTAAGGTTTCAAAAGCCTTTTATGCCATGTATAAAAGTGTTATATACTGATCCTTTAAAAGGTGGTTATGTAATTTGAAAAAGCATATCTAAAGCTATTTCCACTTGGAAAAATAGTAACTGTATTCTACAAGGTACATCACAGTTAAACATTTCACAGAAATTAAAAGCCCTTGTATGCTGTATAAATAAAATCTCTGTAGACTCTCGAATCATATACAGTATGAATGTGATGTCTATTTTTACAACAAAAATGAGCTGGATAAAGGTTCTGCTGGATTTGGAAGTACAGACACCATTGAGCTGAGATTATTGCTAAATCCCATCTAAACCCATGCATCTAATATTTTCATATAATATTAGGTGCAATATTAATCTAGGATTTGCCATCTCTGTATATGTTAGGATCCCTCCCAGTAAGGTCATCTGTAGGGGAAACTGGAATCAAGGATAATATACCACATATGAATCTTTTCACAAGGTTTTATAGGAACTATAACACTTGCATGACTTTTCTAAATGCACTGAGCTTAGGGGTAGTACTGGAAGATGATAGTAAATTAAGGGGCAATAATGAATGTTGGCTTATAAGTGGCTTATAGATGAAATGAAGTAGAGTAGATCCCTACTATACTAAGTTGTTCAAATGCTCCTGCACAGTGTAGCAGTCTATGAAACCAAAGTACGGAGGTGCTCATTATCATAATTTTAAAAGTTGATTTTAGAAGCTTTGATAACAAAAAGTTCCCACAGTCACAGTGCCTGAATCTATGTGTAAGTGTCCTTGGTTTGTCATTGATGATTTTGATGGCAGATTTCCTTTGTGAGGTTATTTAGATGTATCTACATTTTGTACTTAGGATTTTATGAGGAATAATGGGTAAAATATAAGGTGAATCCAATAGGCACCTTGATTTCATAAGCCATAAAACACAGGCACCATGGTGATTATCAGGTTTTTACCTGATAATCAAAATGTGTCTTCTTAATCAACATCGATTTTATCCAGTGTCCTTTTTAAAATTATTTAGTCTAGGAACCATTAATGATTACTTAGTGGATTTTATATGTATTATATAAATTGACCTGAGATATGTATCTTCAAGTCTTGAAGTTCTGAAAAAAAAAATCTTCGGTGGCCTCTTACCTGATGTTAGAAGACTTGGCCTTCAAATCACTCCAGCGTTGATTCATATCATCAAGTCTATGCTGAAGTAACGCTGCTTCTTCCGAAGTTCCCAAAGCTTTCACCATCTTTTGCCTGTTGCCATCTATGCTCTTGAAAATGTCATTATGGGCATCAATTTCTGCTTGAATGTCCTGAAACACAACACAAATAGAGTTACTTCCCTAGCAATAATAAGTTTAATAAAAATGATGAGCAGCAATAGTACTTCACAATAAATATAATATATATATGATAAAATAATTGTTGATCAATAACTAAAAGCTAATAGAAGGCCTGTGGTCACAGTGTCAAACCTTACTTCTTAGCAGTCAAGTACAGCTGCTAAAACTATATTGGATACTGAAGGAGATAAGAATTAAAGAGAACGTGCGACGTGCAAATTCCCTGCATTTTTTAGCACTCTAGTCACACCAGAGACATGACAACATATGAGGGCTCAGTCCCACAAGGCATTTGCGATGCATTTTTAAACACATTGCAGAGACAAATGTGTTTCACATGTTCCCATGCGTGTGACTGGTCTGAAAGCCTTTTTCTACAATGATGGAAGTGTAAGCAGCACTGAAAATTTTAAAACAGCTGCTTACACTTCCAGCAATGAAGAAAACACTTTTTAAACCAGCCAAGTGCATGGTAACATGTCAAAAGCACGTGTTTCTGCAATATGTTAAAAAAACGCACCACAAACACCCTAAAAAAAAATCATTCTGCACCCTGAAATCTACTAAACCTGGAAATTGCAATTTATATAATGTCATGCAATTGGCCACAAAACAAACTAGTGAAAGCAAGCATAATTTAGAAGTAAACAATACATTTCAATCAACTGAGAATGGAAAATATTTCAAATAAAAAAAAAAACAGTGTAGCCCAAACATTCAAAGGCCAGCAGGTTTATGTGCAAAATTTTAAAAGCCTGTGAACTAATTACAATTTACACGGTATAAAGCCTTTTAAAAAAGAAAAAGAAAACGTGACACCAGTGAATTACGAATTCCAAATAAGCGCACACAGCACAAAATGGTCTGTCATTCACTGGTGCCTGCCATGTTTTTGCTCCCTGTATGGCATGAATAAAAGATATTCACGGTTTGTGGTGAGTGCACAAGTTTTTTTTTTCTCAAGAGACCTTATACTTGAAAACTCTTCTTGTTTGCACCACCAGTTAACTGATCTAGCCGTGTCCTGGGACTTGTGGTACTCCGAAAGTAAAAAGTCTGCTTTTTCTCTTTGCAGTGGCTGTGCCAGTTCGATTTCCTCTTTTTTATCACAATTCACACGTTAATACTGGGTCCAAGCAGAAAAAAATGCGGTATAATGCCTTTGCGTGTCAAGTACCGTATTTTTCGGCCTATAAGGCGCAACGGCCTATAAGGTGCACCTCTGATAAATGCCTGCTAAGACGTCTAGGTTCATATATAAGGCGCACTGGAGTATAAGGCGCAGGATCAAATGCAGTACCTAAAAATGACCAGCAGGTGGCAGACCTGTGCACAGTTCAAGCCAGCTACACTTCCCGGGAAACTTGTCTTCAGCGTGTCAGAGAGCTCCGATCTCAGAGGTATGGGCTGCTGGGGGTTAATGCAGGGTGATGCAGCAGGGGTGAAGCGGTCTCCCTCTGCCAGGGTGTTATTCCTGTGGGGTTCCCTGTGGCTCCTTCTCTTTCCCCTGTCACAGGGCTGTTATGTATGGGGGATTGTTTACTGATGATGATGACGATTGCCTCGTGGTCGGCACTATGGCGGCTCCGGTCTCTCCGTGCTAGGGGAGGGCAGGATGGGCACAATGTTAGTTGTGGTGCCAGGGCACTTCAGGAGCTAGGGACCCTGTATACTGTGTGGGAAGGTGCAGGAAATTTCTGGGGATGGAGCTTTTAAACACTGGTAAATGTACAGTACATCTTGTCTGTAGTACATTTCTGTATAAGTTCATATATAAGGCGCACTGGCCTATAAGGCGCACCTTTGATTTCTGAGAAAATTTAAGGATTTTTGGTGCGCCTTATGGGCCGAAAAATACGGTAGTTATGCAGCTCTACTTCATTAGTGCACAGAATACTTCCTCGGCACCTGCCATGGACAAGGTGCAGAATTTGTGCCTGAAAAATCGCAAAAATAGCGAAAAAAATGATACATAAGGCAAATGTTGCATGGAACATTTGGAAAATAAAGATACATAGGGCACCCTCACAAGGTGCAGAAAAAGGTGTACTTGAGACACAACATCAAAAGTCTCCGTGAAAAATCGCAAAACAAATCAAAATTTAAAGAAAAAAAAACAGAAAAAATAAAGATACATGTCTCCCATTGTGTATTTTACTATGCAATTGAGGCTTCTATTTTGGGTTTACATTTTTTTCTAAAAAGTTAAGCATGAATCACTACCACCTCTACCAAATAACCATTCCATCAATCTACCACTCCTTAAACATGCTTTCAGGCATTCATATTTCAACTTCAACTTTCTATTCCACTTCTTATTTTCAATGCAAAACACTTTCCAGGTGTTCAGAATAAACAGATGAAAACTGGTGATATATGTAATGTGTAATGTATAAAGGTTTCTCATTGGATATGGTTCAAGATTATTATTATTTTTTAATTATATCATATAATTTGGACTGTAAAAACCCATAAAACAAATGCTAATGTCCAGGTTAACTTTCACCTCACAAGGGCTGTCCAGGAATTTAAAAAATTCCTCCACTTCCATAAATGACTTATATTCACCTCCTCCTGTGGTATATTTCTGTATTGTTGTTTTATAGAGGATTATAGGCATTTCAAAAAAGAAGGGTTTTCACGTGAATGGGTTGTTTAATGTTAGGTTTGCTTTTTACGACGCCACTCGTGAATAAAGAATCAAATGGAATTCACTTGAAAAAATCCATGGATAGTGGTACTGATTTTAGAGAAAAATGTGACCCCTTGTTTCCAATCCTTTAAAATCCCTTTAATGATACAGTGTTCAGTGTATTCAGATTTGTTATTTAATACAGCCCATGTTGACCTGCCCTCAGGACAGTATTTGTGGCTATTAAACTGTCCATAAGACAGCGATATTGTTTGTGGCAAATATAAAATCAAATGGTAATTTATATGGAAATTATAAATGTATTGCTGCAAAGAAAATCAGGAAAAGAATGAGCAAATTGTAGTTTTTGATTTGAAAATACTCATTACCAATCCATAAGGAGAACCCCTGCTTACTGTAGATAAACATCAAGTGCAGGGTGTGATAAGGGTACATACCAAACTGATGAGCACAGTTCAGAATATGTCAGAATTTTTTGTTTTACTAGGAGTTAGAAAAACATAACTCCATAATGTACTCATTAGTTGTGCTTACAGTAATCCACACATTCCAACATCAAAGTCCTAGATCTAACCCTGACATGATAGGTAATACCCGGTGCTATGAACACAAACGTAGGATCATAGTATTATAAATATCTTGCAAGTTTCAAATGCTAGTCCTTATACAACAGGTGCTGTCTGGCAGTTCCATATAAAGAAGAGGATGTTTTATAAGTACAATATATATACATATATAATGCCAAAATAAGACCTGAGTCGCAGGACTAAAGCCAATCAGCCCTTTGAGATGGCCCTGTCTGATTAATAGCATTGATCGGACAACATGCAATATTTGGGTCTCAAACAGCGGTCCCAGTCATGCACATATGTCAACAAAGAGAATGCCCAAGCCACAACTTCAGCCGTAATATTACCAGCTCTATATTTTGTGTTTGGACAGTCTTTCCATGCAATTGCCTGTGAAACTAAAAGCCCTTGTGAGCCCATAGAAGTAAACGGGGAATTGGGCTATCCGGTGAAAATCTAGCACACTTCCCCATTTCACGCTCATGTGTATGAACCTGTCCAATACAAAGCTAAAAGGATAGATGTTCTCACTTTGTCATTTCAAACACAGTGGCCCAGATTTATTTGCACCAAGTGCAGTTTGCTTCGCGACTGTGAAAGTTGCGCCAGGTTGTTGAATACTGGCGCACCCTGCACTGCTCGGAAAACGTGCACACTCTCTTTTTTTAGGTGAACCTTTCACAGACAGTGTGCAACACAATTCTGTCAAGTTGCTGTATTAAATGTGTGGGAAATGGACACTAACACACCCCTTCAGGTGCACAATTTTTTTTGTCAGACACCGTGCAGCTGCATCACAAAACGCAAACACTTCTAAATTACATATGCGAACAGTTTGCACGTTCTTTTCAGTAGGACAGAAAATTGGTGCAGCAGGCCCAGTATTTTCTAAATTAGAAACGTTTGGACAGATATTCTCCAAATGGTTACTGCACCCAACAAGACACTCCCATATTGCCCATTATATTTATCACCAAGAAAGTTACATTTTGTAATTGATAGGTGCAATCTAAATTAATATAATTATTAACAAGGCTTATGGAAGTCTATTGTCCACATGAAAAAGCCCCTTTAAGGTATCTTGAATGTCACGTATTACATGCGGAATTGCCCTGTGGCAAATCTACAGTGTAATATAGAAGCATTGTAGACTATGCAATGACAATGGCTTTTCACTGCAT
Source organism: Engystomops pustulosus (assembly GCF_040894005.1). Classification (NCBI taxonomy): domain Eukaryota; kingdom Metazoa; phylum Chordata; class Amphibia; order Anura; family Leptodactylidae; genus Engystomops; species Engystomops pustulosus. Next base: position 57,578,040 of record NC_092413.1, read on the forward strand.
ATATGTGACATGTGGCTTATTTCTGTGGGTCATGGTTTAGAGATTAACCTTTGCAGGATGATTTTCAAAGAAAATTGTAGAATTATGTGCTGGTTTATGATGCTGGTGGATTGTCTATCTATGGGATAACCGATGAGGCAAATCCTGCAGCCAATCTACAATGTGTGCAGGTACCTTTACAATGTTTTTTTAAAAATTACTTTTTTTGTTACAATGGTGTTAAAACCAAGGCTTCAATGGGTTTTCCAATTGAATATTGTAATAATACAGCAATCAGACATAGGTCTTGAGAAGAGATGCATGTACATAAATTCTCCATTGAACTCTAATGTCTTACACAAAGTTTTTGCTCTTTGTAGAAAACTCTTAAAGAAAATGTGCAGTACAGAACACTACCAAGAAATATCATGAAAAAGTCCTGTGAGGGGATACATCAGGCAATACATATAGACAGTGTTAACACAGATGTCAGGATTTTTACTGTTTTATTATGTAAATATTACTAAATGAAATTTTAATTGTCCATCATCACATTATGGGGCACATTTACTTACCTGGCCCATTCGCGATCCAGCGGCGCGTTCTCTGAACAGGATTCGGGTCCGGACGGGATTTATGAAGGTAGTTCCTCCGCCGTCCACCAGGTGGCGCTGCTGCGCTGAAAATCATCTGCACGCGCCGGAATACACCGAGCTGGACCAGGTGAAGGTAAGCGCTTCCCAAGCGACACATTTTCGGTTATTAAATGCAGCGGTTTTTCCGAATACGTCGGGTTTTCGTTCGGCCACGCCCCCCGATTTCCGTCGCGTGCATGCCAGCGCCGATGCACCGCAATCCGATCGTGTGGCAATTCAGGTACAATCGGCGCAAATTGGAAATATTCGGGTAACACGTCGGGAAAACGTGAATCGGGCCCTTAGTAAATAACCCCCTATGTGTTTGCCCATGGAGTGTATGTTTATGTGCTGGGTAACAAAACACAATTTTCTCTCACTCTAATAGCACAAATGGAAGAAATGGAGAACAGCTTCTATCTCTATATACAAAGATGCCTGAAATGAGATAATGCTCACAAGTCAACCATTGACTGCTGTGTTCTCTAAAATTTGCATAATAGCGTAAAGTGTATCACACTTTCTACATATTTGGTGTCTGTTATACAAAATAAAACTCAAAGCACTGAAGCTTCCAGTAATTTCTGCCTATGATAAAAAATCAATGGTTTGTACTTTGAAACTCTAATCTGTTGAAGAATAGTCAAAACTTTGTTCATTGAAAATACATTTTCAGGATATAAGAAAGATTTAGAACAATAAAGTTCTGTATATTTTGGAAATCTTTTCTATTTCAGGATGTGTTCACATTTCATCAGATTTTGCTCATCATGAGTGTGGAGTAGACCAGAACTGCAATGTTCATTAGAAATTCAGGGCCGGGTTCGCTGAACGTCCCTAGTGTTAACGGCCAGGGTTGGTACTGGTACTGATTATGGATGTAAGCTCATTAAATGGCACTGGCAAACTCACCAGCTGCATTAAAATTACCAGAACTAACCTGCCGGTGATTACAGGGAAGTACAAAATACTGATTTGGTGCAAAAAATGAACACAAATGCACAACAAAATTAACCGAAAATCTGGCGTTTGCTTCCAATAATGATGCGCTAGTGAGGACATTGCTTATAATGTATTCAGCAGGATCATCACCCCTCCATATCCAGTCCATATGACAGACACAGATACATCACAGAATACAGATTGATGACCTTTATTCTGCAGTAGTCACAGCTTTGTGCTTCTCCAGAAGAAGCCACATAAAACTCACTGACACAACTCACTTTCAACCCTCATTACCCTCAAAATCATTATGTTTTATCTCCATCTGATGAACTTCTTATGTAATGACTGCAGATCTCTACTAATTATATACTTGTAATTGCCTTACACTAAAAATTAGACAAGTACATACTGAGCGTTCCATGTCATAGAATATGCTTGGCCTAGAACACATACTAGAGTAATTGTTATCTCAGAATATATTAATTAAAACCAAACTTACATGAAGGATAAGAAGTATCACTGGCAGAAAGCTAGTAGATTTCAAATGTAATTCAATATTCATTTCCTTGGTGTGAATTAAATCATAATGAAGCTGTCGTATTTATGAATATGAAGCATATTTTCTGTACACGACAGATTTAGCGGTAGACGGATTATCTGTAGAAGCAAAAATTTGCATTGCTCCAAAATAGATTGAAAAATGAATAAAAGTATCCACACATTGGTTAACCATTAGCCAAGCCAACAAAAAAAAACAAGATGCCAGATGCTTTTGTTTTTGTGATGTTTTCTATGATACAGTATCTATTGGTGGCCTATACCCCTTTTTAAGTTGCTCAAACATCACTTCTTCTGTGTAGCACAGCTGCCATTCTGGTCATCAACTGTGTCAGGAGACAGCATCAGTCCAATTTTCAGAATAAAACATCCTCAGTTTTGTGGTCTATGGGGGCTACTTATCAAAAAGTTGCACAGTCACTCCAGTCTCCTGATGGTGTATGTGCTGGGACTTTTTATGCATTTTCTGACTTTTTGAAAACCTTCTGATCCGTGCCTGTTTGTTTACAGAGAGCTCCCGGCCTGCGAGGTGGCTGGCCACGCCCATCCATTACTATCTCTCAGCAATGTAGGGCCCTAGGAGACGGGGTCAGATGGAGGCTTCCGGCCATCCGGAAGCACTCTGTGCGCCCCAGTAAAGAAAGCAGGGCACAGATCAGATGGACCGCGGCGCAGGACATCAGCAGCACCGTAAAAGGTAAGTACACAATTTTTTTTAAATAGCCCACCCAAGTAACATTTTTTTATATTGTTCCAATGCATGTATATTAACAATTTGACAATTTTGAATAACAAATGTTCCATGTTTACTTTCTGGTAACAGACTCCAAGGAAACATCTGGCATTTTGAACCTGTACTTTATATAACCCACTATCCCCTATTTGATGCTATCACCAATCTCACAAATGATTACATGATATGAGGTCCACAAGCACCAAATATAGGAACAATATTGCAAATGTAGGGCCAATGCAACATTTCCTTATATGGGATCAACAGAATGCTGATATTTGGCAGAAATGAGCATTACCAATAAATAGGGTGGCACTTGTCATTTTGACCCAATAAACCAAACTGACAGTAATTTGTCAAGCAGATTAAAACCTTAAAGATCATGGTTCATTTATAGCCCAGTATGGTGGTACAATCCATACAAAATAAGCTTTAAAATTATATGTAAATTGGTTGTATATAGTCATGGAAGTGGAGAGTTTAACACTGAAGTCAAGCTCTCCCTCAGCTAAAAACTCTTCACTGCCATGATTGTTGACTCAGAGCCGTCAACCATAGTTAAAAGGGCAATCTGAGGCATCGAAGGCTTCACCTCAGTGCTAAATTCTCCGCCTGCTTGACTTTATACATCCAATTCACATCTCACAAATAAGTTGATTTTGTGGAGGATACCACCATGCTGAGCCAAGAAAGAAACATGTTGTTTTTCTCTGTCAATTTCTGATGAAAGGTTCCCTGTGGCATATTTCAACTGTACTAGAGGCTGCCTTGGCAAGATAACTCATTTAGTCATACCAGATGGATAATGAAAGTCATTACCATAATTCTAAATGGTTGTTATAGAATATAGTACAGACATACATAATACAAGGTAGGCCTCAACTTCTATAGAGTAGACGCTCTCCACTGATAAATATTTATGGACCAATAAATCAGTTTTGAACTAGCTTTCTCCCAAATTTTAGTACCCGCTCACTGCTTCTTCAGTCTAGAACAAGAGTTGCAGTGAGATAAATAGAATAGAGAGAACTCACAGCATTACAACTTGATATGCATCCTTCTCATTACACATCAATTATAAGAAGATCTCTGATGTCCAGGCCATTAGCCCATCACTCTCCTCACAATGTGGATTGTTCAAATGACTCATTTCCAAAGAGACCTTCATTTTAAGGGTGAGCATCTGGGTTCGTCATTACAGTCACAGTAAGAGTACTTGAGATGCTCCTTGCAGGGCACATAAGCGTGTCCAAAAAACAAAAGTGAATGAACAGATGTTTTCTAGGACATAAAAGAGAATTGTGCCAGTTTTGCCTGCAGCAACCCACCCTGGTAATCTTGTTCTATGTGTGTGTTCAGAGACTTGAAGCTACAGCATGTATCAAAGGAAGAAAGTTCCATTCATCACGCTATGGCTGGCAGAACATCTAGCCCACCATCATCTTCAAACATGTTCATTGAAGTTGTAAGATTCTTGCCGTTTCTGCGATGTCTAATTCATTTAGCACCAATGTGAGATCTTTAAGACACCACCTGCATTTTTGCAATGTAACTTTTTTCATATAATTTTTCCCCCTGGATTTACAGAAATGATGTTAGAAAATATATACCCCTTTGCCCATAGCTATGCTCTGTTATAAGCAACATAGTCTACTTCCTAAACTTGTAACATACGGTAAGTAATGCCAGGCGTATATACCATGTCTTCAGGGAACACTTGTAGTACGTATATCTTTGGTGGTACCGAGCAGTCATTTATTTGACTAATAGGAGCTAGGCATAGAAACTATGAAAACCATAGATCTGCATTGGAAGTGATTGTAAAATTATTGCCAGTCCTCATGAAGACACAAACATCATCTACAGCAAAACTGGGCAGGACATGTTAGGACGGGCAAGTTACACGCACTTTTGTTTGTGTGCACTTTCATATATCAGCACCTTGGCAGACACAAGCTCAAATTTAACATCAATAAAACTTTGGGGGGTTCATATATTTTCTTGCTAACATTTCTTGTAACATAGTGTACATAAAGCAAGGCAAAAGGCTTTTTAAATTACCTTTGTCTGACAAAAGGCTGAGGCACCAAACAGGGGAGCAATGCAGAAACATGAACTTGGGTTTAAGGCTAAATGAAGCAATTAATATGTCAGCACAAGTATAGATGAGCAGGAGGGCACAAGACAGAGAAAACAGCACAAAACTAGCGTACTGATGGACACGACTTCCATTATATTACGTTATATTAAATAGCAACAATATAAAGTATGAACAGAGTGTGAATGATTTTTTTTTTAAATCAAACATATTAATATAAAACACTTAATTCTGTATTAAATTGTTGCAAAAGAATTTAACACCTGTAGTATACACACACACACACATACATACATACATACATACATACATATATATATATATATATGCACACGTACACACACAGCCATTGTATAAATCAGCAGTGCAGAACTAATGATGGACAATATGTGATTGCTCTACATTCCAAGGTACCTTCTCAAATTTCATTAGAAGCTCCTGCAAGCTGAAGTTTATACCAATCATTGTCAGATGCATCCCGTGTGGACTACATCTTTATGGTAATGTTCCTTTAGTCAGTCTCCAAAGTCTTCAGTAACCTTTTCATTCAAAATGGGTTACATCCATGAAAATACTGGTCTTCCATTATATTCTTCAGTCCTCATGTAGCAATGTCCTCCTTTTCCATTCCACCCAAAACATCCAAGGGCGGAAGCCCTTTGTGAAGGTAAGCCCGACCATCTTTGCTTTGTTAACCAGCCTCCATAATGTTCCCAAGGCCTACAACTTTCTCGTTAGTCTCACCTCGATAATGACCTGCAGGCCTCCAGACCGACTGTTCCAAGGCTTCAAATTCAGGGATTGGTCTCAATTACACATGTACAAAAAAAATCCTAAATTGTTCAAGGTGTGTAGACTTCCAGAAGGATGGAGAAGTGAGTGAAGAAAATGATGCATCCCACAGGCTACAAAGTTCAATTGTAGTTTATAAAGCCGATAAAGTAGCTTTAAAATGTAGAACTATGAAGCACATCGGCTAATACATGCCGATATTGTAGAGGACCAATGTTGCCATAGTAATAACAAAGCAAATTGTAGCATCTCATGTTGTCTGCAAGGATGCAGAGTTCAGAGTGGATCGCAGCTCCTTCTTCTAAGTGTTACAATGTGATCTGTGAAGCTGTTGTAGGTTAAGATCCCATTCCCATCCTGACTGTATGAAAACTAACCATACTATAGAGGGGAGTTGTTTATTTTCCTTTTTTTCATTCAACATTCTCCTTTTTCAACAACCCCCATAGCAAGTCTACGAACTAAAAACACTCCCACTTCCTGAGGCCTCACTCTCTGCTTAACTTCTGTGCCTCAGGAGAAAACTGTAGTAGAAAGCTAAAATTGCATGACCGTACTCCCCTCCCTCCTGTCTCCCCTTAAAATAAAAACAGCACAGGGGCATGGAAGGAAAGGCTCCACTTTCAAGCTGTGTTTAACCCCTGTGCAATTACAGATGTCAGCTCTACTCTGGTCTGCTCTGGAAAACAAAGTATCAGCAAGGGAACAGATTAAGTCTCTAATTGGCAGGTGGGTCAGCAATGTAGAAAATGTAAAACAGTGAAAAATAACTGCATACATACCAATGCATAGACGTCATTGAAGTTACTTATTGTTTAAAAAAAGATATCAATGTCTGCATACAAAAAAAAATCCAGAATCAAAAAAAATGACCATGGTCTGATTTATCGAGTCAATACTTCAAAAAGTTGTTTCATTTTATACAGTTGTATGAGTGCTAGGTAACTCTGGTAGGTAATATAATAATTCCTTTATTTATATAGCGCAAACAGATTATGCAGTGCTGCACAGACAGTGCCAAATCGGTCCCTGTCCCCAATGGGGCTCTCAATCTAATCGACCTTCCAGTATGTTTTTGGAGTGTGGGAGGAAACCGGAGGACCCGGAGGAAACCCACGGAAACACAGAGAGAACATACAAACTCTTTGCAATTGTTGATCCAGGGACTTGAACCCAGGTCCCCAGCGCTGCAAGGCTGTAATGCTAACTACTGAGCCGCCGTGAGTTGGATCATTTTATTGCTGACAGATGGGAATACCCATACAAGGGATTGGTCTAGTTCATTACTCATGGTTTCATCTAGGTTTGGTATTAATGTCTGCCACCTTGCCACCACCGGTAACACTTTGGCCATTGCTTTGGCATAGATAAGATGGGAGTACAGCATAGAGATTAAAGGGAACCTGTCACCAGGGACCTCATTTTCACTAAACACAGATTGTAAAAGCCCATGACACCTGCAGCGTAAAAATGCCTCTCTGCCTTTTCTTAGCAATGGCATTACAATATAATTGCGTGTTATAACTTACTCTTGTATCCTGACAAAATCCTGGGGTAGTCACAGAGGCTGGGCTTTGGTTTGGATGCATTTAAAAAAAACAACATGTGACAGCCAAAGATGGCCGTCTCCATCTTTGTGCTCCTGTACAGCTTGTCCCTCCCCCACTGATGTCAGGCTGACCAGACAGCCTGACAGAAGGAGCAGGAGGTGGAGCTGTACAGGAGCACAAAGGTGGGGGCCAAGCTCTGAGGAGTGAGTAACACAGACAAGGCACATGTTGTTTTTTGAAATGCATCCAAACCAAAGTCCAGCCCCTGTGACTACCCCTGGATTTTGTAAGGGTGCAAGAGTAAGTTATAACAAAATTATATTGTAATGCAAATGCTTAGAAAAGGCAGAAAGGCAGATTTGTACTGCAGATGTAATGGGCTCCTGCAACCTGTCTTTAGTTAAAATGAGGTCCCCGGTGACAGGTTTTGATGGCGCTATAGAAATGAAGATTATTATTATTAATATTATTATTCCTGGATTACTACTAGACTCTAATTTATGAAGATCCATGGAAAACTGAAGAAAACATTTTTTTCTGTGCTGAGAATCTCCTCTTTTATGTGCATGTAGTCAAGCTATCAATGTTTCCAAGAATTAAGAATACATGAAGACCATTTCTAGTTTTCCGTTACCAGAAAAGTACAATTGCACAGCAAATACACAGACGATGGATTTTCCTTATTAACAACACAGCTCTGGCCCGCAAAGAATTATTGCAAAGCGTGAAAAACTGTATATCCGATGAAGTAAATCTCTTAACAAGAACAGGGCTGTGCTGTGTAAACTGACCATCCATTTATATAGAAAACAGGAGGGCGACAGAGAAATGTTCAAATCTAAATCCTGATTGCTCTGATTTATGGCAGGGGAGAAGTGTCTGCATATCTATGCACAAGTACATATGACATTAGTAATACTGAAAAATTTTAGGCTTTAAGAATAACAAAGAAAACTTAGTAAATAACCGGTGTGAATCTAGGTAGATCATAAAGTACCAAAAATAGCCAGTTGCACCTTATCCTTTTAAGACGCTTTAAAAGCTCTCAAAGGTTCAGTGATTTTATACTGCATTACAAAAACATTGTTTTAATTCCAAAATAGCGCTACACTTGTCCATAGGTTGTATGTGGTACTGCAGTTTAACCTCAATGCCAGTCTGATATCGGGAAAAAGAACAAACTGGATGGCACAATTTTACCTGTAGTGTCCTCCTTTCCTACAATGTTGGTCACAGCTGGTACTCAGCTGGGCTCAGGTCATAAGAAAAGTACAAAGTTATGGCATAATGACACATGATCAAGGTATAGATCAGGAAATACTCCACGTGTACACCTCATATGTACAGTATAACCCTAACAGAAGCCAACTTTGTAGATCAAGTTATTATACATAGTATATATTGTAAAATGTTTAAATTAAAATGTGTGGTTAATATATTTTTTTCCCAATATGGGATAAAATACAAAGAGTCACTTCACTAAAGTGATACTTGCTTAAGGGGATAGTCTGCGGAAGTCAGTTATCAACAGGGAATTTCCAGGTGGGTCTTGATGAAAAAGTCAAGTATGTCAACAAATGGATTTCCCATTGCTGGAGGCTAAAACATTCAGGGTCATCTTATACGATCTTTGAGCACTATTAAAAATCAGATAAAAGTTTTTTGATTCTTGCCAATTTTTTACCAATGTTGTACAAAAAACTAGTAGATTTGAGTAGATTACAACTAACATGACTACGATACTGGAAGAGAGAAAAATTCAGTATTAGCGGAAACAGAGGGGATACACTAATATTTAATAAACTTTGAAACTTTTTTTTTTCAAAACGAGCAACAAAATTGTTCAAAATGTGACAGAAATGTGACATATGTTCTAAAAATACTTAAATGGGATTGGGTTCGCAAAAACAATCGCAAACAGTTAATTCCCCATTTGAAGATTTGAAATGCTTGCATTTTGACAATAGAAATGTCAGCAATTGTGTCTAATAATAAAAATAAGGAAATGATTCTACCCTTCTACTAAAACCATTAAAGTATAGAAGTTTGTAAAAAGTCTGCAAGTGATGTACTACATGACATAACATCTAAAACACAAATTTCACCAAATTTCTTGTAATCTACTTTGGCAATGTCTGTCGACAATGTTTTTATAATTTTCTTGAAATTACTTTTATATTTATTAGACATCATCATTTTGGAGTGTCAGTGATTTATGACAACTGATTCATGAGGAGATGATTAGGCACTTGGTTATAGACTGCGACAAAATGAAGGACATCCAACATAAGGGCAGAATTAAAGTACGCTCATAAATCAATAAAGAGGAGAAAATCTTGTATCACTGATGTTTTCAGCCGCTTTGTCTATGTCTCATAGAATCATACAGAAATAACCTTGAGCTGATCTATGTTTCAGTCCCCTCAATGAAGCCAACACCAATCTGATAACACAGTAATTTTATAAGAAGGTAAAGGATGAGAGTAAAGACTTATATAGTGTAGAATAAAAAGGTCTGCCATGATACACCCAAAGTGACCCCATAGATAAAGTTTTCATTGACCAGAGACAGAAAACCAGGCCAAAAGTAAAGTATGCCATGAAAATTATTGAGACCTTATGGATACTTGTACACATAAAAATCTTAGTGTTTTAGCCATAGTTCACCTCCTTCTCTGTTCTCACTCTTTGTTCCCATTAGGGAAACTATCCACTGGTACCTTGGTTCATCTAGTCACTTGTGATGCAATGATGTTCTCAGATGTTGTAGGATTCAGAACAGTATTCTGGTATTTTTATTTATTTATATATTTATTTGCTGGGTTCTTAAGATTTAAATTCAGTTTACCAATACAGGCGGTCCCCTACTTAAGGACACCCGACTTACAGACAACCCATAGTTACAGACAGACCCCTCTGCCCACTGTGACCTCTGGTGAAGCTCTCTGGATGCTTTAAAATAGTCCCAGATTGCAATAATCAGCTTAAAATTGTCTGCAATGAAGCTTTATTGATAATTCTTGGTCCTATTACAGCAAAAAAAATTGAAACTCCAATTGTCACTGGGGCAAAAAAAAAAATTGTCGGGAACTACAATGATAAAATATACAGTTTCGACTTACATACAAATTCAACTTAAGAACAAACCTACAGTCCCTATCTTGTATGTAACCCGGGGACTGCCTGTACCTTTATTAGCAATGTGCTTGAATATCTTTACTCTGAAGTCATCTGCATCCTTATGAAACATTTAAGCATTATAAGCCCCCCAAGTATAAATGGTTACTAGAAAGAGCCACATTTCCTATGAGTGGGTAAGAAGTTTTCCTAGTTTCTTGAAGCCCTTAAGAGACAAAGAGTGTAAATACTCTAGGTGTTACAGTATTTATTGGTCACACATAAGCAGCCTGGCACATGGCATAGTGAGGTCATCTTTTCCATGTTTACTTTCAAAATATATTTGACTGGCACTGACTACAAAAGTGTATTGTCTATCAGCTCCAAATTAGTCCAACATCTGGATACAGAAAGACTAGAAATACTGGAAATTTAACCATAACAGGCAAATTTGACTTCAGCATAAAATTCTCCATTAATGTGCAGGCACCAGGGGGAGAACATTAATATTCATCAGCTGGATGTAGTCTTTTGGCTCAGAATGAAGTGCTTAGTGGTGACAGCTAACTGTGGATTAGCACAATGGTTTGTAATGCCTTCATCAAGAAGTTAAACTATGTGAAACACTGTCTCTACAGCAATTAATTCAGGTCTATAAACTGTGAGAGATCATTGAAACACTTCTTTTGATTTGCAGCCAAACTGTAACCTCATGTTAGTAAGGCCCTTAGCTAAGAATGTGTAGATCATGGAAAAGTAAGTGGCTTTACATTGGAGTGCAGGTAAACCTAATTAACTGAATTTACAATAATTGAATAAGGCACCTTAAAAAGGCTTTCACATTGTGAAAATGTAGAAAGCCATAAAGAGAAAGTATTGAGCTATTTTCACATCCTCAACATTCAATAAGGGAAAAAAGAAAAAAGGAAAGGAAGAAAGGAACGGAAAAAGAGACAAGGGCATTCGGTCCTAGGAGCTCACAGAAAGTGCATGGTCCGACGACCATGCACTGTGCCGCGGTTCACTAAGATGTTGCACCCAATATCCTGCATGTGTCGCTTCCCTGCTCAGGTCCAACAGAGTTCGCCTTCTTCTTCCTGGTGCATGTAAGTGCATTGTCTTGCGTCACAAATTGAATCTTAAATCCCGCGCTCAGTTCGAATCAGTCGGATCGGTTGCATGAAAGCCGGTGGAGCTGTGCCAAAATCTGATTGCGTGCAAAACAATTTCCTGCTAAACACCCGCGGAATCCCCGAAAATGATGGAAAATTGGACAAAAGTGCATCTGTGGACCCTTAGTAAATAAGCCCCTCAGAGTTTTGGTAGCCTACATTTTTTCTTTTAATAAACATTTTAGAGTCTTTCAAAAAAATTAAAGAAATATTAGAACACCACAATCATTTTCTCCCACCCCTTCCCTAACTTTTAGTTTTTTCTAAAGGCTTATGAAACAGGAGAAATCTTATATAAGTTATTTTAATACTTAAAGTACAACTGCATGGCTGAATATAATTTATGCCACATTCAGATTTTGTATATTCAGTTCATTTAATTGAAAAGTCATACAAAACAAAACCTTTTTAATCAAATACACCAAATCTTCTTATGACATAGAAATCAAAGATTACCTCTATATCTGCTCGGTTTCATTATCCGAGTCATCAAGAGAACACTTCATTCATTTTACCTGCACACCTCAACTGAATACTAAGTGCACATCTACTTGCAGGACTACTAGTCAATGTGAACCTAAACTTTTGGGCTACTGCTGGAGTTGGAGATGGTTACAGCCACTGTGAACACAACACAAATGTTGTGAAAGTAGCCTATGAAAACATACATTAATGTTTGTTTTATTTCAGAGCCAGTTTGCATCAGACCGGCATACCCTTTTTTTATGGATCCTCATGAACTATAGTCTATGAGTGATCCGTGATAGACGGTTCTGACTAGGAAATGCTCTTTTCTTGAACTGCTAGGTTGCAAAATAGCAGCCGTAGGCACTGATCCATTAAAATAAATACTACAAGTATTAATAAGAAACAAACTACAAAAACTCATAGAAGTTCCTCTTCATAGATGTGAATAATTAGCAGCCCAAAGTGCTGGACATCTTGCCCTCGCGCTCCAGGCTGCTAATTATAAGTATTTTTTCCAGGCTAACCCCGCGTATCAACATTAAAGAAGACAAGCGCCGAGACAATCGGCATGAAGAGGAACTTAGGCGAGTAAGTTTAGTTTGTTTTTTGTTAAACTGATTGGTAATTTTCCTTTAAGAGGTATTGCAGCTGTGTGCCGTCCCTTCAAAAAGCAGACTTCACATGGCTATCTGCCCTTAGCCATTACCAAAATTCCCAAAGCAGTAAATTGAAGTAAATTTGCGGTACTAGTTCTGCAGCACTTGCTTGACTATTGTTAGTTGTATGGATAGGTAATTAATTGTTGTGGCCAGGAAAACCCATTTGTTTGTAATAACATATCTTCCGGGTACAGGTGTACAGTAGAATTTCGGGACTATTATCTGAATGTTTCTTGGCGTCAATGATGGATCTTCATATAGGCGGTATACCCAGGCCCTATATGACGACCCGCCAAGGGTCTTTAAAAAAAAAAAAAACCTCTATACTCACGTTAGGCTTTTTATTCCCGTGCTGGAGGAGGAAAAAAAGAGCTGCAGGGTCGGGAAGAAGAAGCGGAAGGCGAGTATGGAGGGGTGTTTTTTTTTCAAGAGGGCCCTGCTGTGGACATTTCATTTATAGGGCGGGGGGGGGGGACATTTATGTAAAGGGACATCAGCTGTGGACATTTCATAAATAGGGTGAATCTTTGCTGTGGACATTTCTGTAAAGGGGGGCTCTGTCTTGGACATTTATTTTTGTAGGGAAGCTCTGATGTTGACATTTATTAAATGGGACGTCTGCTGTGGACCTTTCATCAATGAGGTGCGGCTGTTGCTGGACAATTTATTACAGTAGTGGCTGCATTTCCTACCCTAGGGCTTATACTCCAGTCAATACCTTTCCCAGTTTTTTTTTGTGTGTGTGGTAAAATTAGGAGCACAAGTATTTACAGTATGAGCAATCCAGATCTTCTACACTGTCTGGGAGATCTTGTCTGGGCGGTAGTCGGGGAGGATGCAGGGAATGTGATTGGCTTTCCTAAATAGGTAGCTTATAAGAGCATGATTGAAGTTCATCATTAAATTACTTTTATGAATAATACAAGATAAAGGATAAAGAGTAGTACTTAAAGGACACCTGTCATCAGGTCTGTGACACTTGTCCTGTCACCTCTACCTGTTGGAGAAGCTCACAAGGATCCCATTCAAGCCTTTATCTAGTTATTTCATACATTAATCATTGTAAAATCATCTATTCTGTATTATGTAAATGAGGCTGGTCACATGGTCAGAGGCAGTGATGTCACCCTGTTACCCCCCCCCCTCTCCTCCCCCTGCTCATGTCTGTGTGTAATGTATAGTAAAGCATGGCTAGTGTGTGTGCTGCATCTGCTGACATGCTGCATCCTCCTAATATACAGGTGAGAGACACAGACATTAGCTACACATGAATCTGACATGTTCTGCTATACACATGGCTGCAGTCTGGAGCTGTTGTATGCACACATGCACATACAGGCTGCAGGGGGTGTGGCCACCAGCACCAGGAAGCACATCATTATACAGCCTCACACCATTATACAGGCTGTCAGTCATGCACTGGGGGTGTGGCTGTGCCTCCCACTCATGAATAAGGTGGACAGCTTGAATATGCTAATGCTTCATTGGACATTTCACAGGTCATTTGCATACAGCTTTAGGACCTCATTGCTTAGGTTTACAGGCATGTAGAGGGACAATGAAGGGATAGAAGCAATGCTCTCTAATGGCAGTTTATGAAAATATATTTAGTTTAGGGGGGTTATTTTGCATGACGGGTTCTCTTTAAGTTCTAACATCCAGGCACATCTTGGTTTGGATGGTGTGGGGGGCCTAGTCATGTGAAAAGCCGGGCGGCATGGGCACTTAATCCACCACTGCCTGGAGTTGTATCACATATAGATACTTTTCATCAGTAATCACCTCATACCTAACATAATCGATCATTCCTGGTGTTCAACAGTCCAAATTTATTTTGCAGTTATCACTGTAGCTTCCCTTTGATATAGTAGCAAACTGAAACCATTTTCATAGTAAACTAGAACTATTTCTTCACTTTTTTGACACAGATCACCAGCCTCCCCACAGTTGACGAAGGTAATTAAAAAAAATTGTTTCATACGCCGATGTATAATTTATTAGAAACCATTCAGCCTACCTATGGAGGAAGCTCATGTTCTCATTAGCAGTTTACAATTAGTAAGAATGTCTGTCTTTTTTCGTGTTTTCTAATGCTAATGGTGTCTAAACAGTAGGATATTAATTGATCATGTAGCCTCATACCACAGATCTCAGAAACTGGCTTCCCGTAGTCTGCTAATGGTCTTGTAGTCAATGCTTATTATAATTAACCTTTACTATCCTGGATAAAATTTTATATAATGTTTAATGCGTATGGACAAAGGCCCACATTTATCTAAACAAGTGCAAACTGCACTATGTGCAGTTTGCCTGTGGAGTGTGCAGAGTGCGCCAGATTCATCAAAAGTGGTGCAAAATCTTCATTAATCTGGTGCACTGGAAGTGTGCACCATTTTTTCTGCACTTTGTTCAAGCTGAGGAATTGTGACGCAGACAGAATTGTGGTGCACGGCAGTAATAAATGTGGCTAACACGCCACTTTGGGAACACATCTTTTCTGTCTTGTCGGACATGGTCCAATCCTGAAAGCAACGGTTTCCACTGACATACAGATATGTCCTTCCTGAGCAACTTGAAATGATGAGTCTTCAAAATGAACTGAAATCTTGTATGGACATTTTAATGTATGTCCATATACAGGTCCATAGAGCAATTTATGGAGGAGTTGAAAGCATGTAGACATACAAAACATTACTAGATAAGGCTGCATTTACACGAACATATTCCCACCGGGCCGTAGCCACGCAGGCATATGTCCAACGCGATGGAGAGGAGGAGGTGTAACACCTCCACCGTCCATAGAAATTCACGGTGTACTGGCCATGCACACGGGGAAAGATAGGACATGTCTTATCTTTTCTCTGTGTAAGGAGCAGTACTGTGAACATACCTCCCCCATACGGTGGTGTAAATGCAGCCTAAGAGTGGTTTCACATTTTCACCATTTTGGTTTATGGACACATACAGATTGGCAGTTGATCCAAACTATCCCAGGGGCCAAAAGTTTGTTGTCTATCTGCAATGAATACCATTGTGGACTATCCTGTGCTTGCTGGCTGTAAGCACTAGTATCCCAGCAGAATGATTAGAGATGCTAATGTGAACAAAGCCTAAGTCCCCTTAATGAGTCATCAGTAGAAAAACATTTTCATTGCCCTACACACTCGAGGAGTAAAGGTCTACTTATTAAACCACTAGGGGATAAATTATAAGTTATGTGCCTTGACAAAGGAATGCAAATTGCAGTAGACTGTATGAGCTACAGCCGTATTAATGTGGCCTCCTTCAGTCGATGTAGCATAGGACCTGTAATCTGACAAAGAACAGCAGCATGTTAGGAACTGACATGAATCTATGGAATGACATTAAGTAAAAGGAAATGAAACAATGGTGATGTAGGAGCAAGTTAAACAAACAGTGGGTAGGTTTTACACGTACCAGATCATATGACCTGAGATACAGATACTAAGGGCAAGGAGCCAAAATTTGAGTCATAGCTCTTTATCTGTAAATTAAACAAATAAATAAATAAAAATTGTACATTATTCCTGTTTTCTTCTGTCTTAGTTAAGATTGATTTAAAGACACTTTCTCTTTGGAAGTGATATGGGAATAACTAATTCCCAGCAGTAGATAAACATCAAGAGTCATATAATTAGAATTAATAACAAATTACTCTTCCGAGCACTCAGTGCTGTTTTCTCGCTTCCCAGAGGAGAATGGCAGCTAATGCAGTAATATTTTTGACAACCACAAAGGATGTAATGTTCTGGAATCTCAATTTTGGGGGCCAGTAGTGACCACACATACACATGGTTATTTGTAGTGTCTAGTCCTGCTAGTGAACTCAAACCTATGATAGGATAGGACATGATATTTAGGTCAAATATGTCTCAATTGAGGAAATTTTTTAAAAACTGAAAATATTTAGGAAATTTAGGATTGACTTAATGACATTAAAAGTACAGACTTTATAAAATAAGAAACAAGTGCAATAGAACAAGGTTTGATAGGATAGAATAACATCAGACTAGAGAAAAATTTTTTGTTTTATGCTCGTCTAGCAGAAAGCTAAAAATAAATGGTCAAAAGAAATCTTCCCAAGCAGATGCAGTGGTACACCAGGAGATGGTTACACTGGCAGTGATATTAGTTGGTACAATTATGGGCACCTTTAGGCAAAAAAAAAGACTTTTTAAAATATGCAAAATAACCCTAAAGTACCAGTGGGGGCATCATTCCAGCCTCTATGAGCCCCCAAAGCATTACTGAAATGCCTTAATGTTCGGTTGTGATTCTGAAGCTGACGTCATAGATTTCCTTTAAAGGACTATTCTCATCTCACCACTTAATTGAAACAGTTTAGCACAGCGAGATACACGGGTTCCAAAGATCCTTGGAAATAACAGAAACTTCAAGGCTTACTGTGCTACACTCTTTCTGTAACTCATCTTCACTTCTATGGGAGTCAGAGAAAACAGTATAGCACAGTCAGAAGTCATTTTCCAGCCCCCCTGACTATGACTATGTTATTATGTAAAAACATACAGTATTTCTCTTGGCCATAAAGGACTTGAGGGAAATACATTATTTGTATCATGAAATTCCATATAATGGGTATTTTTTTCTCATTTACATAGATACATAGATTTTATAAAGTTACATATATTTTACTTTACTGACCTTTTCTAGTGAGTCTTGGCCAAACACATACAAATACACTGTCCCTTATTGAACACTTGAAAAATTCACTTAAAGGAGACTTACCATCAGATATCTACCTATTAAGGTAGATCTTATGGTAGGTTCCTATTAACCTACTAAACTCTAAATGTAAATGTTCTGGAGAGGCTACCGGGGTGTGGAGTAGCCTCTCCGGGCAGTCGGAGGAAAGGCTGCAATCCTTCCCAACCAGGTGGTCCTTGGCTGCTCCTGCTCCCATTGTTCACTGCTTTTTCAGAGCACTGAGCATGTGCAGTAGATCTGGCATCATTGCCAGCATATAGCCATATATAATTCAGACTGGACTTAGTGGGGCAA
Source organism: Engystomops pustulosus (assembly GCF_040894005.1). Taxonomy (NCBI): domain Eukaryota; kingdom Metazoa; phylum Chordata; class Amphibia; order Anura; family Leptodactylidae; genus Engystomops; species Engystomops pustulosus. The sequence goes on from NC_092413.1 coordinate 57,595,786, forward strand.
TCTGTTTAAGACAGAATTCTGTCGTAATTTGCAGGAAAAAATCTCTGCCTATGTTAATAAAAGGTTTTAGACAAAATTTTCACACACTGAAGATTAGTAACACAAAAGGGGCATAACTTCACTGGAAAAAGTGTGCCAAAAGTCAAACACCTAGCGATTTATAAGCACTGCCCATAAAAACAACCCTGGAGAAGATTTCTTGCATTTCCATTTTATGTAACGATAATTCAGATTAAATTTTTTATCTGCATAGATTATTTCTTTTTTCATATATGAAAAAATCAAGCTAACACAAAAATAAATAATATGACAAAAGAGGGTCAATTCCATACAAATTCATGACAAATCTAGCAAAACCTGCCATTATATTTTCAATAATATAGTGTAGAGATATTATAATTGTCCCTGACAAAGAAACAAGATCATAAAAATATATGCTAGTGCACTGCATGTAAATGTCAAAGCTGTCACATCAAAGCAATTGTCAAGTACAATTACTGTATCTCTTGAAGTCATCATTTAAATAACATAGAGAAAAACACATTTCATTGTCAATAGATATTAGCGCATTTGAATGTCAATTAGGTAAGAAAACTTTGTTTTAACAGCTCACAAGGAAAACTAAAATAAGATATTATGCCTTAAAGGAATTATGCATCCTTCATTTTTTATTTGATTTCCAGAAATCCTATAATAAAGTAAGATACTCACCTTACCAATCTGCTCCCGATCCTGTGGTGATGCCTACCTAGACTGGTTACTGCTGCATGTAGGGACAGAAGAGGAAGAGTATTGCAAATAAACACAGATAGAGGACCCTATGTAAATAAAGATGTGTACATTTGTGCAAGTCAACAGGATCAACCCTAGCGATAAAATAGAGCAGGGTGCTACTTTATGTTCCGAACCTGGATATCCTCAGTGGTCAGAGACGGGACGGAAGAGTTGAAGGTTAGTAAATGTTCCATACCGCCAGATCTCTCACTCGTATATGCCACTGGTGACCACCGCTTCCTTCTTCCTTTACTACCTCACAATTCATGTCAGATGAAGGTCCGATGGGATCAAAACTTAACACTATTTGGATTGCTGCATCTATCCCATAATAAAAAGGGAAATAATTGGAACTACTAAGGAGTTCTGTGGTATATCCACAGCCAATCACTGGCCATAGGAATCACTTAAGCTGTTTTTACATTAGTTATAAGTTATGGCAGTGACATAACTGGGAGCAGGAAGAAAATACAATGATAAGAGGAGGGGGTCCTGAACCATAAAGCTGGGTTTTGTTTAGTTCCATCTGTATACATTTAAACATTTTTCATCACATTTCATCAAAACAAATTTAACCTGCATGAATGAATTTAACCTTCTCATGAAGAAGTAAGTACAAATCTTAATACACTAAGAAGAGGAGGCCCTATAGCTAAGATTCACTGCCCCTCTCCCCATGACATAGCCAAGTTTTACTATCCAGAACTAAAAGGTCATTACTTTTTATCATTTCCATTTACTTTAGTTTAATTTCCCCTTCATTTGAGTACAATGCATTTCATTTGTAGAGGCGCTATATTATATAGCATCTGCAGAGGTTGTACCTCCATGTCTGTCAAACCAAAGTTCGAACAATGTTGACTTTATGAGGGCGTAGTCCGAATGCCATATTTTACATTTGCACTACAATGATACATCCATTTTATTAATTTTTTTTCTTATTTCCTAAGTTGCATGAGTCAACTCTAAATTTTTGGAACAAAGATATTTTTTTGTACAAAGAGTTCTCCAATCTCGCTAAAAATGAATATGCTATGGTAGGGTCATTGTTTATTAATTTTTGGCTAACTTACATATTTCTTCAGTCTATTTGATATCATCACTATAGTGAAATAGCAACAAAATGCTAAACTATTCTTATTTATTTTCTAAGCATGAGAATTCCACATTAAGTATCCCTGTAGGTTAATTTAGCAGCTTTACCCTCACATCCAAGTGGTTGTCATCTCTGCTTATTATTCATGTGATTACAAGAGTCTTGTGCACTGGAAATGAGTTTTCTCGTGAACAGTGACCCTAAGGTGGTAGAAATACAGACATTTTAAATCAAGTTATCTTCATACCGCGACATAATTTATGCTTGTGGTTTTTGTTCTTCAAGTAATGTAACTCAAGAGTGAAAGGCATAATGAAAATTACTCTTAATAGACAAAATCTAAAAAATGAGTTTGGGTGGAAGAAAAAAAGGGGACCACTAAAAGACTGAAGAATGAATGATGCAAAGCAAAAAATAGAGAAAATTATCCGACTCATTGTCACATTACAACGAGATGAAACAGGGTATAGGATCCCTAATATAATACTTGGTTTAATACTCATCTTCAAAATAATTTAAATTAAGACATATATTTTAAATAATTTACACAAGAATTGGGGAACATAATAAAAAGTCTCAAAGTATGGGCATACATCTGCCACGCCGCTCAGCCCGACCCCTCTCCATACAGTTACATAGGGCCCGGCGACATGTCCTATCTTTCTACGGGCTGCGGATTGGTATGGTCCCAAATATGTGCTGAACCATACCGCTCCCATATGGCGCACTGACGCCATTGTGGTGCACTGGGGACGTATATACATCGCCGTATGTAAGTCCCCTATACGTTTGTGTGAATGTAGCCGAAGACAGTACAGAGTTCCAAGCAAAGTTTTATGCTGCATTGACATGGAAATGTTTGCCTTCTGTTTTAAAGATATCTCACAAAGATTCCCAATTTGTCCGGATTCTGAAGATGTATCTCAGATCCTACCCATGTAAGCCTGAAGAGGAGCGAATATCAACAGCAGCCAGGGACTGTCTCTCTGGCTACAGATACATTCAGAGTATACGTTGGGAGCTTTCCTGGCATATGAAAAAAAAATGTGCCGATAACCTAGCTGTACACTGTGCCAGATTGGTCAAATTTCTAATGCTAAATGATAAATGTGTTATAATATAAGACTGCATATTTAGACACCTCCTATTAGTTGGTGAACACCTCTTGATGCACACTAGTCACAAAAGTGTCTAAAAAGTGTCTGACTGGATCTGATCAGCCAATGATACGACTCCAGGCCATGATGGGTTCCCCTTTACGATATATAAATAATAAGATGAGGTTTTGTTGACCCTCCTACTGAGGTTGCTAAAAGAGGTTATGAAACAGCGAGTAATTCCCACATCAATGGAAGAAGCCACCATTAATGTTATCCCCCCAAAAAATCAATATAACTTTGATTTTGGGTCATATAGACCAATATCTTTATTAAACACAGATGTTAAAACATATACAAAGGTGTTGGCTAATCAATTGAAAAAGGTTGTATGCTCGCCCGTGCACCCCGATCAGAATCCGTGCATACCTGAATAACCTCTGCAGACTACTTACTACTTACTTACCTGAAAGGGAGCGACCGCTCCATCCTGTCTATGGATGCTGTTAAAGCGCTTGACAGGGTGGAGTGGTGGTTTCTCTGGAATGTGATGAGGCATTTTGGCTACAGGTTTTATTTAGAGTGTAAAGGCACTGTACCAAGGGCCTAGAACCAGGGTCAAGCTGGTTAGACTTGACTTTACCCTATGAGAATTTAGTTTACAAACACTGCAGCTGCCCAAATAAGTTCTGGAGAGTGTGGGGCTCCTGGTGCCCTTCCCCAGATACCCTTTTTAATGCCCGTAGTCTTAGAGAGTCTCTTTCCTTTTCAATGAGTGTAATGCTTGCTGTAACATGATTATTATATCTTGATAAAATATAAATATAACTGAGTGACGGACATCTTTCCTGTACCCCTCTGCACATTTATGACAGATGGGATTGCTCAAGACATCTGAGTATTGTGTAGCCTAGCCCTAATTACTTTTTCTTAAACTGTATCGCTCTCCTGACTCCACTCAACCAGGATGGTTATTGTTTTATGTATAAGTTGGGATGAGGTTTTTTAAAGGAAACCTACCATTTAGAATGGTAGGGGTAAGCTGTAAGTACTGAGCATCAGCTCAGGGTGAGCTGGTGTCGGTACTTACTTTCGTTAGTGTTATAAACCGCGGTATCGCGGTTTTAACACTTTTTAAACTTTAGAGCAGAAAGGGCTTTCGGCGCTGCGCGCGACCATGCGCGTGCAACATCTCCGCTATTTCCTATGTAGGATCGTGCGAAGCCTCTTCTGCTCTAAAGTTTAAAAAGTTTTAAAACCGCGATACCGCCGTTTATAACACTAACGAAAGTAAGTACCGGCACCAGCTCACCCTGAGCTGGTGCTCGGTACTTACAGCTTACCCCTGCCATTCTAAGTGGTAGGTTTCCTTTAACCCCTTCATGCTCCGTGGCGGATATATCCGCCACGGAGCGCAGTGACTTAGCGCTCAGTGGCGGATATATCCGCCACGGCGCTTATGCCGGCTCGGATCTGGATCAGAGCCGAACCGGCATTGGGAAACACGGGGTGCCGGCTGTAACTAATAGCCGGCACCCCAGTGTAACACCCGCGATCGGAGTTGTCTCCGATCGCGGGTGCTTAACCCGTTAAATGCCGCGGTCAGCGCGACCGCGGCATCTAACATGCATCTGGGGGGGTCTTTCCCCCACGATCGCCCCCCCGAACCGTTTTCGGGGGGCGCCGATCGTTGCTATAGATCGGACCCCAGAGTTACTTGCAAGAAATGCCGGTAAGATGGCGTCTGTGACGTCATCTTACTGGCACAGTGCCAGCCTATGCAAGTGTAAAGGTTGACACTGATAATACTCTGCAATACATCAGAGGATTGCTTGTTCATATCCCATGGTATAAAAGTGAAAAAGTAAAAAAAAAAAGTTATTCAATAAAAAAATAAAGTCATAAATCCCTAAAAATGCCCCAAACCCCCAAAACATAAAAAGAGACATATAACTAAAAAAAAAAAGTCTAAATCATAACACAAACCCCACATATATAGTATCACCGCGTCCGTAACAACCCGTAGAATAAAAGTAAATCATTATTGAACCCCCACGATAAACGCCGTAAAAAAAAAACTGTTATAAACCCTCCAAAAATTATGATTTTTACCTTTTCAATCCCACAAAAAATGCTATAAAATGCGATCAAAAAACCATATGTACTCAGACATGATACTGGTGCAAAGTACAACATGTCCCGCAAAAAACACGCCATCAACCAGCTCCGTAGCCAAAAAAGTAACAATGTTATGCCACTTGGAAGACGGCAATACATAAATGATAGATTTTTCCCCAAATTAGGGTTTTGTTTGACAAATTTAGTAAAACTTAAGAAAATATATTCATGTCTGGTATCCCCGTAATCGTATCAACCCATAGAATAAAGATAACATGATTATTAGTCTATACGGTGAACACCAAAAAAAAAAAAAAGTAAAAAATCCAGTACAGAATTGATGCTTTTCTACTCCTGCCCTCAAAAAAAGTTCCTAAATTTTCAACAATAGGTGATACCAACCCCAAAATGGTAACAATGGAAAAAGCATCTCATCCCGCAAAAAAAATGGCATCACATGGCCCCAATAACGAAAAAGCGAAAATTTTATAGCCTTCAAAAGGGGCCAATGAGGAAACTAAAATCCTGGCAGCTGCAGCGCCCTCCTTCCCTTCTGCACCTCGCTGTGCCCCCATAAAACAAGTCACAGCCAGGGGGGTCTCTGTACTCGGGAGAAATTGTAGAACAAATTGTATGGTGGGTTTTCTCTTTTTATATTTTGGAAATGTGTACATTTTAGTGCTAAATGAACGTATAAGGGAACAATATGACCATTCTAAATTTCACCTCCATTTTGATTCAATTACAATGAAGATCTCAAGGGGTTAACAATCTTCGTAAAAGCTGTTTCTGATAGCTTGAGGGGTGCAGATTTGAAAATGGGTAGATTATATTGGGGTATTTTGATGCTAAATATGTAAAATTTCATTCAAAACTGTATTTATCCCCAAAATAGTCAATTCTGAAAATCCGGAAAAGCGATATTCTTTTTGTAAGCCGCGTGACATCAAAATAAATTATCCAGATATTTCAGAAATTATGAAAATGTAAAGTAGACAAATGGGAAATGTTATTCAGCAACTTATTTAGGTGGTAAATCTATCTGCCTGAAAATGCAATGATTTAGAATTTGGAAAATGGCAAATTTTTCAAAAAATTTATCATATTTTCTTTTTTTTTTTGTAAATAAACGCAAAACTTATCAGCCAAAATGTACCACTAAAATGAAGTACAACATGTGGGGAAAAAACAATCTCAGAATCGTTTTGATAAGTATCAGTGTTCAAAAGTTATAACCATATAAAGCGAAGCAAGTCTGAATCCAAAAAAATCGGGCTGAGCCTTAAGCTACAAAATGGCTGCGTCCTTAAGGGGTTAAAGGACATCTATCACCAGATCAAGGATTGTAAACCGAACATACAGACATAATGCAAAAGAGCCTGAGGCGCTCCAGGCTCCATTAACTCCTATGTAGCCGGGAGCCCTCAGGCCTCATTTGCATAATTTTAAAAAACCATGGCATAAGAATGTAAAAGAAGAGCAGATCCTGCCAGAGGGGGTGTACACCAGTATGTTGGTGTGCTGTGTTTGTTGATCTGGTGATAATGTCCTTTAAGGTTGTTGCTTTTGTACAGAACTCTTCACGAATGGTGAATGATTACATAATGAAGTATGATGTTATCTCTGATGTACCTCAACTAATGCTCCTTGATTTGAAATGCTGTTTTGTTTTATTCATGTGTCAATAATGTGATTATAAAAAACAGAAAAGAAAAAAGATTTTTCATTATCCATAAAAGGTGTGACTTGGCTAAAAGGGGTGTGGCTTATCAAGAAAGGTTGCGGTGTAAGATGCTACACTTGGCACCCAATTCAGGGTACATTTACCTATTTTAGATTAATAAAAGGAGGTAACTACAGACGGTCCCCTGTAAAGTACACCCGACTTACAGACGACCCCTAGTTAAAGATGGACCTCTCTGCCCACTGTGACCTTTGCTGAAGCTCTGTGGATGCTTAACTATAGTCCCAGACTGCAATGTTTAGCTGTGAGGGGTCTGTAATGAAGCTTTACGCATAATCCTTGGTCCCATTACAGCAAATTTTGAAACTCAAATTGTTACAAGGGCAAAAAAAGAATTTTGTCTGGAACTACAGTTGTAAAATATACAGTTCCGACTTGCATACAAATTCAACTGAAGTACAAACCTATGGAACCTATCTTGTATGTAACCCAGGGATTGCCTTTATTAAGAATACAGGCTCTGATGGACTATGGCGTAAATTGGCGTAGGAGACTGGGAGAGGAGGCAAGTACAGTTTTTTTTTTTGTTTTTTAACAGCCCTCACCAACGCACCCCCAGACTATCCCTTTAATGTTTAGCTCAAATGATTCTCAAACTTGCCATTATTTATAGCATGAATATCCTCACATGACTTGCATAATCAATGTGTAAGTTGTCTGCTGGCAAATAAAACCAAACTTACTACAATAAATTCTATTATAATGCTGGCAGGAACCCCAGAACCCAAGAGCCGAGCTCAGAATTTGTGGTGTCATTCAAGAATTTGTTTAACTGCTGGTGTGATTATTAATGATCTCCGTATCTGGGGGATCTGTTCTCTGTAAGGAAACAGATGCTTTTAGTAGAAGATTATTTATTGTGTGACCCATGGGATCAGTTCCACTGATGTATTATCCCCCAGTGTAAGTTACACCAGACAGATCTGTGCTAATATTCAACAAAATAAATCTGTTTCTTCTTAAAGTTTAACCAGTTCAGGGCAAACAGGCCCTAGCCAGTGCAGGGATTAGAATTTACTTTTAGGACTTTGTGACACGTCTTTGGGGGTGATATTACAAGTGTACTTGGACGAGGTCCAGACATTGTTTAATAACACAAGTCACAGGTGGCCACTAGGAAATCCACTTTCTGCTCTGAACACACAGGGATAGAGGCCTTGACCAAACAACCAAGGCCAAAATTATTGAAGGGGGAGTGGATAGTAAAAAGTTAAGAAGAGGACAGTAAATTACACCACAGAAGCTTTTGCATTTGACCTGAGTTATGTCATTTTCTATAGAGGTCAGTGAAAACTGAAGCTCCATCTCAAACATATTAAGATTTTGCCTTCACAGGCGTATGCAGACTTAAAGGGATTGTCAGTAGTTTGAAAAGCACAGCTGCTTTGTTCCCATAACAGCTCCTCTCCTAATCAAGGCTAGTGTGTGGTATTACAGCTAAGCTCCACTCCACTATTACTAGCTGAGCTGCAATACCAGCAGAAAACATGGGCAGATGGGGCACTTGCTTTATTGGTAAAAAGCTGCAGTGTTTATTTTTACCCCCTTGACAAAGGCTATGCATGCTACGCTAGGGATTCTGAGAAGGAAATATGCAAATATGTTTCAAGGGGGGAATAAGTAACACTTTGCCTTAGTGCTAACTTAAAAAGCAGCTCCCTATTCATCAATGCCTGACTTATAAGAAGCCTAACAATAAGATAATGGGATAATGGCCAAGCCAGGACGTCTTTACAAAAAGAACCAGACTCCCAACTATTTTTCATATAATTGTAATTTATGTTTAGAAATGAAAACTCATCATTGGACTGCCCTATTATGTTTTTAAATACATTTTACATTAATTTCAACAAATAATGATTATGACGGAATTAACCTATTTTGGACCTTCACTTTCAAAAAGTAAATACATTTCCCCCACTCTTTGACTCGTGCTAGAGCCGAAATGGTAGTAATTGACATCAGCATGTTTATTTTCATGCCCCAGAAACCTATGTGTCATGCCCCTAACTCATGGCTGAGATGAAATACAGGGGGATGTATTGAGACTGGCACTTTCTGCTCCAGTCTCAATCATTTGTGGACTCAGTGCGACACCCTATAATTACTAATAGGTTCTGGGTTTAGGCCTAGGAGAAAGTTTCTAGTACCAGCAGTGATAACACATCACACATGCAGTTACACGTCACCATGAGAATGTAGTCTGATCCATATTCAGCATATTATAGAGCAGGTAGGTGATGATACATAGATTGTGGGAGAGTCATTATACCCTGTACACTGTGTATGATCACATTTACATTACAGCACTTTTATAGCTATAAATCATAACTATTTATAATAGCACTTGGACTTCAATGAAAACTGATGTCCGGGTGCTATAGAAAGAAAAAACAAACATATATATCTGCACTGAATAAAAAATATTTATTTTCCAAATATCCATGGATTTTCCAACGGTCAGAGTCAAATATTGTCAATTACAGATAACCACCATATAAAAAGCAATGTTTATTATCACAGAGGACAAGGAAGAAAATGAAGATTTATCTGTAAAGGGTGTCCTGCGCATAGTTTGTTTTAGGAAAATAATGTAGATTTATGATAATAAACATTGTGCTACAGGCTGCGCTGGGGAGAATTCATATATTAAATCTCACAACATGTTTTCCTGGCAGCTATGACAAAGATGACAGATAATAAAGTAACAATTAATGAATTTATCTTTCTCCCTCACAACAGAGATGCTGGCGACTCTACTGCTGCATAAACCTTATTACAATACAAAAATGATGGAAGAAAGACAAAAAAAATAGAGGCACGTGGAAGCAGATAATGCAATGCACAGTTGACATCTGATGAGTTCCTGTGCGTTACATGTTGTGAAAAAAATTAGTTCATTGCTATGATTTTTATTTTCTCAGATAATCAATGTTTTCTTAATAATCATCGAACCCCTTCAAGGCAATGGAAGGAGATTAAAGCTGTTACTTGGTATGGATAAATTCATTCCAAACATGGCCATGGCTAGTAGCAGGTAGTCCATTTACCAGATTGTCTGTTCGGTTGCCGATCCAGCAATATGTCTGGTTCCCACAGCCGATTCCCGAACTGCAACTATGGAAGGTGGTAAAAAACAAAGTATCCTATGGTTACCTGTCTACTGCACGCAGCTCCCAAGTGCTGTTTGCAATCCATTCCATTCCTGGCTTAGCCAAAGCTGCGGAGGCCAGTGTTAGGAAGGTGTCCTATGCCACCATTGTGGCCTAAGTAAACAAATAAGGTAATTATAGTTTTTGTTTTTTTTTAAAGATTAACTTACAAATTTCTTGTTCCGATTAAATACTTTGAATGCTGGCAAACCCATGAATAATTGTTGGCGATTACATGAAAAGAGCACAGACAAAAAAAGTTGTTTATACAGGGCATTTTCATTTAGTAAATTAATGGACACCATAGTGGAAGCCCAACAGGCCCTATGATAGTCAAAGGTCTTTTGGATTCACTTTCACATCCGCTGTTACACATGGTAGGGGCACCTCATAGATTGTAAACTCTTGTGAGGGCCCTCGCTCCTATTGCTTCACAGGACTATGTTATACACTGTGCAATGTCTTTTTGGCATGATGATTCAGTCTTCAATACCACTGCACAAAATATATTATCTTATACAAGGCAGCCAAAGTAATGCGAGTAGTAAAAAAAAAAAAATTCATGTGGAAGCCTTAGGGCAGCAGGAGCGGCAGAGACTTTAACTTGTTCTGTCAGCATGCCATCATTCCAATTAGATTATCGAATCTTAGCAGTAAACTTTTCTGACAGAGCAATCATTAGCGCTCCATTTGAGGTTAGAAGGATTACTGATACAGTGGGAATAGTCTTGGAATCCTATTTGTTCAGCAGCGGCCATGTCATATGGCACCTATCACATGTATGCTAGAAGTTACTTACAACCACAGGTAAATCTTGACCTTTTCAGAGGAGATTGCATTTACCTGCCACAGCTCTGTAGGAGTGAGTAAAGATGAGAAACTACTAAGGTCACCAAAATCCAATGCAAACTATTTCAGGGCATTCTACAGATTGTGGTTCTCTCAAGGAGATCAAATCAATGGATGTGAACCACTGATATAGTCATATAGTCAAAGAGTAGCTGTTTTTTATGCTTAACCTTCTTCTGAAGGTACTACAAGTTCACTCTGCTGGAAAAGGTCCTGTAAGAAACAACTTGTGTAGACAGGTTGGAGAATAGTGCCACAGTACAAAAACTAGCGGCCGAGGTGCGGTATATTTGAAGGGTGTATTTCTACACAAATTAGGTAGTAAACAAATTGAGGTAAAAAAAATCAAACCACGTCAAACCAGCTCATAAAAAAGCACACTTGTGGAGTTCTCATACTACAGAGTATATTGGTAGCAGAAAAGAGCAAATAAAGCTTTTTTGAAGACTTGGGATTATGCAAAGTGCTACAGCAGATGCCCAGAAGGGGATAAGCAACTAGGATCCAATATGTCTCCCAATTTTTAAACTGAACCCTCTATCTCTACCCAGCAAACATTTGACAATTTTCAGTCTTTCTAAAGGGTACAGTATTTAAAGGGGAACTAAACAAAATTATAGTCCAATTTGCTGGCTGCCTGGTATAGGGAGGTACTAAGTAGGTTGATATATACCGTATTTTCTGGCCTATAAGACACACTTTTTAGCAAGAAAAAATCTTGCTAAAAAGTGCCTGCGTCTCATAGACTGGAGGTCAGGAGGATCCAGCACTGCCAGATCCTCCTCACCGCTGTAAGGGAGATCGGGTGATGCCCTGATATAGAGCTGCACCCGATCTCCCAGAGAGGAGCCTCCGTACTTCTCTCTCCCCGGTGTCCTACAGGTACAGGACCTGCGGTGATGTCAGCATCATGTCACTGATCACATGCTTCTTACATCACCACAGGTTTGATACTGCCATGCTGCTCTGGGAGAGGGTAAGAAGAAGGGGAATGTGTGTGCATAGCTGAGCTGTGTGTGTATGTGAATAGATGATGCAGAGATGAGTGTATATGTGGATGGATGATGCAATGCTGAGTGTGTATCTGGATGGATGATGCAGAGCAGAGTGTGTATGTGGATGGGTGATGCAGAGCGGTCTGTGTAAATGTATATGTGTGTGTGCTGTGCTTTAGTGCGACCAACAGGGATATTTTAATTGGTGTAAAATATATTTTTCCTTTTTTTTGGAAGCCTAAATCTGGGGTGCGTCCTGTAGTAAGAAGCGTCTTATAGTCCAAAAAATACAGTAGTTTTAATTAATCTCTGTTTCTTCTGGACAAAGTCAAGCAGGTGGTAAGTGACTGACATGCCGACACATATAAGGTTATGAATCACTGTGTAGTACCACTCAATAGACTTCTAAACTCAGCGCGAAAAGATCTGAAAATTTACAAGTTATATTTTTTAAAAATTATGCATAAATCTATTGTCTAAAGGCAGATTTTATTTACAGTATTCACTAAAAATCTATCTCTGCAGAATTCTTAAAGTTTGTGTTGTCAAATTCTATACTCTGGTATACTTGTCCTCTATAATTCCAAAATTTTACAGCTATTAGAAATCAGGTTAACATGCTCTTTGACCTGGGGAATAACAAGACTGTCACTTATTAGAAGATGGACAGGACAATAAACAGGGAAATAGCCCAAATATATTAGGTTGAAATGTGAAGGGAATAGTTTGAACTTTGGCTCCAAGGTTTGGCACATAAACTGGAAGACCATATTTCAACTCGTATATTTGAAGATCCAATCGGAGTTTAATCAGAGAAGGATTTGTTTATAGACTAGAGAAAACTCATGTTCTGGAGACACAGCAGTGATAAATGGGGATGATGACAGACACTCCCCCATTAAGATGTCAAGGGGGATTCCATCAGGAATCGATGGATAATCTATGAATAGTCAGCAGTTACAAATATTCTTTTAACCCCTTAAGGACGGAGGGTTTTTCGGCTCATTTCTCGCTCTCCAACTTCAAAAATCCATAACTTTTTCATTTTTCCGTGTACAGACCTGTGTGAGGGCTTATTTTGTGCGTAACAAATTTTACTTTCCCGTAATGTTATTTATTATAACATGCCATGTACCGCGAAGCTGAAAAAAAATTCCAAATGTGGAAAAATTGAAAAAAAACCGCACGTGCGTCACGTTCTTGTGGGCTCAGTTTTTACGACTTTCACTCTTCGCTCCAAATAACACGCCTACTTAATTCTTTGGTTCGGTGCGATCGCGGCGATACCAAATTTATATAGGTTTTATTGTGTTTTAATACATTTTCAAAAATTAAACGAATGTGTACAAAAAAGAAAAAAAATTTTTTGCCATCTTCTGACGCTAATAACTTTTTCATACTTTGGCGCACGGAGATGTGTGAGGGGTTTTTGCGAAATGAGGCGACGTTTTCATTGCTACTATTTTGAGGTCTGTGCGACATTTTGATAATTTTTAATTTCATTTTTTATGTTATGTAAAAAGGTGTAAAAGTCGCATTTCGGACATTTGGGCGCCATTTCCCGCCTCTGAGGTCACCGCCGGCCGTAACCGTTTTTATATTTTGATAGATCGGGCATTTTGGGACGCGGCGATACCTAATATGTTTGTGATTTTTACTGTTTATTATGTTTTATATCCATTCTAGGGAAAGGGGGGTGATTTGAACTTTTAATATTTTATTAATTTTTTTTATTTTTTAAACTTTTTTTTTTCACTATCTTTTAGACCATCTAGGGTACATTAACCCTAGATGGTCAGATCGCTGCTACCATATACTGCAATACTTCTGTATTGCAATATATGGCATTTTTGCAGCACATTCATTACAATGAGCCACTGGCTCATTGTAACGAATCTGCAGCTGCCATATAGCCTCGTGTCAAAAGAAGACACGAGGCTACCATGGCAACCGATTTTAACCGTCTTTTAAATGCCGCCGGCGACTTTGCCGGCGGCAACGGGGGGGTTAATAGCCGCGATCGGTGCTAGCACCGACCGCGGTTATTAGCGGTGGGGGTTTTATGCATTATGCAAAAAACCCCCACCTTTGTATGAAGAGGACTCAGCCCGTGAGCCCTCTTCATACATCCCTTATACCTCTGCGCCGTAGAGCTACGGCGCAGAGCGTTAAGGGGTTAAAAGTAAATTTGCCTTGCCTGCCACTAACTTTCAGCTCCACCCTTGTTTTGCGCAAGCAAAACAACGATGAAAAATTATATTTAGAATATCGTTTATTACTGTCCGATCATTCAGCTCATCAAACAGTCACTGAATAATTCTGTGAACATTTACCTCACACAAAAATGTATTCACATTTGAGCTTTATGTCTAGTAGGATGGAGCAGCACCACAACCTGATAACCTTATGAACCTTCTGTAAATGTTGTAAACTGAGGACTGGAAGACAAACATATTCAACACTATTTCATATGCTTATATCTTGGGTTCTATAGCAGCATAGTATCATGGTTCTGGTATCAGATTAAAGGAGATATTTTTTTCTTTCATCACACTTGTGGTCCAGTGATCTACAGTATCGGAGATATGGGAAGGAAAATTCAAAGTTGGGAATACCATGTGCAAATAAAGATCCAACAACTGCCTATTTCTTTAACTGATTGTATCATTGATTCTGAATCGCACGCTTCTGTAAGAACCCCCTACCTCATATGCAGATGAGATTGTCTTCTTTAATCTGATACCAGAACTAGGGTTGTAGCAACTAAAGACATCTAAAAGTAATACTTTCCTTACAGCTTCTGTGCTTGACTCTACTCCGCCAAAAGATGACAGAGAGCTGCACCAATTCTCTGGAATGACCTTCCCTGGACTATCAGAATAATACCCACCCTCCAAAGTTTCAAATGTGCTCTTAAAATCATCTCTTTATGCAAGCCTATCACACTTGCTGACTGCATAAAATGTCAGCTCTCTCTTTACTAATCCATCCTATGTCCTACTTCGCCTGTTATCTTGCAACACCATGACTGTTTGTACTCTGTAATGTAGCATTATATTTGTATATGTCTCCTAAGATTTTTAAAGCGCTAGGGAATAGGATGATGCTGTATAAATAAAGATTGTTATTACTACTATTATTATTAAAGAGAGGGGAATTCTAGAAAGTACATATGATACCCTAACTTAATTCTCAAAAAGTTTGTGATGTATGGTATGTTTTTTTATGCTTGTATACTTGGAGCAGATCCTAAATGTCAACGTGGCCAAGGGCTATTATTAATCATATATTTCCAACTAGAGTTTCACAAAAAGTGACAGTAGAATGAATACCATAGAGGTTATTTTCTCATGAAAGTTGTAAATAAAATTCACATTAAGAATTTGAAATGTAGCATCAATATATCAAATTGTTGCATGTCATGCAAATATAAAGGAATCAAACTGTTGGAATTCTGAATCATTTCAGTACTTTATAAAGTTTTATTTCACTCTAGCTGGCTCCATGCCAGCAATGCATTGAGAGTCCCAAGGGGATTGGGGGACATCTGCAGCCCATGTGCCCGTGTCAGTCTCCTCATTCATTCTTCCTCTATTCCACACCATCCCTTGGATGAGCTCAATGAGCGTGATGGAGAGGATACGGAGACACTGGCACACAAGCTGCAGATGCCTCTCCCCGTCTCTACCACTCATGGGACTCGCCAAATGCAGCTTGCACGAAGCCAGGTATATGAAATAACTTTATATAACGTACTGAAATGATTTAAAAATTTTTTTAAATCAGCATAGTGCAAGCTATTGGAACCTGTCACCAACTAAAAGTGATCTTCTTGGTGACAGGTTCACGTTAAACTCATTATCAGAGCCAATATCTGATCCCATTGTAACCATTTCTTTGCTTTGTGCCATATATACTTTGCAACCTAAGCCAAGAGGCCATGCTCTAGTGATGTTTATTGATTTAATGGTCACTTGTTTACTTAGGAACATAAATGCTCTTCGCCTTCCTTTTCTTATGAGATTTCTATAATAGTTTATTTGCCAATAAATTAAACAAAGCCATCACGTTACATGTATGCTCTGGCACTGAAAAGGTTCCATAAAATGCTCCATTAGAGGAAAGTGCTCAGAAATCTATTTCAGTATTAAGTGGGTTTATTTCAGTTGGATAGCTGAAACATTATACGGGACGATAAAGTTTATTGCAGTAACTGAAACCTAGTTGAATAAACAATGTATGGTGCCGACATGTCCCCAACTGTGTAAATAACATAGGTAAAAAAAAATTAATAAATAATACCGAACTGGGAGTGGATCCTACATAGCAAAACTATAATGGAAATATTTGTACCTCTTCTGTTTTGAGGATCCATTTCTAAATCTATCTTAGAAATACATATATATGAAAAAAAAATGAAGTTTTATTGTATTGGTTATTTTACTGGTTTTATTCTGAAGATTAAAAAACTCAATGGGATAACGGGTGGAACAGTATGACTACAAGGAGGTTTCACTCCCTCTTGTGTATTAAAAATAGCCTCCAATGTCATTCTAAAGTCAAGAGACCGGAGCACCACCTTGGGCTATTCAGCCCCTAAATTCAGGAATCTGGTGTAATTTAAAGATAGGAATGTCAGCACACCTGAACCTCAGTGCAGCAGCAATCATAATTGTAAAATAGAAGTTTATTTGTGAATAGCTCTGGTTTTAGGAGAACTGAGAGTGAAGATTCTCACATTTAAAGAAAATCTACCATAAAGTCAAGCATGATAAACCAGAGACATTTACTAATAGAACCAAACATCATAACTCTGTTAATTTTCTCATCCTTCTAAAATAAACATTAAAAACTATGCTAATGAGCCTACAATGGCCTCTATGATCCAGCTTTACAGGCTGTTACACTGTCTCAGCCCCCCCACCACCCCCCACCATGCTCCTTCAGAACTTGTGCAGTGAGCACCTCCTGACATACAACTAATAGATATTCTAATAAAAGCATGCAGATCACTAGGGCTCATAGGACTTTTTACCAGCTACTAAATAGAAGTAGATCCAGTGATAAATGCCTTAGCATCTCAAGGTATTACAGTTTTCTCTGCCATTCCCCGCTTCATGAATAAAAATCACTTGTTGAGCTAACATATTACCATCTTTCATTTTGTGTTTGTCAACATATACTTCTTTATCTTGGACAGGGAATCGAGGTATGAAAGTCATATTTCAAACATTTCCAGCCTTCGTACAGATGAAGGAAATAGGTTTTCTTTCTGTCAAGACCATTTAGGAGGGAGCGAGGCAGCAAAACCAATTGTTGGAAAACGAAGAAAACAATATATTGACCACAATGACACAATGAAGGTGCCAATGTGAGGTCAGGGAAACACTTGTATAGGTTATTGACTTTTTAAGTAGACCTATATCGTTTGGAAAGTATTGATTTTCTTCATAGTTGATGAGTTATTAGACACTGCCGACTCACCACAATATACCACAGAAGAAAAAAGGACCATTTATTACTCTGATTGTTAGTAGATCCATAAACAACAACAAGAATGAAGATATCCGTGTATGATTTCTTCAAGGTTAAAATACTATTTTATGTTAATGCCCCATGTTGGACAAAGTGTCAGATGCTCAGTGATTGGATGAGCAGGTATCTCTAAGCATCCCCTGTGTGTCGGGAAACACCATAAAGTGGGATGTGACACATGTAGTCTTATTACATCTATTTTCATGCATAGGAAAGCCCCTTTGAACAATCTGTAAGAACTGGTTTACACTTTCATGGGGTGTACAAAAGCCTATGTCATGCTGATTTTAAAAATGCATTTGTCAGCATTCTGAATCATTCCAATGCTTTATAAAAGTTTACTTTACATTACCTGGCTCCCTGCCAGCAGCATGTGGTGAGTCCCTGGGGAGTGTAGTGTTGTCTTATTACATCTATTTCCAATGCACGGGAAAGCCCCTTTGAACCATCTGGCGTGTACAGAGAGGAAAGACACAGACACTGAAAGAGGCATTACAATATGTGCTTTACATCTAATCTATACTGGTCAATACTTCTTTGCAATGTCCTCCATTATTTTATATACATTTTTGTGCAAGTGAGAAAGGTAGAGGGTAGGGCTTTCTTCTGTTCTTCATGTACAGTGTATAGTAGACAATATAACAGCTAGTCCACGGAGAAGAGAAACTTTGAGAGATTTTGCAGAGGGAAAAGCAGCTGCGTCATGTAAGATACAAGGCACATAACGGTGTCTCATCTCAAATTCACATACAGCAATCCAGTCTGAAAGGTTAGGGCCACTGTAAGAGCTATGTGCAATAGGTACATATTTTAGTACTCAGGCTTAGTTTGGGTGAATCTTAATGGCAAGCACTAAGGAAACAATTGCCAGTAATATATAAATATCCCAATTATTGGATATCCTCGGAAACGGTGCCATATGTACAAGCAAGCAAAAATGTGCATTCATATTGTGAGCAGGTGATGCATCTCCTAATCGACATCTTCTGGAGAGACAGACCGTGGAAAAATAGTATTGCTACCTCTTCTTATGAGCCCATGAACCTAGCAGTATCAGAAAACGTATTGTTGTAGGAGATCTTGTGCTAAATATGGTGCTACTTCTTCTACATTCTCAGCTTGACTTGCCTTACCTGAAATATGACTAAGGGAGAGAATGCTAAAATGATATTTCATACCCTATCTGTGGGTGCTGCTAGATCTTTGTGGCAACAAACCAATAGAGTCATATATTTATGATATGCAAATAATCCTACATTTGCACCTGATTTGCATGTTATCACCACCATTTTAGCTAAGATTGAGTTTTTCAGCCTCTGCATTTTTCTGTAGGCAAAATGGGCACATACGGCCTGCCCCCAGTGCACTTACAAGCTGATTTGCAACTGTCTGTAAAAGCAATTAAAGCCCAGCTATTTTAAAAAGCTCAGATAACATAATTGAGCACAGACTGAAATCCATATACAGCTATGGTATCATTAGAGTGAATCTTTGTTGTACAAAAACCAAGTGTTAAAATTAAAAGTGTACCTGTTACTAGGAATGTCATTTTTAGTTTGTCACAGGTTCTAAATGGCATGCCGATTTAAAAAAAACATTTGTCAGCATTCTGAATCATTCCACTGCTTTATAAAAGTTTACTTCACATTACCCGGCTCCCTGCCAGCAGTGTGTGGCGAGTCCCTGGGGAGTGGGCAGCTGAAGACTGCGAGAACCTGTGTCCTCTCCTCCACACTCAGTGTGCAGTAGAGGAAGACACAGGCTGCAGCTTCCCCTGCACGAGGACTGGCTACATGCTGCTGGGCAGGGAGCCAGGTAATTTGAGTTAAACTTATATATAAAGTGCGAAATGATTCATAATTCTGACAAAGGCATTTTTAAACTCAGCATAGCATAGGCATTTTAGAACCTGTCACAAGCTAAAAATGGATCACTTTAACACTTATAATTTAATCTAAGTAAAGTCTGTAGAGGTGTCACTACATTGGTCAAATTACATAAATCACATGAAAGGCATTGTTCATGAGCTCTTGCCTTTGGTATGTGGTACCTTAGGGATAGATGTATGACATAGGCAGGTCATGTGATCATTACAGATGTTTCTATTCTAATTGTGATAATAATAATAAAATAATGAAGTTCTAATAATATAATAAAATAATAATAAAAATAATGATACACTTAGAAAGAGATTTTTTTTTCTTTCTTTGAAGACCTGTAACATTAGTCAGTTGGGCCTGCTGTATTCTTCGTAGTCAATACGTTATTTTGTTCCAGCAATGTTTCAACCACCACTTAACAAAATATGAATTGTAAGTGTCAGCTTTCCAGAAATCGTTCAGAGGGATAATTGATTGCCTGCTCACTGCAATTGTCCTTCAGAGGCTTTCTGAAGTAATGCAGCAATAAACTTGCAAGCTGCCTTTCTAAATCTCAAAGAATTTTTTTTTTTTCTGGCTACACGATGATTAGAATTCTGTAGGTAACAGAAGTCCTGGCACTATTTTCTTACCTATTCCAGCTTTTCCTTGCTACACATTTATCACAGCGCTGACATCATTACAATCAAATGGAAAGAAATACAACTCCATGATCTGCTGTCCAAAAACCAAAAATCACATTCTAACATCTAATATGTATTTATAGCATAATAATTAAAAAAAATAACACCCCCCAGGAAGAAATTTATTGGTGACAGCTAGATATACTCATTACCTTTTTCACAGTTGATAGAGATTGAGAGAAGGATGTTCTTTTTGACAAATTGCCTGCAACTGGTGTATACTGAGGTCTTGGAAGCAGTGGTTATGTCAAAGCAGATGCACAACACACTCACAGCCAGGACAGACCACCAGTAGAGAGGATTATGTCATCTGCCAACAAGTGCAAGCAGCTATATTCGTGTTATCTATAATATTAATTATTTGTATAGTGCACACAGATTACGCAGCACTGCACAGAGCTTGCCAAATCGGTCCCTGTCCCCAATAGGGCCCATGATCTAATCAACCTACCAGAATGTTTTGGAGTGTGGGAAGAAACGGGAGAACCCAGGTGCCCAGCACTGCAAGGTTGTAATGCTAACCACTAAGCCACCGTGCTGCACTGTGATCCAAAAACGGGTCCTGCCTTCATTAACCAACACCAGTCACTACCCAGACCATGTCCAGGTGCTTAGCAGAAGGCAAGTTGGTTTACATTACATTCCTTGCCATTGATTGGAACCATTGTAGTGTTGTTATGCCCAATATTGTAATTGCCTAATCTGAAAGTCGGTCATGGTTACGATTTTCTACCTCTGCCAGAAAGCATCCTAGGCTGCAATGTACAGGGGCTTGTAGGTAAAAAAGAATTGTCCATTTCACAGAAACCAAACCATTTCAGGATGCCGCTATAACACATCTTACCTAGCGAAGCAAAAGATTATTCAATTTTAGACACAAACCATAATTCAGGATTTAATAATAAAATCTCTTTAACTTATTTAAAGCTGAATGGCGCTGACATAAAGTGCTCCAACAAAAGAAGCAGTATCTCAATTTTTAATGATTACCACCTTCTGGTTGTGAGGATTTATTCTTTAAAAAAAAAGGCCATTTGTTAATATGACACTCAGCAGAGCACAACGAAAAGTAATTGCGTATCTATGGGTCTGCAAGACAAGCTTCAAAACACTGGGACATTTCCAGCCTGCCAAACTCAAGCGCTATCAGCTTCTGGGAGTGACCGTGCCGGAATGACCTTTACAGAATGTAGAGAAATAAAATCAGGATGGGAAAGGATACCAGGCGTTTAATGAAATGTGGACTTGTTTTACTTTGGAATGCTTCCAACAATATTCTATTTGGGAATCAGTCTGTCATTCATCCAGACTGACAGAATCAATAATACTTTTATAAATAAATAGATGTATGGAGTACTACGAATATATATTACTGCTACAGAATTCCACATGCTAATGGAGTTTGTACCATACACTTTTGTTAATTACCAGGAGGAATAACGGAGGATTACCATAGTATCTATCCCTAGGGCAGAGATTGTATTTCCATTGTGTTCTGACAACCCATAGTCCAGGGGGGTTGTGTTAGATTTACAATTTCATTCTGAAGTGTGATCCTGTCCATTATCCCAAAGACAGCAGAGAGATAAAGAAGCTTAATAGTGTTTCCAATGACTTAAATCATTACAGACAGTCTCTGAATAGTCTACTCAGCTCCGAGAGATAAATCATCAAGGGAAATTTTTTAATAATAATAATAATTCTTTATTTATATAGCGCACACAGATTATGCAGCGCTGCACAGAGCATGACAAATTGGTCCCTGTCCCCATGGGGCTCACAATCTAAACAACCTAACAACTATTTATATAGCGCACACAGATTATGCAGCGCTGCACAAAGCATGACAAATTGGTCCCTGTCCCCATGGGGCTCACAATCTAAGCAACCTAACAACCAACCCTGTTTGGGAGTGTGGGAGGAAACCGGAGTAGCCGGAGGAAACCCACGCAAACACGGAGAGAACAAACTCATTGCAGATGTTGACCCGGGTGGGATTTGAACCTAGGACCCCAGTGCTGCAAGGCAGAAGTGCTCACTCAGCCACCGTGCCACCCGATGGAAACATTTAATCTCATTGAGCTCCTTATAGGTCTGAAGAAAAGCAATCAGAAATCAATCAGATACTGCTCACTGCAGGAGAAAGAACAGAGAAAAGCACAGAGAAGCTGCTCTCCTGAAGTATATTACAAAGTTTACTATTATCCCCTGCACTATTTATTGAGCAGGCTACTATCTATGATGAGGTATAGCACATTAAAAATTTTATCCTTTACAAAGCAATGGAGGTTAAATGGAGTGGTAGCAGAGGTCGCACTAACATTTTTCCAGAAGGGTAAAAATACTCCTCTCACCATTTTTGAGGAGTATTTTTACCCGAGGAGGAGTATGAAAATTTTGGTAAAACACAGCATGCACAACACTACACACAGCACGCACACCACTACACACAGCACGCACACCACTACAGAAAGCACTACACTCCACTCACACAGCACGCACACCACTACACTCCACTGGCACAGCACGCACACCACTACACTACACTCCACTCCACTCACACAGCACGCACACCACTACACTCCACTCGCACAGCACGCACACCACTACACTACACTCCACTCCACTCACACAGCACGCACACCACTACACTCCACTCGCACAGCACGCACACCACTACATTCCACTCACACAGCACGCACAACACTACACTACACTCACACAGCACGCACAACACTACACTACACTACACTACACTCCACTCACACAGCACGCACAACACTACACTACACTCCACTCACACAGCACGCACACCACTACACTACACTCCACTCACACAGCACACACAACACACAACACTACACTACTCTCCACTCACACAGCACGCACTACACTACACTACACTCACACAGCACACACAACACTACACTACACTCCACTCACACAGCACACACAACACACAACACTACACTACTCTCCACTCACACAGCACGCACAACACTACACTACACTCACACAGCACACACAACACTACACTACACTCCACTCACACAGCACACACAACACTACACTACACTCCACTCACACAGCACGCACACAACACTACACTACACTCCACTCACACAGCACACACACCACTACACTCACACAGCACGCACGCACAACACTACACTACACTCACACAGCACGCACAACACTACACTAAACTACACTCCACTCACACAGCACGCACAACACTACACTACACTCCACTCACACAGCACGCACACCACTACACTACACTCCACTCACACAGCACACACAACACACAACACTACACTACACTCACACAGCACACACAACACACAACACTACACTACTCTCCACTCACACAGCACGCACAACACTACACTACACTCACACAGCACACACAACACTACACTACACTCCACTCCACTCACACAGCACACACAACACTACACTACACTACACTCACACAGCACGCACACAACACTACACTACTCTCCACTCACACAGCACACACAACACTACACTACTCTCCACTCACACAGCACACACAACACTACACTACACTCCACTCACACAGCACGCACACAACACTACACTACACTCCACTCACACAGCACACACACCACTACACTACACTCCACTCACACAGCACGCACACCACTACACTCCACTCCACTCACACAGCACGCACACCACTACACTCCACTCCACTCACACAGCACGCACACCACTACACTACACTCCACTCACACAGCACGCACACCACTACACTCCACTCCACTCACACAGCACGCACACCACTACACTCCACTCCACTCACACAGCACGCACACCACTACACTACACTCCACTCACACAGCACGCACACCACTACACTACACTCCACTCACACAGCACGCACACCACTACACTACACTCCACTCACACAGCACGCACACCACTACACTACACTCCACTCACACAGCACGCACACCACTACACTACACTCACACAGCACACACAAGACTACACTCACACAGCACGCACACAGCACACACAGCACACTACACTCACCCGGCCTTGATCTTAAGTCCCGTCGCGGGGACAGCCCCTCTGTCCACATGTCTCCCCTGTGGCCGGTGCTCTCACTCCGGGTCTCTCCGGCACGCCCCTTAGTCACGTGCCCCGCTGAGCGGCCCGGAGCGCGCTGCGATCGCGCTAGTGACATTTCCCTCTTTTGCAGCGCGCGCCGGGCCGCTCAGCCTGTGCGCTACAGGGAATAATTGCCATGCGTTCTTTTACGCATGGCAATTATTTTGGGGGGTAATGGCGCCTCATCACGCGTCTATGACGCGTGGTGAGGCGTTAATGCGACCTCTGAGTGGTAGATTATCTTTAATGGCCATGCATGCTACAGACTGGGTCAGCTACCTGCTTTCTGATATCTGCATATCGTCCAATAAAGTGTCCACTTAACACTTGTGCTAACAGCACCACAATACAAGCTTTGGAAATGTAGGGGGGGGGGGTTAATAAATCTTATTTGCATAGTCAAAATGGAAAGAGAATATAAAAAGATTTTTAATAGCAAAAAAAGTCTATCTATAATATTGAAGTCATAAAAAGGTAATTCAGTATAGTACACAGTTATCTCCCTAAATGAATAGTGATTAGGAGGCTATCATCAAGTCTTTAAATGATAAAAAAGGATGATAAAAGAGAAGGAAAAAGCGCACTGTAGCAGAAACAAGAAAATAGATGTTAGAATGGAGATTAGTGAATATCTTGCCATATGTCTCAGTGATACTTGCCAAGCAAACATCTGTTTTAACAGATAAGAGGCAAATTTCAACCAAAATAGGCTCTGCTACAACGTGCAGTTAATAAAATAACCTATTCACAGCTGAGACAGCCCTTGTGTTACACTCAGCAGTCTAGAGGAAAACAAATTGTGGATCACTTCACTTATTTACTATGTAGAGTAGGCTATAAAGTTTAATGGAAGTGTCTCCATCCATCAATGTCACCAATAACTTCAAATGCAATAAGGGAAATGGTGCCTCATGTTGTATTATTATCTCCCAAAAAAAGAACAGGACTCCCTAGCAGGTTTAACTAATGACTGGGGTCCACTAATACTAAACTAGTTCAGAGTAGAATACAATAATGTAGTTCATAAATAGAATGACAAAACTGCTAAATGTACTATAACATAATGAGATACAGTACCTTTAATAGTCACAGATTGTATTGGAGACATTTCTGTGACTTTCACCTGAATGAAATGTACAGAAACTTGCAAAATGCAACATCAAGGAATTTTATTTAAATAGTAACTAAACCTTTGAAATATTTTATTTTTTATTTCAGAAATGCAGGTAATAACAGTAAAGTAATACTGCTTGTTTGCACCTTTTTTCTGCTTCTTTCTCTTGTAGTGAGCAGCATTTCAGAAAGCCTTTAGAGCTCTGTCCACTTCAGACAGATAAGGATAATGATTAACTCTTGCATTGCCAAGAGATAATTTCCAGATTAATTTCTTTTAATTCTGAATTTTTAATCACCAATTCTTAAAAAAATATTACAAAAATGATTGCAATTTCTCTCCTGTGTTTTCAAAAGCAGAGTAACATCTGAGGAAAGACTTACGTTAACAGCTTGTAAATCAGCAAAGAGTATGTGTGTTTTTATTTAGGGATTTTATGCAGATTTGAGTTGCTTGTAGTTGCTTTTTTGCATACAACTTTTGCTTTGTTTTGTTTTTTTCTCTGTGATCTGCATGGGACCATATTTTCCATTTTTCAAAATTTTTATTAAAAAAAAAAAAATGTATACATAAAATTTTCCAAATCTCATTTAGTACATCACCACTGTAATAAACAGCAGAATTTCCAAATGATAATACACCCAGAAATTACCATGGCAACCAATCTAAGCAGTACTCTGGAGATGAGTGGAGGGTGGGTGGATCTTGTTCGGAGCTTCTCCAGGAGCTTCACATCACATGCACCATGTTGTCCAATAACAAGGAGGCAATCCTTGCATCCTGCCCCAGAAATGTAGCAGAGCTGGCTGTGTTTGGAAGTTTGAATGCAGTAGTAATGTGTACGTGTGAAAAAAAAAAAGTCTTTAAATGATATCTACCACCAGGTAGATATCTATTACAAACTAAGCCATCTGACATACTGGCGTGTGTCCCACTCTTGCAGGATCTGTTTTTCTCTTAGCTTAGCTTATGTCCTCGTTTTAACAGAGCCTGGAGCGCATAATATTTAAAGCCCAAAAGAAGGGCAGATCCTGCCAGAGGTGGCACACACCAGTATGTCAGTGTGCTTGGTTTACAACCCCTCATCCTGGGTGGTAGATGCCCATTAAGAGAGGCCCTATCAACCAATGGACTGCTGTCAGCTAGAAATTGTTGCTATCCCATAAAATTAACATTATAATCCTTTAATGCCTGACATGCATTCAGATCTAATAGGAGCCGAGGGGGCGTGGCCTCCTCTGACTGAATCCAGCAGCTTCCAATGCCTTTGCAGTATTCAGCAAATAATTTCATATGACAAGGGTGAAATCATGTAAGGTCTTTTTGCCTCCTAAATTGTTTTTAAACTGTTCCCCTATGCATGTGTCATCAAATTACAGCATGAAGAGATACATGTGTGGGGTACAGTCTGAAAATGTTAGGAGGAAAATGACCTTATTTAATGTTAGCCAGGTCACATGACATTATATACTGAATGCTGAGAGGCCATGGGGAGGATCAGCATATGAATGTATGCCAGGCAAGTTTATAAAGTTGATTTTATGGGCATGTGAGGGAAGCAATTTTTAGCTAAAAGCTTCATATAAGGCTACATTCACACAACCGTATGATTTCTCCAGTCCTGTATTTACGGACCGTATGAGCCCGTATATACGTGAAGTTTTTCATTCGTATGCAGCACGTATTTAACCCGTATTTTATACGTTCCCATAGACTTCTAGGGCATACAGAACTGAAATACGGGAGAAAATAGGACATGGTCTATATTTTTATACGGCCAGTATACGGTACGGTACACTCCAGTGTCAAAAACGGCAATATAAATGGTTGGACGTATTGTCCCGTAAAAAAACGTTAAATATACGGCCGTTTTCATACGTCCGTGTGAATGTAGCCTTAGGCTAAATTCACACTGCCGTGAGCCCGCCGCACCGTAGCATTGCGGGCACACGGCAGCGCGGGGAGAGGAGGAGGAGGTGAGCGCAGCTCACCCCCGCCCCTCTCCATAGGAATTAATGGCGCACGGTGCCGTAATACAAGGAGAGAAAGGACATGTCCTATCTTTCCCCGGGCTACGGAGCGGTATGGTGCCGCACGTGTGCTGCACTGACCGCTCCCGTACAGGGCCTTGAGCCCATAGAAGTGTATGAGGGACGTATATCGGCCGTATATACGTCCCCCATGCTGTAGTGTGAATGTAGCCTATGGCTGTAAAAAGACATGTTTAGTGGGGGGAAAAGGATATGAAATGAAAGAACATAAAATTCAACAAATTGCTTATCTTTTCCTTTATAACTGCTCCTAGTAAACCATAATAAGATCTCAATTTATAAAACGCACACTAGATATACTAGTAGTTATGTAAATATATTTACATTAAAAAAATAGAAAATATTTTTATATCCTCTAAAATGGGCTGATGCCAGATATTAGATCTGTGTGATGGAGGCAGAAAATGAAAGGGATGGACAACAGAAATAGAAACACTAAGGCAGTGTAATCACTAAGCATTAAGATGAGTAATCTCATTATTTGGAGCATCTTTCTATTGTGCACTAATATTGTAACAATGGGAACAGGATCATTCATATCAGAATGGAAAATCCATTATCAAGCAATCAGACTAGAAGTTCTGCCATGGGGAGCTCTTTATGATCAAGAATGGATTCATCTTTTAGCATTCTCCCTAAACTCTCAAACCGGGTTAATACAAGAACTTGAGAAGATACATATGTATGGTGCAACCGGCAAATGTGAGCTACAATAACTGGACTCTTACATTTTTCTTTTTGAAAGTGACCAATGTTGTTTAAAAAGGAGTCTAGCCAAACTTTGGGTCACACAAATCCTCAGACAGTGTTATGTATTAGCCCTGGAGATTCTAGTAGCATTAGGACTGGAATAAGTGTTTTTAAATTTCAGAATTGTAGCTGGACTTGCAGTTCTTTACACTGTGTGATCATAGAGAGACTCCTTAGGGTACAGAGTTCATCTACAATCCTGGAATATTTTTCACACTCCTACTAAAAATGTACACAAGGTATGGTTACAGATATCTTCAGCGCCAACACGGTTTTCAGCTTTGCATGGTCTACTGATTCCCTTTAAAGGGAAACGGTCAACAGAAATTGACCTAATAAACCACTACCAGTATGGTGCCAAGCAGCTATACACCTTTATGTGGTGGCATCAACCAGAAAATCAGGGAGGTGAAGATTTTAACACTAAAGCTCTCTCTTCCTCAGAAAGACTCCTGACGGTCCTACATCCAGAGTTAGTGATGTAACCTGATGTCCTGAAGTCTGATGCTTGACCGTAGTCAAAGTGGAGTTCAGAGCTCCCCCGCCTTGACTTCTGTGTTAAACTCTCCACCTCATTGACTTTAGACAACCAATTTACATCTCTCTTCAAAGATGATTTTCTGGATGATGCCACCATACTGGGCCATGAAAGAAACAAAAACTAGAAGTTGTTACGCTGCCTGACAGTATTCTGGTATCGGTTTATTAAACCAATATGTGATGACAGGTTCCCTTTAAAAAGAATGAACATCTTTGCAACTTTATCACATGACAGGGGCCTTGATACCGTCTCTGCTTACAGCAACACTCAAAACTGGTACAGAAATGCATCAGTAAAGTGTGGATTCATAGCCAGAAATCAAAAAAGCTTTCACTAGCTTTGTTTTTGTGTAGCATACAATTACACATCTACCAGCATTATACTATGTTATTATAGTGCCTGAAATAAGCAGGTACAGATAAGCGATAATATATGCGTGCTGCAGCTAGCAACATCTTTTATCTCAGCAGCAATCTCCTATCCCTGCCTGTTTTATTGTTCCCAATAAAGGCTGCACACAACGGGCATCGGAATATGCCAAAAGCTTCTTTCAAATTCCCTGGCACAAGGTACAGAAAACAGATAAGTCAGAGTCACCATCGGGTGCCGATGGTGGACACCACTAATAAATATTCAGCTAAGCTCTGATTCCTTGCGTTTCCCGTTGCTTCTTGATGACAGTGGAAGGATTCATAGGGGAAATAACCCAATAATAGGAACATAACATGATTTAGTCTTCACTTAATTCTGGAAATTGCTAGGGCCGTACTGGTAGGATTGTCGTCTAATCACAGGTTTAACAGCTGACCTCAGCCATAACTCAAATAAAAAGAAATTCTGCCTCAAAGAAAGTGGCTGATTGGACCTAATGTGCAGAATCCGCAATGAGGTCCTGGATACACAGAACATTATTCAGTAATCCAATCATTCTATTATGTGGTAGAGTTTTCTCCGACAACTCGGAACATATTTGTCCATTTAACAAGTGGTGAATGCTGAAGCAGAAACGTTCGGGTTATTGACTTAGACACTATTGATTTTATTTGTTTTTATCCTGTGGACACACAGAGGGAACAATCTAAAATAAATTTACCCTCAGTGCTTTTGTTTTGGTTGCCAAATTAGTTAATCTACAGAAGGCAATGTGTAGGGAATATATCATGCAAAGCTTAAAGAGCTTATCACAAGTTAACAGTATAGATATACATTTACTTCAGTATTTGCATTCATTCTACACAAACATTAAAAACTTTGCTTGAAGTTAACCTATCACTATAATACAATCAGTCTGCTCTGCAGCTTGTTAGCAAGAGGAACTGAACACATTGTGAAGTGTCCTGTCTGCAGGTGGCATGTTATAGAGCAGCAGGAGCTGAGCAGATTGCACATGGTGTCCTATTCACAGGCAGCATCTTCTAAAACAGAAGGAGTTGAATAGATGTTCATAGTGTCCTATGTACAGGTAGTTTGTTATAGAGCAGGAGAACCCAAGCAGATTATGCAGGCAGTACTCAGATTGTAAGCTGTTGCGAACAGGGTCCTGATGACCATCTGACAATGTCATTACTCTGTATGGTCTTATTTTATTTGTACATGTACCCTATGATATGTAAAGCACTATGGAATATGATGGCGCTTTATAAGATGTATTATTATTATTTTAGATTGTAAGGAGTTTATTAGCTTGACCAATAGTTTTAAGGAAACAATTCTACATGACATGTATGAAAGAGCTAGAGAAAGAGCAGGTATTAAAAGGGAACCTGCCGTTGACATTAACACACCTAAAATAAGTTAAATTTATTAGTTATTTATTAAAACTGTGATTAAAAAGAATTGCCCTTAACCCTAAATGGTTCCTTTCCACGGATGCAATGTTAAAAAAAAAATCAGTTTGTAACTTACACTCACCGGCCACTTTATTAGGTACACCTGTCCAACTGCTCGTTAACACTTAATTTCTAATCAGCCAATCAAATGGCGGCAACTCAGTGCATTTAGGCATGTAGACATGGTCAAGACAATCTCCTGCAGTTCAAATCGAGCATCAGTATGGGGAAGAAAGGGGATTTGAGTGCGTTTGAACATGGTATGGTTGTTGGTGCCAGAAGGGCTGGTCTGAGTATTTCAGAAACTGCTGATCTACTGGGATTTTCACGCACAACCATCTCTAAGGTTTACAGAGAATGGTCCGAAAAAGAAAAAACATCCAGTGAGCGGCAGCTCTGTGGGCGGAAATGCCTTGTTGATGCCATAGGTCAGAGGCAGACTGGTTTGAGCTGATAGAAAGGCAACAGTGACTCAAATCGCCACCCGTTACAACCAAGGTAGGCAGAAGAGCATCTCTGAACGCACAGTACGTCGAACTTTGAGGCAGATGGGCTACAGCAGCAGAAGACCACACAGGGTGCCACTCCTTTCAGCTAAGAACAGGAAACTGAGGCTACAATTTGCACAAGCTCATCGAAATTGGACAGTAGAAGATTGGAAAAACGTTGCCTGGTCTGATGAGTCTCGATTTCTGCTGCGACATTCGGATGGTAGGGTCAGAATTTGGCGTCAACAACATGAATATACTATAGGCCCTTAACTCCATGGCTGGAGCAGAGGAGATCAATAAAAGTCTTTTTTTTTAGAAAACTGGTGGATTTAATCCCATGGATAGAGGCATTCATGGAACATGTTTAAAGACATCTAAAATATTCAGTGTTTGGTTTGTGGGGGCAGAACCCTGATGCTTCCTGTCAAAATTGTCTAGCATTGGCTTTTTTAGCTTCATAAAACATATAGGTGGAATTTATTATAGCACCGGCACCAACGTTTGTGCACCAATGTATGATAAAAGCCACGGCCCCGTGTTGTGGTGGACACATCAACAGGCATAACCCTCTTGATGTAGCCATCGGGCAGCCACACCACCAGGCAAAACTATACCAGGTCCGAAAATGTGTAATTTAAATTGCTGTAAAATCTCTGATTAATGCCCCCATACTGTGTGTGAAGACGGGCGTAGTCTGTTGTAGCATAGAACATTTTCTAACATTTCATTCTCTACACTTGATGCATCTAAGGTTTCTTTTCCATCTTTCTGTAAAATGTGAGAGGCATCTATTAGACAGCATGAGGGCAAATGCAAAATGCAAATGCAAAAACATGACTTCATCAAGGGAACAGCTGAACATTTGATTAAACCTTTCAGGATTAGTTGCCGGGAGAAAACAAAAGAGGCAATGAGAGGAAAAAGTAATTTAACTGAATATTTTCAATTCTGCATCATTCACTCAAGCATTCTCACAGACTGGCATGTATAGTCCCTGCTGGTCGTGCTCAGGACCTGTCAAGGGCAGGAAACTTTTCTAATGCACCTTGATGTTTTTCCTGGCTAACCACGAATGAATGAGAAGATGTAGATGCTTAGTAACAAACCCAGGTTTATACTAGATATTAGCAACACTAAAGCTACCTGGGAAGGACATGTATTGATACATATATAACCATATTCAGTTTTTCCATATATATTAGGGCAGATATAGTACCAAGATTTGGACTAGGAGCTGGTTCTGGATGATAAATCTGATGTCTCTGTAAATTGTTTAGTCTATGTTGACACCATCTATTAGTTTATTCATATTGTTCTAGAATTCTGGTGCATCTTAAAGTGTTTTTTCTGGGATTCACAAACAATCCCTGTGGAAACAGCTCTTGAATAAAAGGGAATAAAAACACAAATACCAACTGAAGGCCTCTCTCCATCTCCAGCTCTCGTATCTCCTGGTCGCATTAGTCCCAAAGTGATGATGTCGTGTGTACTGTGTAGAGATGGCAAGAGTAATTTCTGCCCTGAATGACCAGCTAAAGCCATAAATTGACTCAGTCAAACAGCTGCTGCTGGAACTGGGGGACTGTCATAATAGACAATTGTCTTTTTATTCACTTATTTTTCTAATGCAAAAGCAGCCCCTTTTCTAAATCTCAGAAAACCACTTCTTGTGGAATGAGGTTAAAATAAGTGCCTAAGATACAATAAAAGTGATCTAGGCCAAATGTTTTCAGCAAATTAAGCCATTGCTCAAGTACCATTAGAGAAAGGTAGCTATATCTACTAGATATAGACATAAATATAGATTTTGAGTTCTGTTATCAGAAGCCCAATACTGCTATTGGGTAAATGACTGTGTGGCCGACAGCTATTCCCTATGACTGTCCCCTACACAAGTACACTCTACTCAGCATGTGTTCCTGTGTGAGGAGGAGGGGGACCTGGGAGTGCATGCTGTGTGAGAAGGAGGGGGACCTAGGGGCGCATGCTGTGTGGGGAGGAGGGGGACCTGCGAGCGCATGCTGTGTGAGGAGGAGGGGGACCTGCGGGCGCATGCTGTGTGAGGAGGAGGGGGACCTGGGGGTGCATGCTGAATGAGGAGGAGGGGGACCTGGGGGTGCATGCTGAGTGAGGAGGAAGGGGACCTGGGGGTGCATGCTGAGTGAGGAGGAAGGGGACCTGGGGGTGCATGCTGAGTGAGGAGGAAGGGGACCTGGGGGTGCATGCTGAGTGAGGAGGAAGGGGACCTGGGGGTGCATGCCATGTGAGGAGGAAAGGGACCTGGGGGTGCAGGCTTTGTGAGGGGGGGGACCTGGGGGTGCAGGCTGTGTGAGGAGGAGGGGGACCCAGGGGTGAATGCTGAGTGAGGAGGAGGGGGACCTGGGGGTGCATGCTGTGTGAGGAGGAGGGGGACCTGGGGGTGCAGGCTGTGTGAGGAGGAAGGGGACCAGTGGGTGCAGGCTGTGTGAGGAGGAGGGGACCTGGGGGTGCATGCTGTGTGAGGAGGAGGGGGACCTGGGGGTGCAGGCTGTGTGAGGAGGAAGGGGACCAGTGGGTGCAGGCTGTGTGAGGAGGAGGGGGACCTGGGGGTGCATGCTGTGTGAGGAGGAGGGGGACCTGGGGGTGCAGGCTGTGTGAGGAGGAAGGGGACCGGTGGGTGCAGGCTGTGTGAGGAGGAGGGGACCTGGGGGTTCATGTTTTGTGAGCAGGAGGGGGACCTGGGGGTGCAGGCTGTGTGAGGAGGAGGGGGACCTGGGGGTGCATGTTTTGTAAGGAGAAGGGGGACCTGGGGGTCCATGCTGTGTGAGAAGGAGGGGGACCTGGGGGTGCAGGCTGTGTGAGGAGGAGGGGGACCTGGGGGTGCATGTTTTGTAAGGAGGAGGGGGACCTGGGGGTGCATGCTGTGTGAGGAGGAGGGGGACCTGGGGGTGCATGCTGTGTGAGGAGGAGGGGGACCTGGGGGTGCAGGCTGTGGCAGGAGGAGGGGGACCTGGGGGTGCAGGCTGTGTCAGGAGGAGGGGGACCTGGGGGTGCAGGCTGTGTTAGGAGGAGGGGGACCTGGGGGTGCATGCTGTGTGAGGAGGAGGGGGACCTGGCTGTGTGGCGCTGCATATAGAGTCCTCTTTGAAGAAAGTGTATCTGAATTTTTTACTGCTAATTCTAGCTTTGCTTGGTAGCTGCATGGCTACATAGTGCAAACTCCAAAAGTGTATTTGATCTGATCTTAAAATGCCAAACACAAAAGTGGAATGGGTTAAATTCATTATCATTTGGCCAACCATGAACTGCAACTCCAGACTTCACAATCTGTCATTTAGATATGTAGGTAAACACGAATATGTGAATTGGCGCTCAGTGCTATAATGTACAATGGGCTATTTATACGCTAGTTCACTGCTAGGTTTAAAATTCATTGCTAAAAATAAAAATTTTTTAGCACCAGTATTAACGCGAGGGAAACCACTTTTTTTTGCTGACACACTATGTCTAAATATACAGATTTGTAAATAGCATAGTAGAAAATATAAAAATGGAGAAAAAAATAAAAGCAATAAAAAGGATTTTATATTTAAATAAATATATAAAAAAATGTAAATTGCTCATTTTAGAGATTCTTAACAGAAAGGAAAGATTTACCAGAGATGGGATAGCGAAACTGTAATGAAGTCCGTGTTAATAAAGATAACGTTCTCATTAACTAAATGACAGCTGCAGACAAACACTGTGACCTTGTGTGCTCTGCAAGATGGCCGGTCACCACACTAATTATGTCACCTAGCCAAATCCAGGGCACTCTGCCAACCCTGCCTACATGTAGTATCCAATGTTTAACAAACCTTTATGTCTCTGTATATGACTCAGGGATAAAACTTATTAGACTGTATCTGCACTACCAACTTGGAAAAAGTTGGTGAACCTTGGATTTCTGCAAAAAATTTGCAGTTATATTTGTCAGAAATTAGCCTAATATAACAGGAGTTTATGAAACTAAGTCCCTTTGTTAATCGGATTAATCTGCCCCAACAATGAACCGACATGATTGGGGCGATAAATATGACACATGTACAGAGTTTCACACATCAATTTTGCTGTGTGAAATGGCCCTTGGTCCTTAAAGGAAATCTACCATCAAAATCAAGCATGATAAACCATAGTCTACTTCCTTATGAAATCAACTTTTATATGCATTCAGACCACAGATTTACAGGGCATTGAATCTACAAGGCCAAATGTTTAGGTCATTTCAACTTGGTGCTGAAAGGCCCTTTATTTTTAAAGGCAGGCACACACGAACATGTTCTGGCCATGGAAATAAACGCAAATGTTGGTCCGATCCCATAGACTGCACACATTGCACAGGACGGAAGGCCTTGCATTATACAGAAAAATGATGCAAGGATTCCCTGTCTGCTGGCAATGATGACAGTGATGATACAGTATAAACTATTATTGTCCCATTATATTGTGACTAAGTGCTGTATCTGCTGTACCTTTTATCTGCTGTGTGCAAATTCCACAATGAAATGAGAATTTAACACAAATTTTGAACAAGTCTTGTCTTTACAAAGGATGTTGCAAGGCAGCTTCCAATGATTGGAAGTAGGCAGACAGTTTTTAAGGGGAGCTAACACTGACTACATAACATAACAGTACCCCAGTCATCAGAGAATACATTGGAATATGTTCATGTGAAATGCTGATGGTTTGTAAACCTCATACATAGCCCATCTTTATCGTCTAACATTAATCAGAGATCGACTGACAATCACCTCAAATAATCCTTAGTGAAGAAGTTGGAGTGTGCTTAGAACAGCCATTCATTGCTCAATTATTTCCAAATTGTCTTATCTAATGAAGTA
The DNA here is from genome assembly GCF_040894005.1 of Engystomops pustulosus. Lineage (NCBI taxonomy): Eukaryota > Metazoa > Chordata > Amphibia > Anura > Leptodactylidae > Engystomops > Engystomops pustulosus. The sequence continues at coordinate 57,631,484 of NC_092413.1, forward strand.
TTGATTGGAGATGTCTAGAAGGAGCTATTATTTCACAAATTTAGTTCCTATGGAGCACAAGCTTTGCTACCCCTTACTGCTCTTGGTTTGGCACCTCTATGCGAAAATCTATGTTCTGAGAGGCAAGAGTTAATTTGTGATTATAATCTTTTAGTTTTAGTCTGAGGAAAAAAGAGCTGGTTCCCATCTAAAGGACATCTACCACCAGGATGAAAGATTGTAAAGCAAGCACACTGACATACTGATGTGTGCCCCCTATGGCATGATCCGTTCTTCTTTTAGTCCCTTATGCCCTTGTTTTAACAAAAGTAGGCTTTACAAAGTTTGGGGGTTCCTGGGTCAATAAACATATATTAAGCCGAAGCTTTTTAGGCTCATTTGCGTTATTTTTTATTTATTTTTTTGTAAAGACAAGGGCATAAGAAGCTGAAAGAAGAGCGGATCCCACCAATAAGGGCACACTCCAGTATTTAAGTGCGCCTGGTTTATCATGCTTGATATAATGGTAGATTCCCTTTAAGGAAATTGACATATGAAGATGCTGGATATGCAAATGGTGCCAAATCTAATAAAACTGTTACAGAGACATATAAATAGCATGGAAGCTCCTATCCCAGCTATGCAACATTTTCCTCTCAACTTTTCTTTGCGTTTTTCTATGCAACCACCTTAAATCTGTTTACTTTACATAAGATTGATACCTGCAGCAACTTCACTGCAAACCAGCACAGGAATAAAGGAAAACAAAATGGCAAAAGTGTCAAGAGAACTAACAGGAAAAGCTTGCAATACAGAAAGTTTTACAGTTTCTTTTACATTGAAGTCAATAGGAGCAGAGCCTGCAGTGACCCAGAAAGGCCATTGCATTATGGATGGAGCCATCTATTTCCAACTCTGCCAGTACTAGGAGAGTGACAGGGGTCTCAGATGTCACACCTACATCAATAGAATTTATCCAGAAAACTTCTGTAATGCCTGATAGCATTCTAAAGCTACAAGGTTTCGGTTATGCAGGAGGGTAACTCCAATGTTATTGACATTCAGTTCTTCACTAGCAAAGCAGATAGGAAATTGGGTTATACTTTTAGCTGAAGAGCTTCTAGAAGACAAGAATGCTGAGGTTAGCTATTTTGTTGAAGTGTGTACCTATTTTTTAGAAAATATTTTACATATGAAAAGAGATATCATTTATAAAGAGTCCAAAAGCTGGAGTTTCCTATACACACTTTTTAAGAAGTAATGCAGAATTCTTACAACCGTCTTTTAATAAGATGTTAAAAGCTAAAAGAACAATACCACTGGATTTACTTGTGGTAGAATGTAATGCTTCCGGCTAAATGGAGCCATTTTTCTTATATTCCCAGGATGTCTGTTTCACCGCAAAAACAACTTTACAAACTTTAATAGATTATGCACGACCCCTTCATAAAAACGATCCTTTGAACCTCCTGCAAACTGCAAACAGCCGTTCACATCAGTGGTCTGCAAATCTTGCGGTCTCTGACCGGCTGTGCAAGATGTAGAGCTACCAAGCATGCACGAGATTTGCAAGCAGTCGGTTGACGTCACCAGCTGTCTGCAGCTTGCAGGAGGGTCAAAAAAAATGATGTATTCAAAATCCTAAGCACTGCCCACCAGGATCAGGTCAGTAGTTGTCCGATTCTCTGCAATTAACTGTTCAGAGGATTTGGACATGTTACACTAATCTTTGTCTCCATTCTGTCCAGAAAAGCTGATGATGCACAGATAAAGGTTTCATTTTAAGAGAATCATTCTGTTTCAATTTCTTTTCAGAAAGTTATTCAATGTTAATACTATTATTAATATTTGTTTTAATTGTTCAATAATTCAAGGGCACTGTACATATAAAGATATAAAAGTTGCATCTATAAAAATAAGCACATGCACAAAATGCTATTATAACAATATGAACATTTTATTTATCTACCGTATATATACACGAGTATAAGCCGACCCTAGTATAAGCAGAGACCCCTAATTTTGAAACAAAAAACTAGAAAAACCTATTAACTTGCGTATAACCCAAGGGTGGGAAATGCATTGGTCACAGCCCCCCCCAGTATACAGCCTGCCAGCCCCCTGGAGTGTATAGACTGCCAGCCCCTCGAGTATATAGCCTGCCAGCCCCCTCAAGTATATAGCCTGTACTCTATTATATATGGTACTTCATTAATATATTCTCTTATTTTGTAAAGTGACAGGCTGTAAAGTGCCCCCTAGTTACAATGTCTTCTACGTCTTCTATGGAAAATCTGTCTACAGGATTGAAGACAGATCTCTCTCTTCTCTCCTGTTTTCTACACAGCTGTGAGTGTTAACCCTTTCTGCTCTCTTCCTGGCTGAAGAATGCTTTCAGCATAATTTTCAAACATCAACATTAAAGTGAAAGGGTTAATCCTCACTACCAGAGTTGTTTAACCAAACACAGGGAGATTAGATGTGAGCTCATGCTGCCTCCATAGACACACACTGTACAGGCTGAAATACATATGTTTATGGGAGGGAGTAGCTTGATTTTTTTTACAAAGTGAAATTTGTTAATAAAGTGTATTAGAAAAATGTTCACTACATCCTCCCAAACACAATATAATAAATTATTTCAAATGACGGTTACAGTTTAAAGGAGTTTTCCCACAAAAGAAAATTCTCAAATCTCAATCCCCCTAGTGATGGTTAGACAATAAAGATCATTCTAACCCTTTACTTTACAATTTTGCCGCTTTAGCTCCTATCATTCCTTTGACTGCTCAGTGTAATATTCCAGAGTGTGGGCGGTGACTCTTCGAGCTGAACAATGTGGTTAGATTATCAGGGTACAAGGTTTATATGGACTTTCATTTACCTTAAAAAAACTTAATGGGAATACCCCTTTAAGAGTGGACCAAATATAATCTAATTTTTAAAAGGTTTACTTTCTGGAGATGCATATTCCATCAGAATCTCAAAATACTCAGACAAGTCAGCAATAGCTTCCTACTATCATAAGAAACGCCATGTAATGCAAATCATTCCCTATTCCTCTGCAAAATGTTCCAGATCAATATACGGTGAAGCAGAAATATGGCAACACTTTACAGACAATTTCTCTGGGAAATGAGACAAAACAGTCACCAGAATTTGCTTATGTATAGTTTGCTTTGTGTCTTCTGCTGCCTGCAAGTCAAGCTGTGAAATGAAGCTGCTTCTAATGAGATGAATCAATAGAGGGAAATCTCCAACATACATTACCACTCAGTGGAAAAAGAGCTCAGCTCTGAGGGTATTTTGCTATCATCTTCCACAAAGTTCTTCATAAGATTGCAGTATTCCAGTGGCAACATGTCAAAAGAAACTTCTAATATAAAGGTTAAAAATACAACAACCATGTACTGTTGTTCTGAAAAATGGTCTATACCACTGAGATATGCTTCAAAATCAAGCTTGATTAACCAGGGACACTTACTCATAGATCCAGGCGGTGATAATCTGCTCCATATTTGTTATCCTCATTTATTCTAAGAATCTATTTTTAAAAATATGTTAATGAGCCCCTCTGTACAGCACCTTACACCTGCTCCCTCCCATTGTGTGCTGAAACTTTCTCTGCTGCCGTGAGATTACATCAGGGAGAGGGAGGGGAAGGTAGTGAGGGAGCAGAGGGAGGGGTAGATGTACTCCTGCACAGAGTAACAGCCTGTGAAGCTATAGAATGGAGGGGGTTTGGCAATGCCCGTCTGGCTCATTAGCATACTTTTAAAAATTGATTTTAGAAGGAAGGAGGCCATGGATAACAAATATAAGAAGACTACCACAGTCATAGTGCCTGGATCTGTAATTAAGTGTCCCTGGTTTATCATGCTTGGTTTTCATGGTAGATTTATTTTAAAACACGCATTCTTTAATTTATGTCCCTAAGGCCCCTTTTACACTAGCATTGCAGAATTTGTTCAGTGAAAAACTGACATTTTTCATCAGTTCAATCAGTTTTAAGGGTTTGTTCACGGTGTCAGTTTTTTATGCACGCTTTTGATCAGTGTTTAGCGTGTGAAAAAAAGACTGATGACTGTGGTTTATCTTTTCTATGCCAATGGAACATTGAAAATTTCATTACACTTGGATGTATCACAGCAGAGTGCAATGCATTTTTCATCTGTCCACATAGACTTGTATTGGGCCTTTGTCACACGAGCTGTGAATTTCATGCACAAGAATAAAAACATCCTTGCCTGACAACAGCCAGTGAATACAATGGGTCGGAGTACATGTAAGTTCCATTTGTCAATAGGAAAATACACATTAAAAAAGCTTATGTGAAAGGAGTCATAAAAATTTTAAGGTTTAGCAAAGATGGCAAATTGCACGAGATTGCATTAGAAGTCATAGTCTCCCTTATGAAATACTAAGAATTCATACGTAATTTGATCATAGCTTCACTGTACAATCAGCTAAGCTGCAGATTACCTTCAGAGACCATCATTAAATTCTTGCAAGGAAATGGCTAATGGGTCACCCTTTGTATTTATCTACTTCACTACATCCAGCATTTGGAGGTACATGGAGCATCACAAAACGTATGGTGCAATATGATGGACACACAGGAGTCATGTTCATGATACTTAAATACGGTAGATCTGAAAAGTACAAATTTTCATAAAATAACCAAATTAAAATAAATTAAAAAATATACATGGATACCAGGCTGCCCCTTGGCTTCCCACTGGTTTTTACTTACTCTCCTCCTGCCATAATTTGGACCTACTGTGGTGGCATTTACTGTGTTTTGAGAAAAGACCGGGACCGACAGGAGTCCTTGAAGGGTGTCCTATAAAGTCCTGGAACCCAGGGGCTCAAGAACAGTCATTAAAACTTCTGCACTCCTATGGATTGTTTTTTTTCAATGAAGCAGCACAGTACAATGGCAATGTTCTCAGCAGGTCAGTGGGGTGTTCATAAATCATTTTTAGAAATGAAAGGTAAAAAAGGGTCAGAAGATCCTGAGAAGAATCATCCATCATCTCAAGAGGTGAGCTGGCAATGATGATCCAGCCAATCAAGGGCTCCTCATCTGGACCTTCTCAGAGTTGGTTGACGGCAAAGCTGGAGACTTATCCTTAAGTTTCCTCATTGTCTGAAGATTCAGGATAGCAGCACTGATTATCACTGGATGGTCTAGGATTGGCGTCATATAAACAACCACATCCTAAATTAATAGAGGTAACTTCACATATGGTAATTACTAAACTATTCAGAATTCTGAAAGCTCTTTCCACAGCTGAATAACTATATTATCTTAGGCTTGATTATCACCATCTGCTGACCCTATGATGTGAGCATCTGAAATGATCTTAAATTCACACCAGTGACATATTTCCAGAGACAAGTAAAGTAATGTTGAAGTCTTCCCATTCAGCTCTAAGCACATCTGCGATTTTTTTTATTTATATGTTCCATGGACTAGCGGGAAATAATATGTACCCTTTCATAAGGCGAATGGTGGATTATAGTGATTTTCTACAAATAAGACACTGCTCTGCTATATATACATCAATATCAAACCGATGAAAGCCGAGATCATCTGACATCCAATTCTAAAAGACAATGGCCTGTTGATTATGTATTCAACAATAAAGGCTTAAATAAAATCAATGAAGCGGATGGAAGCAGAAGGACTGAAAGCATGCAGTTCATTAGATCCCTATTAAAATAATAATAAAAAAAACACTCCACTTACAAAAACTCAACATCAATAACTATCAAATGGAACAGCTTGTGCGGTGCTGGATCCAAGAACTAGATTTGGTCTTTTGTGTATAATACAACATCCCTTGATAAAGATACAAACATAATCAGAAAGTAATATAGTGTAGTGCTCAGAGGACAATACAAACTCAATCAAAGTGTTTTTATAGTAAGAACATGGTTTTTCACTGTATCATTAAGGAAATGTGTCACCAGAAAATGACTCATTTTTAAAAACAGGTTTTTATGTTGAAAACAGTTTGTAGAATTATTTGATGAAAATATTTGAAAAAAAAAATCCACAGTAAATAAAACATACCATACCCTGCAGTTTTCACTCTGGTAAAGCCATACATTCCTACCTCCCATACCCCCCAACCGTCCCATATTTACTGCTGTCCCGCCGTCCCAGGAGGCAGGATCAGCAGCTTCTGCATATGTAGCTACCCACAGAACTTCAATCATCTCACAGGGTCTGTGGTCGGAGGCAGCAGGGAAGGAGGGCAGTGCTTAGCTCCTTTGCTGTGTAATGTCACTGATTGGTGGAGATTCAACCAATCACAGCAAGAAAACATGCTGCAAGTGATAGAGCCACTTCTGCACCTGTGAAGAAGCAGCTGCGTGTTGTGAGCAGGTGCAGGGGGCTTAGCAGTGTAGCTGTATGTGCAGGCGGTTTGTTTAGCTTTACTATGGTTACTTGATTTAGTCGAGATAAAAAAAGAGGGGGAATATGCAGCCCGTAAGGAGGTATTTCTGGATGTGCAGCACCACCAATGCTCCATGATACCAGTTTAAAAAATGTTTCTTCTTCACAATCATGGTAAATTTACAAATAATGGGAGAATGGACGTGGCTAGTGTTCGGGGCATGACTTATTTTGTCCTATCACTTTGTGAAAAGTTGGTTGGACATTTGCTTCAGTAGGGTGTGTTTTACAGCTGTTACCTCATTTACCTCACAGACAGAATTACTATGGAAATGACCATCATCAAATCCACTACTGAAAATAGATTTTATTTTTATTTGAGCAATAGATGGTGTCACAGTTTATCTACTCCTCCTCACTGCAGAAAGCACGCCTAGAAAACTAGCCCATAGAACTAAACGAGTTGCCTCCAGCCTATTGCGGTATGAGGTTGCTTTAAATGATATCACTTAATGTTGTCAACAGAGCTTAAAGGGGTTGGCCACTCATAAGAAACTTTAGCAGGGTAAGTATAAGACCCTTATGCTTCTATAAGAATTACAATGCTCTTAGATATAACTGAGCTTATGGCTTAGGATACTGCAAGCCTGTAACATGTAGAAAATGAAAGTTAAAAGGGTTGTACGGAATTTGGACAATGTAGAGACCTGAGCACCAAGTGTTTGGACACCCCTGACCAATCATAGCCATGGCTAATTGTAAGGGGCATTTAATTTTCCAGTTTGGCCACCATTCTAGCAATATGTCTGGATCAGGTGGTCAAACCTGAACTTGAGATACAGGTCAGTTCATCTCTATTACCAGACTCAAGCAGTTGTACTTGTTATTGCAACTCAGCTCCATTCAAATGAAGTTGACTAAGCTGTAATGAATGTAATTTATGGACTGTGATATGGTGAGAGCCAATGAGGGGGAAAGTTCTGATTATCTTGCCCACACCCAATGCAGTATGGTTTCGTGCCTGTTATCTCTACTGTAAAGCTAACTGCATAATACACTGGGACAAAAAGATTGGACCCGTGTCATCGACGTCAATTACCTTAGAAAAAGACGGTCTTAGCAGCAGACTTGGGGAAGGAATAGGACCTGCTCCAAAATTTGTGGCTTAAGCAAAGGGCTCACACATAAGGAACAGGGCCCTATTAAGAACACAGCCCAAAAATTCATTTGTGTTCATGTAGCCATTGACTAGGAACTGAAAATCAATTACTTCACGGTCTAAAATAGATATAAAATAAAGAAACTATGAAGCCACCGATCTGATCGCTACTAGTCATTTATATATTTCAATTTATGATTTAAGTTTCACTTTAATAGTTACTTGTAGACATGACCACAAAATCCATCTCACTTGACCTACTTTCAAAGAAAATGCAACAGGGAGTGATATGGATTACATCGCTCTTATTAATGTGTTAGCTCAGCCTGTGACTGGAAGTAGAGGAGACATCAGTATCAAACCAAGTTGTCTTAAAAAAGTAGGCAATTATCTGATAGATCAACACAAATCCTTCTTCCCGTCTGCCTGAACATGAGCCGGTGGGGATAAAATGCCTGCAAGCCGTCTCTGCTATACGTACAGATTTATGGGCCTTATCAAACATCTTGGGCCTCGTTTCCTTTTGTTATAAATTATTCAGAGGTAAATGTGTTGGTGGCACAAAGTTAAAAACAACAACAAAAAAAAATGGTTCTCCACTAAGTCACTCTCTTGTCATATGCCTATAGGAACAAAAGTTTCTGTCAGCCCTCCAAGAAAATTAGCGAACATGTCCTGTAACAGTGACAGCTGCTAAGATCTCCCGCACCAAGAAATGAACTGCTTCTGCACACAGAGCGACAAAGCAGCTCCTTATAAATGGCAGCGAGGATCATGTCACCTGGCTGTCAGGCGCCGCCAGGGAAGACATTAAACTATAAATGACTATGGTTGGTTTTCACTAAACTCAACAAATAATATAATTTGCTGACTTTTGTAAGATGGTCCTTATTACTGGACAGACAGAGAAATTAATATAAACTCACTCATGAGGGTAAGTAGCCGCAAGGAAAATAAAATCGAAACTACTTCACAATCAAGTAATGGATAGGAGGATTTTAATTTTCTATCTGCCATCTTCCTTTCTAGCCATTCACCCATCGAGACATATTTACTGTATTAGGCGTCATGTACACCAAGATTCAGCTCATGGGCGGTGCATTGTTTTCACAGACTCATTTCAATAGGTGAAGAGGTTGGTGAAAACGGCCTGTCTGTCCGAAGAATGGCATTAGTCACACCTTAAAGTTTCAGCACAATTGCAGGGGACTTACAGTGTTAGAAAAATAGCTGTAAAAAGATTCAGAGTCATCTTAATAAAATATCAGTCACCTCTGTGGGTTCAGGTGCTGCGGCATATTTACCTAGCAGGGTCAGAATACATGCCTGATATATTTGCAATACAGTATAAGCTCCTTTTCAAGCCAGTATCTTGGTATTTATGATTTAACTTTCACCTTGGCCTTAGGAGGATCTTGCATGTTTTCTATACAAAAAACATATTTATTATAACCAGGTACAGGACAGTAGGGAGGTCACCACCTATAGGGTTTTCCATTCAAGGCAGTTTTCAAGGACTATGGTCATTTTATAATTGTTTTTAATCTTGTTTTTCTTGTGTGTGTGTTTTCATTATTATAATTGTACGATACAATTTATACATTATACATAATGGATGTGCACCTAACATGGTTGGCATATGTTCTATATTTTGGATCCTGAGGAATCTACCTGTTAAGGTACATCTGATGGTAAGTTTCTAGTAACATGCCAAGTCCTAAAATATCTTTCGCTAATTCTATAACACTTTCTAAGCATATCTACACTTTATATAACAAATATGCTAATTTTTGGGCAGAGGCTACTGGGGTGGGAAGGCAAAGGCTACTCCACACCACAGTTTCTGCCATCCCTCCTACCAGCACATCCTTGTGGTTCCTTTGGCACGCTCCTCTGCCAAAAATGTGTATATTAGTTATATAAAATATAGATCAGGTTAGAAAGTGTTATTAGCAAAAGATAGTTTAGGACTGTTAGTAGAAACCTACGATCAGGTCTACTTAAATAGGTAGATTTCTGATGGTAGGTTTCCTTTAATAACCATCAGGAAAGCACCAGGAAGACAACAAGGTAGGTTGAGTAACCTTTTATCATGTTTATTGACCTTATAGTGCCCCTTAAAAGCTATTTAGCATTTCAAAACTCTCTCAATACCAATAATGTATGCATGATCCTAGCACAGACGAGTTGCTTAAAGGGGTAATCCGCTAATAATTAGCCTCCTAGCAACAGTTTTTTGGAGGCCCATCTGAATTGGGCATTGATCCTACAGCTTCAGGGGACTCTGGTGGTCCTATAAAAGAGAATCCCGCTGGCCATGCCATTGTACACAGTTCTCATGATGACTGGAGGTTTCCGAAAAATTGGCCCCCACTGATCCCAGTTAGGCTTTGTGTACATATTGCTCGACCATTTTGTCTGAAGACTAGGTTATCTTTCATGGCGCAACTCTAATATACGCATTTATTACTGCCACTGCTAAAAATCCCATAATACATTTATTAGAATCAGATTATTTATAAGGTTTTATGATACATTGAGACATGGTACTTCTCATAATCATACAGAAAACTCTGGGAATAACTACAACTCCCACTATGGTTGACCACATGCTAACTAGTATCAAACCACAAACTACAACGGATGTGATAACTATTCCCTTGTGGCTCGAAAGTTTTGAGTTTTAATTAAATTTTTCATATAAAACCTTGACAGTAAATAAAGGCTGTCCTTGAAAATCTAACCTTGCTCTCCACATCAAAGGCAAAAGGACAGAAAAAGCCGAATTCGCCCAAGTATTTACACTTTTAAATGTTAATGTCAACATTGATTTTTTTGCTTTCTTCCACTCGGCTTCTTAACTAGGACATTACAGATTCCTGCAGGGCTGCGGTGAGATGTGGAAACATGCTATGAACCATCTTCCCTGCGCAGAATATTGAAAGAAAAATGAAAGGTTGTGTTTATAGTGTTTTGGGCTCATTTACATTCACCTGTAGGAAGGAAAAATGCTGAGCTTATAAGGCAAGAGAATTAGAGTGATGATCTACAGCGATTCACAAAAAGTCATTTTTGTTCATCTCCGGAAAGGGAATATGTCATCACATATTTTTTGGAATTGCACAATGGTGCCATCTGCTGGACACTGACTACATTACAAGGCATTTTCATTCTAAAAGGGTTGTCTGAATTTTTTTAAAAAGACGTTCAATATCAGGAAGCTATGCAAAATATTTACAAGACATAGGCGGAGATTTATCAGTCGTGTGAGAGGTAAAACTGCTCCTGTTGGCCAAGGAAACCAATCACAGATCAGCTATTATTGACAACTTGTGTGAAAATGAAATCTGAGCACTGATTGGTTTCCATAAGCAACTAGAACTTCTGATAAATCTCCATCACAACCTATACTTACTTTTTAGGTTAATTTTTTTTTTTAATAGCAGAACTTCTATCTAATGGGATCTGCAGGAGTGATCACTGTTATTATACCCTATATACTGTACTTGAGTATAAGCCGACCTACCAAATTTTAACACAAAAAAATTGGAAAAACCTATTCACTCAAGTATAGGCCTAGGGTGGGAAATGCATTGGTCACAGCCTCCCCACTATATAGCCAGCAAGCACATGCCCCGCCTGTATATAGCCAGCCCCTGCCCCCCTAGTATACAACCAGCGTCTGCCCCCTAGTATATAGTTATTAGTCCTCTGCCTCCAGCATATAGCCAGCAGCCCATGTCCCCCAGTATATACCAGCAGTGACCTAGTACGTAGCCAGCAGCCCCTTAGTAAATAGTCAGCAGCCCCCTTGTATATAGCCAGTGCCTGGCCCCTTGTATATAGGCAGCAGCTCCCTGCCCCTAGTGTATAGTCAGCAGCCCTCTTGTAAAAAAGCCAGCACCTTCACCCTTGCATATACCAATTGCCTGCACCCAAGTATATAGCCAGTGACTGCACCCCTTGTATATAGGCAGTGTCTGCCCCCTTGTATATAGCCAGCAGCCCCCTGCCTAGCCTAAAAATCCCCCAAAAAACTTGTACTCACTTTTTCTACGCCCCCCCCGCCACAGTTCCTCTTCTGTCTTCAGCTCTGGCTCAGTCTTCGGGTACCTTGGCAGTGCCATTGCATAGACCATGTCAGACGCTTGCTGACATAGTGTGTGCCAATGGCATCGCACACACTATATCGGCAAGTGACTGCCGTCATGGTGTGTGCGACACAGCAGAGACCCAAAGACAGAGCCGAAGCTAAAGACCAAAAGAGGACCTGTGAAGGGCATCGGAAAGGTGAGTACAGAGGGGGTTTTTCATAGACTCGAGTATAAGCAGAGCACATTTTTGTGCTGAAAAACTCAGCTTATACTCCAGTATATACGGTAATTATTATTCATTCATAAAGCTCCATTATTTCAATGCTTCTGTAGATTTGATAAAGGGTTCTAAAGCATTACATTAAAGATGGGAACAAATATGTACTATAGACCCAAAACTACATGGAACTGAAAACAGCAAAACTGGTCAAAAGAAGATGCATTATGTTATTTGGAAGGGAGGGTAACTAACTGCCAAAATTCATTGCATTATTCAGAAAAAATGTAGTTATTCCAGGGGCCGCTCCCTTTGACACATATGGAAATGCCAATGTTGTATGTGGCACATGGTAGAGGGGACCATAATTTTTCAGTAACATCTGCTCTGCGGCCTCTACCATCAGAAGCCTCCATCAGAGATGATAATATAAATGTCAGCCAAAGTTTTGAGTGCTGCAATATTGTCTCCAGTAAAATGTTGGGTCCCATGACAGAAACCTGATGAACTCCATTATGGCCAGGGGTCAGATGGGTGCTGTTCATGTCCATCATGCAATTGATCCTTACGCTTTATTATTTACATTGTTCTGTTCCTATAAGCTCCTATAAGCAGAGCAATGGAAATAACAATGAAGATAAGAATGAAGCCTTGGGAGGAGGGTCCCACCATTTCTTATGTTGTGGGGCTAGGTCAGTCACATAATAGTAACACTTACATAAAACACAGTGATCTAACAATAGCAATTGAAACGCATCAGTATCTGATAACAGTGAACTCCGCTCTGCTATCTATAGTTGTAATGTAACCGACACAGGAGAAACATGGATATGTTTGCAAAAGCTAATGCAGAGCATATGTCACTCCAATAAAAATCTGTTCATTGTGGATCTCTTATGCAGCATTTTTTTTTTTTTTTTTTTAGAGAGAAAAGGTTACAAATAAAAGACGTTGCTGAGAGGCATCTATCAAGAGCTGCAGATCAGGCCAAAAGTGAAGGTGTAAATCCATTATTAATACAAAATGTACATATTTGAGGCACTTAACTAGGAAATGGACATCTGGCCAGGGATCAAAGAATTGTAACAATAATAGGAAGATATATTAGATAGGTCTCTTCCTTGTACCATCTCCAGATCTTATCGAGGAGTAAATGAAGACATCCCATCAACAGTAAATGTCTATTTAGAGTTTCATTACCAGAACACTATAATGTTTTATTACAATTCTGAAACTAGAAACAAAATATTTTTTTACAAAGTAAGGGTACATTCACACACATGTATGCCAGCTGGGCGGGCATGCGGCAGCACGCTTAAAAGAGGAGGGCTGACCCCTCCCCTTTTTATAGAAAACCGCGCAGTATGGCCACGTACACGGGGAAAGATTGAACATGCTCTATTTTTTCCCAGTGTACGGCGCAGAATGGCGCCACACATACCGCCGCAGGGCCACCATTGCCATTTATGGGGACGTATATGCAGCACATATATGTCCCCCTAGAAAAAACTGGAAAAAACTCTGTCTAGTCCTAAAAATATTATGACGTTTATATCTGAGCACATGGACAACATTTCACCCAATTCCTTTAAAAGTATATTCCTTATTTTACTGTCCTTAAAGGGGTTTTGCCTTCCCAGGGATCAGACACTTATGGAAGAAAATCCAGATACAGTTTCAAATAAGGTTTTATTTCAACTTTGTGATAGCTTCCAAAATTGTTCAAGAAAGGACATGCTGGTCAACAAGTTTCTTACTCATGGATAGGACACTTATGCCCTATCCTATGTTCTGAAGAGAAGTGCACAACTCTTGTTGTAAATAATAAATTGTCATTTATTAGTTCATTTTTGAGTAAGTCAGGAACATTATAATTTGGCTGATATTTAATACTTTTAATTATGAGACCTTTAAAAACATCTTTGGAGGTTCTAGTTATGTTACATTAAGCCAAACTACTGTACAGACAGGATCAATCTATACCTATTTCCATTATAACACTATACATTCATTGTGGCGATTATAGGGTGCTTTTCAAATCTGTGTAAGATTGTATGCTTATTCAATAAAATACCTGCCCCCCCCCCACACACACGTGGGAAGACACATTCATTCACCAAAATGAATACACGTCTATTGATTCTATTTAGTCTATTAAAAACGTTGAATGGTTACAAAATAGTTAAACTGCTGATTGTGTGGGGCCCAGCAGCAGGACCCCCCATAGCTTGTAGGTATAAACACCGTAATATCTAAAAGCTGAGGAAGCCTCTAAGGGTGTTTTAGGTAATCTGGCTAGTTCCTACTTATTTCTTCTTATTTTACATTTTCTGGCCCTACCGGCATTACTTATGCAATAATAATTAATAGGACTTGACAATGTTAACACAACTTAATATTGATAACATGGAATGAGAGAAGCAGAGCCATCACTAGGTTTTCAATGTTCTGAGCAATCCAAGTGGTTAACTTCTCGATACCTTAAACCTGGGGCAAAAGTCATACACAACTCCCACTTTGACGGCCCCAGTGACATTATGTCTATAATAAAACATTTAGATGCCACTTTCTGAACTTTCTGTTTTGTATTTCCTGAATGGTAGGAAAAACTTGTAAATATAAAGCAATTGTGCAATTCCCAACTTTGCCAAAGTTACCATGGGAAACAGAAATGTTTCCATTGAAAATGCAAATAGGTCCTGCTTGTTTTTGGTGTGGGTAAAGCTTCTATAACGCTTCCCCTTCTTACCACATATTTGAGCATTTTTAGTTTCTTTTCAGGGGAGAAACTGATCAAGATCCAAAAGATGTATTCCACTCAATAAAGGGCAGTACCCACCTCACCAATCCTGTCATATATGTGTAAAAGAATTCTGTCCTGGAAAACCCTAAATGTGCCTGGGAACTCTGGTCAGGAACACCACCACGGGTTATGTAAAATACTAAAATATCTCAAATAACACAAGACTGTAGGGGTGCCGGTAATATGATTCCAAGATTTGAGGTTATATCACTGCCCCATAGAGACTGCAACGTGACTAAGCCGGGACACTCAGTTTCCTATGGAGAGAGCAGGGCTCATCCCTCCTTCTCCCAGCCATATGCTACACCCAAGAACGGCCCAAGCGAACAATCGGTTGTGTGCATGAACGCTAATTTCAAAGCTTCCAATGCAGGTGTAGGAACATTTGGTGATCAGGTACATGTAATAACCAGTAAATCTGCATATTATGTAATAAGATTAACATTCTGGTAAACAATTTATTTAGCATTCGTGACAACTTTAATCAGGAAGACACTTGGGCAAATAAACAAAGACAGGAATTCATTAGCATTTCTTAGAAGCTCAATGGAAAGTATCGCACAGAGGGATTATGTGAAAAGACAGAAGCCATAAATGAGGAAAGAGTAGCTTTTAGGCTTTTTTTTAACATGTTTCCCAGGATCTGTATTGTAATAACCTGGCCAAGGAAGAAGGCGGGGCATATGGCAACCAGAAAACAGGGGATATGGCCCCATATGCTATGTACTGAATACGAGACAAGGTTCACAATGCACAATACAGGGTGATGATTCAGGAGACATCATAGAACGCAATGGAACACAGAAACTCACCTAGTAAATAAGAGATATGTTACTGCTATGTACATCATAAAAAGACTGTGAATCACACAATATTCCATAGGGAAACTCCTCTGACTTAAAGCCATCACCTTACTGACGTTTGAAAAGAAAAGTTTCAACAACAACCTCTGAAGACGGAGAGAAGACACAACAGCAAGATCTGGAATTATGACAAACACATCAATAATTTCTCATGTATTCCTTCCTTGCCGTAGATTCTCACTGCCATCAATTCTGTCTCCCATTATCTCCTCCATGAATTTAACCTCCCCAAGCCTTCCCGATCCCCTCCTCCTACTAACTCAGCTCTACAGTTAGCAAGAGCAGAAACATAAGTAACACATCTGTATATGCGATGGGTTATAGCTGTAGCTATAAAGGGGAAGAGGGGTCTGTTCTCTGCACTGGGGAACTGTCCAAATACAATACTTGAAGAAGTACTGTAATAAGGTCCCATTGAAAGTAAATTAAATGGAACAAATGCAGTGCCATAAGAAACCACACATTTATTCAGATCTATAATCAATATGGAATCCTCTCTGCAATTCAAGTATAATTCCACTGTAGAAAAGTTCATGTGCATATGCATGAGTCATATATGTACAGACCTTTCAAAACCCACAGCTAAATATAGCTCTGATTTCCATAAAGTATCAATCATAACGAAGATTCTCCATAATCTGCACGCAACAATTGATGGTAATATATTCCACCTGTATAGGAAGTATTCTTATATCAAGGTCTTAAAGAAACATGACACATCAGAAACACTAAGTAAACTTTACAAAATCTCCTAAAATAATTAAATATAAACTTAGCAATGGAAGAGGACAGGAATTGGCCACGAGCAACAATATGCAGATCTCTTAAACAATACATATCCGTAAGTATACATATTTAAAAAAGCTCAACATAACACACAACAGATAAACTACAGCTGAAAAGTAGCGTTTGGACGTGGGTTACGTATATTTCAAGATGGTTTAGATTTTTAACAATAGCCCTGTATAAAAGGTCAATGACCTGACCCTGCTACACCCGATAAACTCAGCCCTGCTACACATGAAACAGTAAACAGTAGATGACCAGTTTGTAACTTTTTATTTTCCAGCAGGTGGATGGCCACTGCCCCCCATCTAACTTACCTTGCACAGTTTCTGGTACCTTGGAGAAGAGACTGCCATCCTTTGCAAGTGATGCAACAAAACAACAACTTTCTGCAGAGATGTTCTCACCACAGCCATCATTTTAAGTTTGCAACACTTCTGGAGGCACCTCAGAATTTGCATTATAAATGAAAAGCGGCAATCATTCCCTCATGGTCACTGGACAACCATTTGCCAGCTGTCTGAGCATGCTCGCTTCCAAATGTAGAAAAAAGAAAGGGCTTTAAGGAGACCAAAGCCCACACTGCTTGAAAAGACACGAGCGGATTGCATCTCCTAAGTTTAATTTCCTGGAATGAAATCCTTACAAGCCAGCTCTGGAATAGGCAGTCGGTGCACACAGCTGAGGCAGGCTGCCTCATCCAAACGCTTGCTGATCCCTGTGCAATAGGATGTCACTTTAAGAATGGAAACCTCAGGACAGCCATATGTTGAGGAGGAGTCCCCCGAGCAAGATGATGGATCAACAATTGTAGTGAATTCCGTGCAGAGGCTTTGGACTCCAGGGCAAATGGAAGAAGGCTTGCACCCTTCTCCTGAAAGATGTGCTCTCTCTCAGCTAGCCTCGGACTGAATGCAGCTCCACATGAGTGAATAGCAGGCTGCGAGGAATCTAGAGACGAGCCCTGAGATATAGCCGGACTAATTCCATCAGCCATACGTTAGCTGCTAATGAATCACATGCAGCCCCAAGACAGAGGGTGCACAATACATACAAGGGTTAACTCATCCCTTTCTACCACACTCCTATTTGTCACTTTACTTGACTCACAGTAAACAACTACTTAAAAGTCCTGTCACAAATTAGGTTTTCTGATCATATTTGACAATGTATACAAACAAGAGCCGAAGGGAAGCGAATAAGATTTGTGTCAATGCAATCACAATACTAGAAACCTTGAGACTTACCTTATCACTTAAAGGATATAAAATTGATCATGTCTCAATCACAATTTAGATATGTCCAGGATTTTGAGGGTCTATGCCGAATGCAATTCTGACAACCAATAAAGAATCCCATATAGATCTAGTAATATGATCAGAGAACAAGTATGACCTGATCTCTACTGTATACACAAAATGATCCTGGTGTCGATAATATGGCAGAAGGAGATCAATAATGGTAAATCAACTAAATCTCCAAATATATGATTGAAAAGAAAATACTTATATCTGTCACAGGTGTGTGTGGAGGTTTGTCTCTGGCTCAGTAGTTCTAGTAGTCAGAGAAAGGTGGGTAAAATACATTCTGGGTGCAAGATTGGGCAACAGTTGGTAAAGGAACAACACAACTATGAAAAGCATTATACCTGTCATCAGCTATTATGTTTAATACCAACATTACTGCCAGTGTGCAGCTCAGTGTAACAAAAAAGGAATTTTATTAAAGGGGCATTTCCATGTACAAAAGATTTATAGAACAGTCAAAGGTTAAGCCATGAAGGGCATGAGTGCAAACAATGATACAGTCCACAATGCTTCACCCAATACAATGTGGGAGCATTATCAAAGTGTTGCACATTAAAGCAGCGCAGAGTGCGACTATGACTATGCTACATTTATCACCATGTCTGATGCTGGAAGAAAAGTCTGGGCTAGTTTAAGATGGTCAAGTTGTATTTTGCGCCATCTATTAGTCGGTCCAGTAACTGCACCCCAGTTTTATGCACCTTCTTATATTATTATACACAGAATGAAAAGTGTCAATAAAAAGAGAACATTCCTTGATAAATATGGTGCAAGGAATTTTAGCCAGTCTTTAGGCATGGATGATGCAATAATTCTGGCTTAAAGGACATCTAGCACAAGGATGGAGGATTGTAAACCAAGCACTTACATGCTGGTGTGTGCCCCCTCTAGCAGGATCTGCTCTTTTTTTTTAGCTCTTTATACCCTTGTTTTTAAGAAAAAAAAAAGGCCTTTAAAATTATACAAATGAGCCTAAGGGGCTCCAGGCTCCATTAACACCTTTGGAGCCCAGAGCCAGTATGTCAGTGTGCTTGGTTTACAATGCTTCATCCTGGTGGTAGATTTCCTCTAAGTAGATTGATAAATTTACCCCACTGAATTGTATTACTAATAGTAGTTTATGAAGAAAATAATGCATGGATGTTACAACTACTAGGGAGTATCAGACTCTGTAGAGACACATCCATTTGATAAGAGAAGAGGGTAACACTAGTTGTCTAAATTCAAGCATTGGGTTCCGCGTACTAGACTACTTGGGATTGTGTGTGCTACCAACACCTTTCAACTAGCATCTTTGTCAAGGTCAACTAGTTGTCTAATTTTCACAAATGTTTCCACAATAAAAAGTTATTAAAATACATGTGTGAGCAGGGGTATTTGATATATTTATACTACTTAAAATTTTTTTTTTACCCTAGTGACAATCAGAGTTTCAAAATTTTTTGCAGTAATGGGACTAAGGATTATTAATAAAGCCTCGTTACAGACACCTTACAGCTGATTATTGCAGTCTGGGACTATAGTACAGCATCTAGAGAGCTTCCCCAGAGGTCACAGTCGGCTGAGGGGTCCGTCTTTAACTATGGGTCGTCTGTAAGTCGGGTGTCCTTAAGTAGGGGACCTCCTGTATATATGTACACACACACACATACACACACACACACATTATGATGGTTATATGATGGCTCTGTACAACAATTTATTGTTTCTAAATGTATAAAATTAGAAAATTTTGATGTTCATCACTGCGAATATATGGGCTTTACCCAAAACCGTGCCCTTTTATCACTCCAATATGTGGCTAAACTCTTCTCAAAGAGAAGCCATGGTAAATGCATTACATGGCTTCTGTGACATTACCATAGAAGATTCATGATCATGAACTACTAAATAACAATGCCACCTATTGGATAAGTAGTAAAAGAAAAAAAAACATCTTTTTCACAAAATTATTTTTCTATTTTTTTCCTTTCTTAGGTATACAAGTGAGGCGATGACTTTATTCTTCAGAATAAAATCAGTGATAATTCTAATGATTAAACCAGCACCTAACACATTTGGAGTATTCAATGATTACACACTTTACCTGCTTTTCAATCTCATTTGAGCAGAAATATCCAACACAATAAGCTGAAAAAATAAAAAAAACACAAAAGTAATTTATCTGGGGTAATGCACAAAACCCAGCAATGCTCCCATTGATCTGAAGCCATGCCTTGCTGGGTGACTAATTCACCTTAACCTCAGCTCTATTTCAGCACTAGGAACATTTTGAAGCAGTTTGTAAAGACCGGGATTCGTTTTGGCATTCAGTGAATATTAGATACGCTTTAGAAATCTGCAAAGCCAAGAAATATCGTATCAAGTAATCTCCAAGGTAGATCATTTGTTACAGTGATGTAGAATATAGAACAAAAAAGTTTTTTATTTTTTTGTTTAATGGAAAACATCAGTTTCTGGGAGCAAAGGGTTAAATGCGAATTACTCAGAAAACATCCACATAAAGAAGCTTTGCCAGGGAAAAGAAAACGGCAAATGCTCTCAAGTTAATAAGATTGGACAAGGGACAGCTAAGCCATCAGTACATTCAAAATTAAGGCAACGTCGCTTCAGCGTAACTAAACATGACATTTACAGCCAAAAGCCAGGGAACATCTGAGAATTACAGATATATTTATGTCGACTGGTTGTCGCATGTTAATAATCACATACTAAGAAATGTGTTATGCGACCAGAGACATCATTTACCAAAAAGCTCAGCAAATGACTGATGAAAAGTATTTATTGCTGCCACTGGAAAGGTTCTTTCCAAAAAATTTTATTTTTATGTGATCAACAATAAAGCATTATCATCTGCACTTGGCAAAGTGAAATTCTACAACTATAAGGATAATATACACCAATGACCACCACCACCTCACTTATCAAGGATTAGAAGTGGCTGGAATTACAACAAATTGTACTAAAATTGTCTTAAAGTGAACCTTTCATCAGGTAGGTTATTTTACATGATGACAGGTTCCAATAGCCTATGGCAGGTCGATTTAAAAAAAAAAAAAAAAGCCTTTGTCGTGCATCTGAATAATTCCAGTGCCTTTTTAATTGTTTCTTTAACATTACCTGGCTCCCTGTCAGCAGTGTGTGGTGAGTCCTGGGGGGGGGGGGGAATCAGGGAGGAGTAGCTCCAACTAGAATTTCTGGCGGCAATGCGCTGACATAAGCAGGTGGAAAGAGCAGGGAGGCTGAGGGAGGGAAGGCATTGAGGAGAAGATGACTGGTGATATTTGAACTGCCCCAAAAAGGATCAGCCACCGAATGCTGGCAAAGAACCAGATACTGTTAAAGAAGCTATTAAAAAGTAGTGGAATTACTCAGACACATGACTAAGGCATTTTTTTAAAATCAACATGCCAGAGGCTATTGGAACCTGTGAAAATGACCTTCCTGATGACAGGTTCCCTTTTAAGAGATGCTTCAAGCATATCTAAACTAAAGGGCAAATTTATAAAACAATTATCGTCATCAGCTTTAAAGGGCACTTAGCACCACAAATCTACCTATAAAGGTAGATCGGGTGGTAGGTGGATCAATGGGACGTGAGGATAGCCATTTTAAGGGCTAATCCTCACGTCCCCGCAATTTTTTGGTAACTTTTATCAATCGTTTATGCTAATTTTATTATGCGGCTACTGGGGCGTGGAGTAGCCGCATCTGAGGTTACACGAGGCGGCTACTCCACGCCCCGGTAGCCTATTTTCTCCTGCTACTCACCATCTTCGGCGCGCAGCTGCTCGTAGCTGTGCGCCCTCGTCCGACGATCCGGCAGTCTGCGCATCCGCAGAACAGCAAGCCCGCGCCTGCGCGGTCACTGCTCCGAAGCCGGGGCTGCACAGGCAGCCTCAGATAACCTCAGATGCGGCTACTCCACGCCCCAGTAGCCGCATAATAAAATTTGCATAAACTATTGATAAAAGTTACCAAAAATTGCGGGGACGTGAGGATTAGCCCTTAAAAGGGCTATCCTCACATCCCATTGATCCACCTACCACCCGATCTACCTTTATAGGTAGATTTGTGGTGGTAGGTTCCCTTTAACACTAATAAACGACCAGTCAACTCAGGTATGAGAGCAAGAGATTATTCTTATTTTAGAGGCTGAAGGGGAGCATCACTTCAGATGCCTCTATTTTGTGCGCTATAGTATGGATAGGTAGATCCATATTGGAGATACCGGTAGTTGAAGCTCACAAACCTCTAAATATGTCTGCAACTGCTTGCATCTCCAGTTCTGTAGCTCACAGGAAGACAGGCTAACATGAATCAATGTGCTATAGAGCCCAATATGTGGACATCTAAACTAATTCTCCCCTTAAAACTCTAAAAGTAACTAATCCCAGGCAAAAAGCTTTGAGGTATTAGAATTACACATAAAAGAGGGAATACTAGGAAGGATATTCCATAACCTACCTGAGGGTCCTAGCAGTTTAGTGGACAAAAGATGATGAGCTGGAGTCCCTCAATATAAAAAATACACTATGATTGGTTTCTGGGTTTTTTTCTAGACAATTCCATAAATCTGTTCCCATATGTTATTTCCATTACTTTTTTACAGCTGCATAAGTGCTTATCTTCTGACTACCAAATTGTATGTCACAGTGGCGGTATTTAATATTCCACGCCATGAACTTGAGGCCCGTCCCCTCTTAATGACGTCAGCCAGCTCTTGAGGTAGTCGGCAGGACAGAAGACAGGGGATGAGGAGGTGGCGTGCAGGTTAGGGGTGCTCTGGGGATTGTGCAGCTTGAGCAGAGGGGCTACACTAACATGCCCTGGAGCCCTTCAGGCTAATTTACATGAAAACTAAATAGCAGATGGTCTATTGTACTTTGATCAGACACACAAAGTAAAAGAACATCACATATAAAAAGTATCTAAGGAGAATATAGCATTACTGGAATCTGAACTGAATACGTGAACAGACACAACTTTGACAATGTCTTGTTCTTAACTCGCAAACAAAGTAGATAATTTGTATGCAATAAGGTTTAATGAAATAATTCTACTTCTTTCACTGCATTGATATCTCAATGCCATCACCATGATATGTGCAAATAAATAATTCTTGCATTGGTATATAATAATATTCTATTTCTAGAGACTGTAACATTGCTTGAATGGGGCGCAGCAATCAGCAAGTGGTCCAGAACTTAGCACAGATAATGGTTATGAAGAGCAAATAGAGCAGAAAAACTTGTGGGCGCCCACACTCTCAATGGATGCTTTGTCAGAAAACACAGGGCTTTTATAATATCTTGACCACTATAGTGAATGTTTTGTAGGGCAATGGAGAATAGTAATTCTTGATGTTCTTGATGCATTGCTGCATGTCCTTGTTATGGTAGATACTATTAATATTCATAGTAAATATTCTATTATTAGCATACAGGTAAAAGCTCAAGATAGAAAGAAGGCTCTGCAGGCTATCATCAAGGGTACAGTACTCCACTTGACCATGAGACATTAGGTAATTAACATCTCTTTAATGTCAAGATTCATTAGCAATGATGGTGTTTACCAGCCAGATTTCAATCATTTTCTGTCACAGCGCAGGCGAGTTTAGACACATTCTACATACTCATCAAATGTGACAAAAGAACGCTAGGAAGGTTTATACAAAATTCTGAGGTAAACTACATAATAGAAAATGAAGAAATAAGGTGTAAATAGTCTGAGTCTGACAACATTAGTATCATTTGTGAATATTTTATTTCTTTCTTTCTGTTTTACCGAGTTAATTCCTAATTATTGCCCTTACATTTCAGTCGATTCATGGATATATCCATCAATCTATATTAGGATCTGTCTATACATCAATCAATATATGAATCTATTAATCGACTCATCTATTTATGGAAATATCTATCAATCAATTTATCTTTGGATCTGCCTGTTTATTGATTGATACATCTATCAATATACAGATACCTTCATCTCCATAACCAGATTACTAAAAAAACGACCCAAGGCCAATCGCTAGATTTCTTCAGGTTTTTCAATTGCAAACAGCAGATTTACAACAGTTCAGAATTAACAGAAAGCTGAGAGTTATCAAAGGTAGCAATTAAAATAAAAATTTTTCTGCATGAGAAAATTGCATTCTAAACCTTACATGTAATAACTGTACCAAATTACTGTAAAACAGACTTAAACTTGATGATAGTTATTTAAAGTGCAACCATACTATTGTCTATTTTAAAAATCAAAAATGCAGATACTAGTAAACATTGTAACATACTTGGTCAACAATCGGAAAAAAAAGAACTGGACTGCACATCCACACATTATACAATGATCTATTGGCGCTAGGATACATTTACAAAACAAACTTCAGGTTCTTAGTTACATTTTGATCAAATTGCATAAGTCTATTGACCATTTCACGGTGACCACGGTGTAGTGGGTCCCTACGCTATTAGGTGCGGCATCACATGGCATTGACAGCCATTAATACCTTCTCCTGTCTGCACGATGCAGTGTGCTCTCTTCTCCCCCCCACCCTTCCCCGTATTACAGGATGAACTGAGACACAGACACTTCCTGCAAGTAAGAAGCATCCTGCAGAGACTTACTCTACAAGCTACAGATAAGATAATATCTTTATAGTAGGGGAAGGAGATATAGCAGACCTGTGTGTGTTATAGCTGAGATCATGAAGTGTCTACTTAGAGAGTCCCCACCCACACTCTGGAATGTTACACTAACCAGCCTATGGGATGGTAGGAGATAACACAGCAATAAAACTGAGTAAAATTGTAAAGTAAGGGGTTAAAAATTATCATTATTGTGTAAACATCTCTAGGGGATTAGTATATTTAGGAACTTTCTTTCATAGAAAAAACCTTTATTGAAGTATATAACAATGTTTACTATTATCACTTGCGCTATTCATTTCTGAAATAATAAAAAGAATCTTAAAAAGTTTAGTTACTCTTTAAAAAATCTGCACATAGACATAAAAACAGTCTTAAACATCAATTTTCGACAACACAATTTTCGCTCATCTGTTGCTCCCTAGTTTTTACTAAAATACAACTCTAAGCATACAATATATGGTTACATAGGAGGATGTGATACAGTGCATGGATTCTATCCAACAGATATTCAGAAAATCTTTTTTATGGAGGCTACAATTACCAAGCAAAGTCCTCCCCAATGCAATTCATAGATGACAAGTCAGAACTGTATAGTCCAATGCAAGACAATGAACGCTACCCCATCACAAGTACAGAAATTACCTGTGAATACAACATCAATGTAATACAGGGAGCATTTTTCCAACAGACTGAAGTGCTGGCAGAAAGATATTGATCAATGTTTTACCACCCACAACATCATCTTCGCAAGGTGAGAGAAACAGATTTTTTCTATTATTATTGATGGCCACTGCTCTATATTTTGGTCCACCAGGGTTCTTCAGCAGAAAACAAATGTAATATTTTCTGACACATATTGATTCCTCTCCCTGAGGAAATCCACAGAAGACATAATGAAAGAATTTTTAGTTTTTATAGCTGAACCTCAATCTCATGTGCATCAAAGCTTAGTAATTTTAGTAATAGAATATTGCAGATTGCAAATGAAACGGGACTGTAAAAGTATAAAGAATTATACAGCAGAAAAATATATAGAGCAATTTTTCGGGAGTCTATAAAAAATCTGTAAGCCAATTCTAAGGAAATAGCAGCATCCATTACATCCAACATTAGACTGGCCATCCGCTCCCATGGTGGGCCTTACCTGGAGCTGCATTTTGAGTTGTCGTAATCGGTTGACATCTTGCTGGACACCCTCACGTTGTGATGCATCCATGAGAACATTTACAGTGGTCTCAGCTTCCTGTATCCACTTCATGAAGTTCTCATGATCTTTGACCAAGACATGGAAATTCTTTAGCTCTTTCTCCAGCGTGCTCTGTCGGTCGCCAACCCTAGAACGGAAGAAATGCAGGAAAAAACTTTGATGAACACGTCCAATTATATCAACATTAAGAAGTTCCATATTATCAGAGAAAGAATAATATGATAATGGATCCAATCTTCACTAAGTACTGAAAAAAGACCCCGTGCAATTATAGCATTTCTTACAGTACACATAATATATGGTGGTCGTAAAAAGATTCCATGCCTCACCACTTGGCTTGATAGTAAAAAAGTTAAGCGGTAAGAGAAGCGTTCACTCCTGGAATTATTAGTTTGCACACACTAATCTATAAAATCTCTGTAGGAAGAAAATGGTCAAGTTTTTCCGAAATTTTCAGCAAGGTGCTAACAACCCATGTGTTTCAATACATTATTTTTCAAGACAGTGCTTAATGTTTCATTGCCAAGGCATCTGCCAAGTAATAGCCAACTTTTCAAAACTTTAAATAGATAAAACTTTAGTAATACATGAGAAAGGTAGTTTCATTCATACAGCAGATTTCTTATCCAGTGAAGCGGCTGAAGGACACAGTCTGTCTCTTGGTATGGAAAAGCTTATATTTAACAACAATAATTGGTTCATAGCTCCACATTCATATTAACCCTTATAAATCTACTGTATGGTTATGGTTTATTATTGATTCTATGCTACCAGAAATACCTTTATTATACCTATCATTTTAAAAAAAAAAGAAGAAGAAAGGGGCACATTTACTAATAACAGTGCAACCTGCACTATGTGCAGTTGGCCTGTGTAGTGTGTAGAGGTTGCCAGATTAATTAATTAAATACATGCGCAAGCAGTTTGCACCTAAAAAAAACATGGCGCAGGGGCTTTAGTAAATGTGCTCCAATATTTTTTTATTACTTTGTGCCAATTAATTTAATGGTGCTGAAGCAGCTGGTGCACCGGAAGAAAGAATGGGACCTGGGGGGGGGGGGGGTGTCATTGGAAAGAAGAGTACAGAGGTTTTTTTTTTTATTAGCTGGGCATACTTGGGGGCAGGGACTGGCAGGCTGTATACTAGGGGAAAGAGCTAGCAGGCTATATACTAGGGTGAAGGGGTGGCAGGTTATATACTAGGGGGCATGGGATGGCTGGCTTTACACTAGGGGGTATGGGGTAGATGGCTATATAGTGGGGGCATGGATAGGCTAGCTATATACTAGAGGGCATGGGCTGGCTGGCTATATATTAGGCAGCATGGGCAGGCTGGCTGGCTATATACTGGGTGACAGGGGGCTTGCTAGCTATATACTAGGAGGTAAGGAGCTAAATAGCTATATACTGGGTATAGACTGTGACCAATGCATTTCCCACGCTAGGTGTATACTTGAGTCAATACATTTTCTCAGTCTTTTGTGGTAAAATTAGTTATCTCGACGTATACTTTGGACGTTTTATACTCTAGCATATACGGTAGTTTTAATTTGACCATAGCATATTTCATTTTTTCACATAGGCTTGTCAATCTTCTCCATATATAGGTCAGATTTATAAAAATACACAAAATCTGTTCCAAATCTTACTCCAGGAGGGGGGCGATGCAACATCTCAGGAAGAGGAGTGGTTGACGTTTATTAGCACAAATTACAGAAACGCAGGTTCCAGAAAAACTCCTGTGATAATCAATCTCTACTTTTTTTTTATTTACCGCCAGTACATTATCAATAATACTCAAATGTTTGGATCACATTAGGTTTGTGACATAAGCACACTCCCTGTCTTTCTGTCTCTATCCACCTTACCTCACACATAAGCGGTCTTCTACTCATTGCCTATAGTAACCAATCAAAGCTCAGAGCTCATATTAATGACCTGTGGCAGAATAGCGGTGAGCGACTGTGCAAAATTTGGTATAAACGCGGCGGTGCAGGTTCCTTTAGCAGTCATACATACATACACACACACACGCTCAGTTTTATATATTAGGTAAACCAACACAGTGATCGTTCTATTCAAGACTCTTAAAATAAATTTAGAAGATCAGATTTGTGCTTTGTCGTCTGTACTGAATTACCTTCAGTGCTTTACAGACAAAGGCCATGTATTCTGTCCCCAAAGTCCTTCAATTAACCTGTAGCATTTCTTCTCTGTAGCTGGGGAAACTTAATGTACATTAATGTAAAGGTTTTCAGTCTTGTAGGAGCCTACTGAGACAATACATTTCTGAAGACTGATTGTATAAGCTTGAACATATCCCCTGTCCTATACATCAATCATGTCACCAGAACATTTTCCAAGTCTTTCAGACTAGCTGTGCTAGCAAACAATGTTAAATAAGTATTCTGTCCGCCATAAGACGTATACCTAGGTTTTATAAAAGTGGCAAATGCTTTTTAGAAAGCTAAAATAGTAGACTGCTAGACATGAACCGTCCCCTAACTACATGAAATCCAAGTCATTTCCAAGGAGAACAAGATCCATGGGGCAAAAGCTAATTTTTCAATGCATGATGCAACCAATGTACATTCCCTTTCAGTAGCCCCTACAGGCAAAATACAGTATTGCAGCCAATCAGATAAGACATTAGATAAGTCATTTTATTACAGAATATAAATTTAAATAAGCCAATTGAAAAAACACTGATCAAAAATAAAGAACACTTTCATCTGTTTCACATTGGCTTTGATGTTCATCTTCAGTTGCGTTTTGTCTCCATTCTGTTACTTCTCCGTTATGCATTTGTTTTGTCTCTCTGTCCGCAAAAAAAACCTAAACGTTTAACATTGCTTTAAAAACATCACACCTGGTATTTCAGCCTTAACAGTGAAAACTGATAAGTAAATGTGCCCCATTATGTTAGTGTTTGCGCCAGTTTCCTGGCTGACTTTGCACTGAAAAGAATGTGCAAACTGCTTGCACATGTATCCATGTTTCAACGCCAGTTTTGTGTCGCAGCTGCACTGTGCCACAAAATTCTGCTCCTAAAGGGGCAATCCAGTGACAATTCAGACCATGTACCACATTTATTATAGTGATTTGACACGGAGAGAACATACAAACTCTTTGCAGATGTTTACTCTGGGACTTGAACTTAGGTCCCCCGCACTGCAAGGCTTTAATGCTAACCACTAAGCCACCGTGCTGGCCTCTGTAAGTGTATATGCATATGTGTATAAATGTATATATGAGTGCATAAATGCTTGAGCAAATGTGTATAAATGTATGTGTAGAACTAAATGTGCGTGTGAATAAGTAAATTAATGTGTGTATGTACAGTATGAGCGTATTTTGAATGTTTGTATAAACACGTGTGTGTACAGATTTTTTTTAAGGGAAAGGGGGGGCCACATTCAGAAGTCTGCTATGGGGCCCAACCTCCCCTAGTTACGCCCCTAGTTCCTTCCTTCAGCAGTTTTCATGCAGGACAATGCTGCCCCCTCATCCACATCACACAGCAAAATCGGATAACATTAATTTGGTATCCCAGTGAACGGACCCAAGAAATAACTTAGGTGTTTGGAGCGCATAGTAAAAGCCATAAAAACTGTGTCTACAAGAAATTGACACAAATTTTTTCTACAATTTCATTGCAATTGTATTTTTTTCCAGCCTCACAGTAATCAGCATGGAACATGAAATGCAGTCACTAGAAAGTACAATTTCTTAGACAGAAAAAGCTCTCCTACAGGTGACGAATGAAAAATGGAAACACAAAAAGCAAAAAATGACATGATCCTTGGTTAAAGGACACTAAAAGTTTACCATCCCCTGTGACAAATTAAAGACTTTTATTTGTGCCCTTCTTAAATTAAGTGAATTCTATTAGGACACTACAGTATATACCCAGTACACACTACACCATATACCCAGCACACAGGCATTCTGCCGCTTCAAGATGAGCTCTTGATGGTTATCAAACAAATCATGGAATGGGAAGCAAGCAAAGCAAATGTTAATCCTGTCATTTCCATGACAATGAGAATTGAAATCACCTTTCCTGTTTCCCCCTGTCTGCAAGACAAGAATCTCCATTGTTGATACACAAAAGAAAACCAAGAAGCGCAGAAACATATATAGTCTGTGTGCAGGGCTGCTAGGAGAAAGGCGAGAGATGAGCAGGTCTACAGAGCGGGTGGAATCATTTATGTAAGCTGGACCATACAGGTTTATGTCACCTCCACCATCATCATCCCGGAAAGTTATATTCTCTTACCTAGGTAGACTAGTAAAACCATCAAAGCAACCTACCAATGTCATACAGATGCATGCAAACGTTCACCATCCATATGAGCTATACTATAACAATCCTGCTAGCTATGCAATACAATGACCATCCATGTGAGCTATACTGTACTATAACCATCCATGTGAGCTATTCTATACCATAACCCTCCATGTGAGCTATACTGTACCATAACCCTCCATGTGAGCTATACTGTACCATAACCATCAATGTGAGCTATTCCATACCATAACCATCCATGAAAGATATACCATAATCACCCATGCAAGCTAAACGATAACCATCCATGTGAGCTATTATATACCATAACCATCCATGTCAGCTATTACATACTATAACCATCAATGTGAGCTATTCCATACCATAACCATCCATGTGAGCTCTACTGTACCATAACCATCCATGTGAGCTCTACTGTACCATAACCCTCTATGTGAGCTATTCTATATAATAATCATCCAGGTGAGCTACACCATAATCACCCATGCAAGCTAAACCATAACCATCCACATGAACTCTAGCATAACAATCCATGTGAAAATGCCACAGGATAGCACCAGTGGTACTTTGTCAAGGGCCTGGTCACAGCTCTAAGGATAGGGGGCAACATTATATTATGTAAAGTCCATCAATTCAAGATGACCTTGGTAAGGAAATTTAATATAAACCATATAAACTTTTATAGTCATATAGTTAAAAGGGGTTGTCCATTTTAAGCAAATTCCAGCAAATAATTGAAATTTAGTGTAATGAAAGGTTATCCATTTTCCAATATACTTTCTGTATCAGTTTTCACTGCTTATTGCCATTCAACAGCCTCTGCATAACGTATACCTTTAATAACACACAACTCTTCTCTCTGTGATCCTAACGAGCCGTACACCTGGGTGGCATCACATGACCGTGGACTGTTGATAATCCACAGGAAGTAAAACAACTAAGCTTCCTGTTGAATGACAGCAAAGAAACAGGGAGCGGATATCCTGAAAACTGTGAGGAATTGATATATGAAGCATATTGGAAAATTGTATAACGTTTCATTACACAAACAATATCAATTATTTGCTGGAATTTGTTTAAAGTGGACAACCCCTTTAAGTATGTTATATGGATGGGGAACCGTAAAGCGTGCTGGGGTGTTAGGAAGTGTTAGAAATTGCCTCTATGAGGCCGCAAAATTCCTGCAGCCCTGCAAGTGAGCTTTACCCTAACTATCTATTTGAGCTAAACCAAACTATCTGGGAGGGAATGACTATATCCATCTATGTGAGCTTCCCAATAACCATGTCAATGAGACATAGCCTTAGCTGTACTTCTGTAAATAAAACACTTATAATACATACAATTATGTATTAATACTTACAATAATACAATTATTCATGTGTTAATAATAATAATAATTGTTGTATTAATAATAACTAATAATAATAATAGCACGAAAATTGCACCAAAAATCAACAAATAAACAGCTGAGGTTGTTAAATGCATCAGTGGTGGGTGTGTATCATTGCAGTAACATCAGTTTTCAAAATGTCTCAACATTAATGAATCTGCCATATTTCCACCTTTTTTTTTCAAAAAGTCACAAGTTTAGGCTCAAATCTCTTCCAGTCCCCTCTGGGCACAAGAAAAACAAACTGGTAGTGCTAAATTAGAGACTTTTTTGTTACAAGTTGCATATCAACTTTAGACATGAACATTTCAGGTTCCACACTTATCAAGCTGTCAAAGCCACTACAATAAATGTCATGCACAAAAGACATCTCCATATGTCTCATACGTCACTCTATATACTGGAGTGAGAAATTATCCCCTTTGTCTTCCTATAGAATACAGGTGGTCCCCTACTCAAGAACGCCCGACTTACAAACGACCCCTAGTTAAAAAGGGACCTCTGGATATTGGTAATTTGCTTTACTAGAGTCTTAGGCTACAATAAGCAGATATAACAGTTATCAAAGGTGTCTGCAATTAGGCTTCAGTGTTAATCCTCGTTCTTATGACAATCCAACATTTTTAAAATTGTCACAGAGACCAAAAAAAGATCATGGCTGAGATTACAATTATAAAATATACAGTTCCGACTTACATACAAATTCAACTTAAGAACAAATTCAACTTAAGAACAAACCTACAGAACTTATCCTGTATGTAACTCGGGGACCACCTGTACAGGCAGCAGGTTATTGTTGGTTCAGGCAATAACATCTGAGAGAACTGCTGATAACACAGGTCTATAATATCATTTTTAAAGGGCTCATGTATTTCCCTTAAATTACTAGGTAAATTTCGTTATGATTGTTTGGTTTCATGTATTGCAGTCTGTTTCTAATAAACAACCAGTAATTACATGTCAATCAGCCCTTCTAGGAAAGAAGATCTCTGCTACATAGAGGATTAATCTATAGAAACATCATTCTGTATTTATACTGAACACTGCACTGCGCTCTCGAGAAATAAAAGAAAAAGTAGATAGAAGCAATTGTGTGTTATTCTGTAAATGACTTATGTTCTAGATCAGCACAATATTAATGTCAGTCAAAGATCTGCTAGAGAACTGCGTTATTATATTACTTGCAGCAATGAAAAAACATATGGGATAATACACAGAATGGAACAGCAGAAGTTCTCAACTACACCATGGCATATACGTGAGGAGATATATACTTGGCTATATTGTATCTTTATTTCTAATGGACAACAGAAAGGAAAAATTTAAATGTTCAGAAAAAACTCCTTTCCAAATCAACAGAACAATTGTTTTATAATACTATTATTTATTCTTGCTATCGATCTGATGAATCTTTATGCAGACACTTGAAACTTCTGAATTGATGTCTTTTTAGAGATTATTTGTATTGTAGCAGCACATTTAATCTATTAAAGGGATCCTGTCAACACATTTTTCACAAACACATCCAGTGACAGGTTCCCATAGAGCGCTATTAACTAACTGACACCCTTCTTTTAGCTAAAAATTGTTTCCCTCAGATCCATGCAGAATCATCTTTATCGTTTTACCTGGTATCCAGGGATGTCTATAGTCAGCAGCTCCTCCTGGATATAGAGGGTCAGGAGAAATAACTGCTGGACAAATATTGGAATTAGAGAGACAAAGCAGCCTCATATTGAAGAGAAAATGAGCCCAGGTCAGGGATCACTATGAATGCCTTATTTGAGGCTGAGATTTAGGATCCCCAAATCTGGCTGCCCCTTCAGCCCTCTATATTCAAGCCCAGAAACTTTTAATGATCACTAAATTTTCAAAAACTTGAACCAAAATATTGCAAGTTAAAACAAGAACATAACATAATATATGTTATCAGTCTTGGGGTCTTACCCTCCCTCCATCCTCCCAATCTGTGTTTCACTGTGAAATCTCTACTGAATTAGAAGCTCATTGATGTGTCAGATATATATATAGATGTGTCAGATATATATAGGAGCTCCAACCAGAGGGGTCCTTTCTCAGGCCACAAACAATGGATCCACGATCCAATATTTGTGGCCCTTTTATCATCATCATGTGAGGACTTTTCAGATACCTATGACCTAAAAAAAAAAAAAAGACTTCCAAACCACAAACATGAGCATGGGATGGGACCTGCTCTGAGTTTTGCAGCTTGAGCAGTTGGCTCATACATGGGAACCACAGTCACCTATAGTAACTCTGATTTGTATAGTGCTGAGGTATACAAAGGGGCTATTAGATTTATTATTTATTTTCTGTGTGCTATGTACTGAATATACCGATAGTGCTAGTACAAAAACAAAGTTTGTATGCATAAGGAATATGAGGAATGTAAATTACAGATACGGGTTTCAGAGAGGGAAGAAAGATGCTAGCAAAAACAAAAAAGGATTACAAGTTACATCCTTGGTGCAGTGAACACCTAAACCAGTCTTCTGCTGCGTCACATTTATCACTGTGTCTGCTGCTGGATAATGTTAAGACTGTGGAGTTGTACTCTACACCATCTATTAGTATGTCTAGTTTACTTAGCCAAATTAATGCATTTGTGGCACACATACTGTAAGGCCATGTCCCCTTTTTTGTACACGTGGGAAAAGTTGTCTAAAAACCACTAATAGGTTATTACAGACAATATTAAAGTGTATATTACTCATTACTGGTGCAGACAGTTTGATAAATCTCTCCCAATATTAATCCTTATGTATAGGCACATTTATGCACAATGTACAACTCACGACATTGCACATGTCAAATTATCCCAATCTACACCCTTTTCAAGAGAGAACTTTGCATACTCAATCAACATTTATTTCCATTTTTCTTTGATGAACCATTATTTTACAACCCACTTGCTATAAACACATTCAAATTCAGCAAAAGATAATAATTCCTACAAAATGAAATTATATTTATGAGGACACAACATAAGGCCGCATTCACACAACCGTTAGGAAGTCTATACGTCCTCATAGACAGTTATGGCGACCTGGCAGCGGTACGAGTGCTACACACGTGGCACTGCACCACGCCATAACATGCCCTATCTTTCTCCGTGTGTACGGTCATGCAGCGTTCACCCCTCCTCCTCTCCAGGGCGTTGCGTTTGCTGTAGACGTGAATGTAAATGTAGCCTAACTTTAATCCTATATATGAGTTAGCCAACAGTTCACAACAGTATTAAACCAATATTAGGTCTTAATTTAAATTCATGCTGCTAGTCCAGAATATTAGTTTATACATGTGACTTTGTATTGTCAAATATTCAAAGTAAAATCACAGTGCTTAATGAAGCTGCACCCAACTTATATCAGATGAAGCGGAATGTCCAGCCTGATGTGAGTGAAGTGTAATAGCTCAATAATTACATGTTCTTCAGCTTACTATTATACTGACAAAGAATTGCCTGAACTGATACACTGCACGAAGTACATAATCCACTCCTTTTGTCCTGCCCTTTTATCCACGCCCACACAATATAGTTCTGCTTAAGTGCCCCCCCCCCCATCTCCCTCTCACATTGTGGCCCCCACATATTCAGACCCTCTTCATATTGTGCCCTGCCACCAGCTCTCCTTCATGCTGTGCCCCTCCAGCAGTAGCAGCTCAAATTCATACTGTGCCCCCCAGCAGTATCAGCTCCCCTTCATACTGTGCCCCCCAGCAGTAACATTTCTGCCCCCCCCTCCCCCCCCCCCCCACACACACATCTTGCTGTGTTTCCAGACCCAGGCTAACTCGGGAGGAAGGGTGGGGTAGCAGCCATGTTTCACCTCCTGGTCCCAATCCCTGCGCTGTGTCAAGTCCGGAGGTGGGACACAGAGCACTGTGGGAGGAGCTATGTACCACAAATTTCCTCTGTGTTCAGCCTCCCACTCCTGATGAGCAATTCTTGTCGGGACCAGGCGGTGGGACCCAGAGATGTGTGGGAACATAAAAACCGTCAGGGACAGCTGTGAGTTACTGCTGGCTTTATAGATCAGACCTGAAATGATCTTTTTTGCTGGATTTCAATAGGCTATTGACATACATACCCTTACTATCTTGGTTACAGAGTTGCTTAGCTATTAAGTAGATTAATGAGCATTCTTCCTTGTATGTGAATCACCAGAGTAAGCTCAAGGCAGATGCTGAGCAAGCAGGGTATGCTGAGAGATGCCTTCTCGGAAGTCAAGAGAAATCTGAATGTGAATCTGTAGTATAACACAAGCTGTAACTCATGATCGTTATCACATAATTTAGATAATGAATAAAAAATATTACTCAACTTCATTTTGAAATACAGCACAGGTCTTATGCTATTTCTTACAGGGAATCTGTCACCACAATTTACCTACCTGAACTATCTACAGGCAGTCCCTGTGTTACGTACAAGATAGCTTCCTTGGGCTTGTACTTAAGTGGAATTTGTATGTAAGTCGGAACTGGTATATTTTATAATTGTAGCTAAGACAATTTTTTTTGTCCCAGTGACAATTGGATTTTCTACAATTTTTGCTGTAATGGGAGCAAGGATTATCAGTAAAGCTTCATTACAGTCACCTTACAGCTGATCATTGCAGTCTGGGACTATAGTAACATCCAGAAAGCTTCACCAGAGGTCACAGTGGGCAGCGGGGTCCGTCTTTAACTAGGGTCATCTGTAAGTCGGGTGTCCTTAAGTAGGGGACGGCTTGTACTATGTTATATGAGGGTGTTGTTACCTTTGGGAAGCTAGAAACATGAGGTGCTCTACTAACAACACCCCCCAATACACATCAACTTCATTTGCATATGTCTAAAGTTATCTTTTGGCATGGAAGGAGCAGCTGGAAAATAAAAACAAAGGTGTTATGTGTGGGCATAACCATTAGTTCAGATAGGTAAACCATTGTGAAGGATTCTCTGACATCTGCCTACGAGGACATGGGGGGGTTTTGATGACATTTACTAAAGTAGGTGGGGCTTAGTAATGCTACAGCTGACAGGGCAGGGGAATAGGCTGTTGCTCCAGCCAGTTGTTTTACAGGACTGTAAAGAGGATGTAAAGAGGATGAAAGGACATGGCAGCAATATTTCTATTTTTTTTTCTATATGGGACAAAGTGAGTATGAGACAAATCTTGGTACAATTTTATATATTTTTTTGTTTTTAGTGTATTTAGTGTTCCCTTAATACTGTTAATCTGGGTTTCCATACCATTAAACATGTTTGCTTGCACTCACCGTTTGTTCATGTTCACCCAATTCATGTACAAGAGGTCGCTGGCCTCCTTAACTTTTCTTGTGTCATCAGAGTTGTAATCACGGAGTAGTTTGTTTGAGAGGTCATTGAAGGTATCCATGACAATCTCACCTTTGTGCAGGTCTTGTACAATTACCTGAGAAGAAATGTTTAACAAAAAAAAAAAAAAATTAGGTCTTTCACATCAAAGCTGGAAGAAAAGGATCTGCAATGGCTGTGCAATTACTAGTGCCAGGTGCCTAAACAATTAGGGAGTCAGTAGGGGGTCAATACCAAACTGAATAGTTTGTCAGCATATAGGATTGACGTGGAGAGTAAAATGTTTGCCCAAATCTATACCAATATTTTTTTACTGAAATGGGTCCTTGATTAACAAAACATGTACCCTATGCAAGTACAGGCCTAAATAATATCAGATTCTACAAAATATATGCGGGATAGCCGAGTGTCTGAGAGAAATGAGATATAGTATTTAATCAGGCACACTAAAAAAAATTGATATTTTTCCAGAAATGCAATTTATAAATCGTTCAGAGGAAACAAAAGAGGAAGAAAGTTTTTGTACGTGCCCATGAATTATCGTTATGATGATATTAAATGAATATATTAAATTATATTAAATCATTACTATCTGCTAACATCTACAGTAGTTAGTATCACACTCAGAAAACAAACTTTGCTTGTCTTATTGAAGAATGTTGCTTCACAAGTGTGTAGCACTGCTGCCCTCTATTGTTTAACATCAGCCACTGCGTGACTATATCCTGAAAAATTTATGGCAGCAAATATTTTTGGATGGATCACTGTTCTACTGAACTGACAACTAATATATATTAAAGAACCTAAAATACAGAAATCATTTTTAACATAGGAAGTGTATAAATTCTGTATTTGTAACATATTTCTAGCTGACTATAAAAAAAAGAAAAAATGTGGCATAAATTTACTATCCCCGTGAATGTACCAACCCAAAGAATAAAGAAAATTTTTTAGAGCGATTGATTTTTGACAATTGGAAGTGAAAAACTAAAAAAAAAATAAAAGTGCCAGGTCGTTAAGGGAAGACTGTATTTACACAGAACATTAAAATGAGATATCAAAGGGTTAGGTAAATACAAAGTTAAAATGCTACCTATAGAGCAGTTATCTATATGCAAATCTATAGATTTATATACAGTATCTAAAAGAGATTCCCATCATAACACATCACAAGTATAAACATAGAGAAGATTTTAGACTCTTGAGGTCTTATTGGCGTAAGTGTGTGTCATACATTTCCTAGAGAAGTTTGCTGTATGCACCAAGATCCAAGTATGGTCTTATCACATAAGAATAGATAATGTATACATTATGGAGCTGAACAAATTAACAATTCAGTTATGTAAAATAATAAAAGGGGTTGTCCATTTTCACATAATAATTGATATTATGAGTAATGAAAAGTTATGTAATTTTACAGCTTGCTGTTATTCTATAGGAAGCCTTATTGTTTACTTCTGGTGGATAAACATCAATCCATGGTCATGTGATTTCACACAGGTACACGTCACATTATAACACACAGCTCCGATTACTCTCTCTAACAAGCTGTGCACCTGTGTGACATCAAATGGCTATGGCTATAACTAGCTGTGCACCTGTGTGACATCACATGACCATGGATCGGGGTTTCTCCACCAGAAGTAAACAATGGCCGGTGTTTATCCATAGAAAATAAACAATGAAGCTTCATATTGAATTACAGCAAGCAGAGATCTAGAAAACTATGAAGAATTGATACAAAAAGTATATTGAAAAACTGTATACCGTATATACTT
This sequence comes from Engystomops pustulosus, assembly GCF_040894005.1. NCBI lineage: Eukaryota > Metazoa > Chordata > Amphibia > Anura > Leptodactylidae > Engystomops > Engystomops pustulosus. Next base: position 57,669,778 of record NC_092413.1, read on the forward strand.
GAGTATAAGCCAACCCGAGTATAAGCCGAGACCCCTAATTTTACCAACAAAAACTGGGAAAAACTACTGACTCGAGTATAAGCCGAGGGTGGTAAATGCATTGGTCAAGCCCCCCAATAGTATACAGCCTGCCAGCCCCCAGTAGTATACAGCCTGCCAGCCCCCAGTAGTATACAGCCTGCCAGCCCCCAGTAGTATACAGCTTGCCAGCCCCCATGTAGTATTTAACAGCCCCTAGTAGTATACAGCAAGCCCCTAGTACTATACATCAGCCACCAGTAGTATACAGCAGCCCCTAGTAGTATACAGCAAGCCCCTAGTAGTATACAGCAAGCCCCTAGTAGTATACAGCAAGCCCCTAGTAGTATACAGCAAGCCCCTAGTAGTATACAGCAAGCCCCTAGTAGTATACAACAGCCCTAGTAGTATACAGCAGCCCCTAGTAGTATACAGCAGCCCCTAGTAGTATACAGCCTGCCCCCAGTAGTATACAGCAGCCCCTAATAGTATACAGCAGCCCCTAATAGTATACAGAAGCCCCTAATAGTATACAGCAGCCCCTTGTAGTATACAGCAGCCCCTTGTAGTATACAGCAGCCCCTTGTAGTATACAGCAGCCCCTTGTAGTATACAGCAGCCCCTTGTAGTATACAGCAAGCCCCTAGTAGTATACAGCAGCCCCTAGTAGTATACAGCAGCCCCTAGTAGTATACAGCAGCCCCTAGTAGTATACAGCAGCCTTCCCCCACGGATATTAAAAAAATAAACTTAAATACTCACCCTCCGATGTCAGCGCGGCTCCCCGATGTCGGCGAGGCTTACGGATGTCCCCGATGTCAGCGCGCCCCGTCTTCTTTCTTCTCCGCGGCTCCTCTTCTTTCTTCCGGCATGCACGCAGCCATGTTTTCTTCTAGCATGCGCATACTATGACGCGGCCGCTGCTGACGTCATAGTATGCGCGCCCGCGTCCATGCCGAAGAAAGAAGAGAGAAGAGGAGCCGCGGAGAGTAAAGAAGACAGGACGCGCTGACATCAGGGACATCGGTAAGCCGCGCCGACATCGGGGAGTCGCGCTGACGTCGGAGGGTGAGTATTTAAGTTTCTTTTTTTAACTGGGTAATTTTTTTAAATAATAGACTCGTGTATAAGCCGAGGGTACGTTTTTCAGCACATTTTTTGTGCTGAAAAACTCGGCTTATACACGAGTATATACGGTAACTTTTCATTAGACAACCAGTATCAATTATTTGCTGAAAGCAGACAATCCCTTTAATAAAGAAAGCATTAAGAGAAAATACATTTTTTGTACCCAGCAGCCCTAAAAATATGTAGTTATGACACAGCTGATGACAGGAGAATAAAAAGATAAAAGTAGAATGGGTCATAAGTCATAGCAGAAGAAGGGATATTGGAGGAGGAGAAAGGAGGAGAAAATAGGAAGCGATAATGATAAGGAGAGTAGAGATAAGAAGAGGGTGTATTCACCTTGTTCTCTGAAATCTGTTTGACAAGTGTGTCTTTGGATGTCTGAGTGAGGGTGTAGACACGGAAGTCGGTCTGGTCCAGAACACTTTGTATCTCCTTCCTTAACTCATCCCATTTGATGCTGTCAGCCAGCATGTCTTGCAGCTGTGTCTGGCGCATCTCTACACCATGTACCGTACTGTCCCAGTGATTCTTCAGCTTCTCCGCTGGGGTATTAGAAAGCATAGTAATAGGTTAGATATAAATGAGTACAATAAACAGCAATCACATAAATGACAATGATAAGTGAATACTTTATGGATATACAAATATTAATAATAAATTTGTGAACTGGTGCCAGCGAAACCACCTTAGGATTAATGCTGGGAAGACCAAGGAGATGGTGGTGGACTTTTCGTAAGCACAGTCCTCCTTCTCAACCGGTGGTTATCCATGGGACAGACATTGAGGCAGTGAAGTCCTATAAGTACTTGGGTGTCCTCCTCAACAAAAAACTGGAGTGGGCAGAGAACATAAACGCACTTCACAGGAGGGGTCAGAGCCGGCTACACCTGCTGAGGAGGCTGATGGCATTCGGAGTGCGGGGGGCTCTTCTTAAGACCTTCTTCAACTCTGTAGTGGCACCAGCCATCTTTTTGGTGTAGTCTGTTGGGGAAGCAGCATCTCAGCGAGGGAGAGGAGCAGACTGGACAAACTGATTAGGAAAGCCAGCTCTGTCCTGGGGGGTCCTCTTGACACAGTGCAGGTGGTAGCTGAGAGGAGGACACTGTGTAAGTTGAAGTCTATTCTGGAGAATAGCTCCCATCCCATGCATGAGACTGTGGTGGCATTGGTGAGCACCTTCAGTGACCGATTGCTTCACCCCAAATGTGAAAGGGAGCGTTATCGTAAGTCATTCCTCCCCGCTGCCATCAGGCTGTTCTACAAACAAGGCCCAAACAGAAGTAACCTGCGCCCCCCACTTAACCAGTCCCTGCAATTCCCATCCACAGACTAAACATCAAACTGCCGATCATTGCTTTTCTCTTTTTTGTCTTTTTATCCCCCTTTTCTTTTTGTTCATTTATCCCTAATATTATTGTTGTCATAGTTTGTAGTTCACTCTCTGTACCCTCTCTGCTGCTGTAACGCTGTGAATTTCCCCACTGTGGGACTAATAAAGGATTATCTTAATAACAATCTTTATTTATTCACCACCATCATATTCTGTTGCACTTTAAAAATCATAGGGGACATATACCAATAAAATACTACATTACAGAGTACAAACAGTCATATAGAACAATAGAAGCGAGGGCCAGGCTCGCAAGAGCTAGTCTATGAGGATGAGGGGGTGACACAAGACGTATAAGAGCTTGTATAATGCTCCAGTCATTCTTTATAAGGGAACAGTATAAAATAACTTAATAAATAAAGATATTGCTGCTTGAACCAGCCATCAGTCGCCATCAAACTGCATCTACATAAGTCGATGGGACTGCAGAGAAACCTGGAGCTTGTTATCTAAACTGGTGGTTTGCTGGATTAAAGACGGGGAAAAGACACAGGGTTAGTAAAGAGAGAGTTAAAATTTCATGAAGTTGCTGAGTGTGATAGGCTTTTCTAAAGAGATGGTTTTTGAGAGCTTTTGAAATGTTGGAGGCTGGATATTAGCCTGATAACCCTGGGAAGGGCATTCCAGAGAATTGGTGCAGCTCAGGAGAAGTCCTGCAGAGGTGCATAAGAGGTTAGAATTAAGGAAGAGATTAATCGAACCTCACTGGCAGATTGAAAAGCACGGGTTGGGCGATAGACTGAGATGAGAGAAGAAAGGTAGGGAGGTGAAGCACTATTCATAGCTTTGTGACTGGCACAAATTGGATGCATCCGTGTAGCGTTTGGTCTAAAAGACAGGTCTGGCTGCTGCATTAAGAATAGATTGGATAGGAGAGAGTTTAGTGAGTGGAAGACTGATCAGTAGGGTTTAGCAGTAGTCTAGTTGAAAGTAAATCAGAGCAACAATTGGCATTTTAAAGGTTTCAATTGTAAGAAATGGGCGGATTCTAGAGATGGATGCGGCAAGATTGAGCAAGTGATAGAATATAAAGAGGTCAGAGTCCAACACGACCCCAAGACAGTGGACCTGCTGCTTCGGTGTTATAGAGATCCCACAGACGTGAAGGAGAGGACAGGGTTGGGTCAGTTAGCACATGGTGGAATGACAAGAAGTTCTTAAAGTTCAAGAAGAGAGAGCACATGATGTTAGAGACGGAAGAAAGACAATCACTGGTGTTCTGAAGTAAGGTAGGGGTGCGTTACGTGCATAAGTATATAGCTGGGTATCATGAGCATAAAGATGATGCTGATGGGGGCAGTATAGAGGGAAACAAGAAGAGAACCTAGTGCAGAGCCCTGAGGAACCCCAAAAGTGAGAGGAAGATGAGAAGAGAGAGATCCAGAGAAGTTGACACTGAAGGTGTGTTCAGAGAGATATGAAGAAAATCACGAGAGAACAGTGTCCTTCATGGAGGAGCTGGTGGTCCACAGTCTCACACGTTGCTGAGATCCAGAAGAATGAGGAGAGAATAGTCACTTTTGGATTTAGCAGTGAGGAGATAATTTTAGACTTTAGAAATAGCAGTTTCAGTGGAATACATAGAGCGGAAACCAGATTGTAGAGGGTCATGGAGGGATAAGCTGAGAGATAGCGGGTTAGTGGAGAATAGATCAGGTGTTCCAGGAGTTTGGAGATGAAAGAGAGATTATAAACTGATCAGTAGTTAGTAGCGCTGGATGGGTCCAGGGAAGGTTTCTTTAGTAACAGGGTAACTACCGCATGCTTGAAAGAAGGGAATGTGGAAAAGACACCAGAAGAGAGAGAGAGAGAAAGTTGAAGATTTTAGTGGGGGAAGAATTGGCTGCTGAGGGACTGTACAAGATGTGAGGGGATGGGGTCTGGACACTTTTTCCTCTGTGACTGACTCAAAGGAAGAGAGCAACCAGTGTGAAGTATCGGAGGGAAAGGGATTAATGGGGTGAATGCAATCAATTTAATCTTTAAAGTAGGTGGCCTGATCTTCAACCCCAAAGGCCGGTGATGGGTGGCTGCACCTTTGGTGTTAGAAAGAGAAGATATTAGATTAGTGAAATATACCTGTTTAACAAGGTGAAGGGCAGAGTTATAGGACTTGAGCATAAATTTGATGTACATTATTTTCATGACAGATGTTCGGCACTCCTGGAGCACTGCCAAAGGAAACGGGTTTTGTCCGTGTGCCAAGGTTGCCTGTGTCTGTGTTAAAAATTTTGGATAAATAGTGGTGCCATTTGAACTAGGGTGCTTCTGAGAATATGATTACTGAAAACTATCTCAAGTCACAGAAAATGTATCTAACCCGCTGACAAAGTATTTGACAGTCAGACACCACTTTCAGTATGATTGTAGAGTAAACAGCAGCTCAAGATGATACAATCACAGGAAATTGAGTGTTTCGTTTATTGCAGATAAGGAGAAAAACTGTTTTCCATTTAAGAATTGTTCCTGTCTCAATGTCTGTAACCCACCAGCTCCGACCAAATGTCCAGATACTGGTCATTGTCTAATCAGTCTGATTAGTAGTCCAAAATTTAAGCTTATAAACTAAAGAAAGCTGTATGGAATATATAGAATTGTCTTTGCCCTGCAATTTTCTGGGGTTTGATACCAACAAACCAATTTAAGGAGTGCAGAAGAGCCATAGACCTGTTTTCTCCTGGCTTTAGTGATGTCCATGAACATTAAGTCAACTAATGGGTGGCAACTACATGAGGCAGCATATGATGATGTACTAGTCCTGTGGGACATCTTATATTTAAGGAGTGGACATCCCAGTATAAGTTCTACATCTGTGTATTGATTTACATCAATATGTCTTAGCATTAGCACACCGATCTACACATTGGATTGTTGACTGTTCCCTTTTAAAATAGTAGGTTCAGAAGACTTTCCTTAAAGGTGTTGATGTATTGTTGCTACATCATGTTTTTCATACTTCTTATAGAGAACAGGATAAGTATAAAACCCTAATGGGGTCACTTATATACAATTATATTTATATGGTAAAGTTTCTTGTTCATCATGGGAAACAGTTGGTCATGTCACCCCTGGGCAGCAGAACTCGGTATTTTCTATGAAATCCCATGCCATGTTGACTTCCAGCAGACGGAGGAGGGCATGCATGCATTACTGTATGCAAATCCCCCGTCATAACCCCTTGCATATCATTGGTTGGATGGGCGTTCCACAGACATCATGGAACCACTGATATGGGGGTGGTTATGATGTAGGAGGCATTCAGACAGTATCCACCAGAAAGCATCTAACGCAGGCACTTTATTTTGATATATTGTTGCTACATCATGTTTTTCATGCCATCCGGTATACTATATGCACTTTAGCTTGTATATACATTAATTTGGTAGCTGCCCAGCTCCATTGTGTTGTGTATTCATCCTATGTATTTTAATGAATTTGCAATAAAACGGAGTTCTGTTTTTTTATATTGTTAAATCCTGCTGCCCATGAAGGTCACATGACAAGAAATTTTATCAGGGTAAGTATAATATGAGAGAACCATGTACTTCTGTCTTGAAGTCTTCTATAAACAGTCAAGCCCTTTTAATAAATAAGAGTTGTCAGTCACAAGCATATTTGTCATGATCCTGACAAACATAAATTCTAAGGGATACAAAGTTTATTTTTCCTACTAATCACTTTTATCAACCCTTAATGGTCAAGGGGAAGAAGTAAACCTCATAAAAGGAACAATCTTCTGTCCGTCTGCATTCACAGCACAGAGGAGGAGTTGGGGTAAACAGGAAGAAACAGTAATTAAAGGAAAAAGTAATGTCATATGTACCCAATACCTGCTTAGTCCTCTTTTTAGCCACATCTGTCAAAGAGGATGGCTTGATGTTATAATTAAATTATAGGTCATATATTTATATTAAGGCAAAGTTATTAAACTGCTGTTATAACAGGATGGCCACTTTATACATACCAATGAGCAAAACAACCTATTACCATTGCCCTCCTAAAGCTTGTTTGGTCACTCTATTAAATGTAACAGCAAACTTCCAACCATGGGTCTCGAAACAGCATAAAGCCTTGTGTAATTATAATTGAAATTTACTATTGGCACGTTTCCACTGTCTTTGAAGTCCCAAACAGGGAACAGGCAAGGAAATGGAATTCTAATCTTGGGTCTCCTGTAAGACGCTTACAATATGCCGGTGCGTGACAATAATTCATCTGTTACTTGAAATGTAGAAAATGCTATTTCTGTATGGAAGTATAGATTGATTTAGCTGTTGTAAATATAATTGAAATCAGCAAAAGTCAGCATGTAATAGTAAAGCACTGAAGCGTCACTTTCAATACTCAGAGGCGAACGTCTCCAAGATAACAAGACATTGTTAACTATAAAGTGTCCAGAAGAATGTTACAACTCCATAGAAAATAATGCTTTATCAATTCAGCTCTCAGCTATCAAGCATCAGGGTTTAGGGCACATAACTGCCATTGATAGCAGTCCTATGTGCTGGTACAGTATGCCATCAATAGCAGTCTGTAAAAAAATATCAGCAAAATATCAACTCTGGTATCGGTGCTGAAAGAGCATTGGAATCAAATGGCAAGACTTTACTAAAAAGAGAATGTAATTTTTTTATGACGAGAGTAAAATGTTCAATCAGAAAAAATTAAGAATAAAAGCTGTATTCACATTTTTTTACTTTATTTTTTTATTAAAAATACATTTTCGGGACAAGCTTTTCACCGTATTGGTAAACATTCTGCTTTACCATAAATATTTGAAAAACCAGTTATGTAACAAGACACCAGTGGGCCCCGGTGCAAACTTTGGAACAGAACCTGGTGGGAACTTTGATATAATTAAACTCCTGCTGCCCACCCCCAGCAGATGCAGAAGACTGCGGATCCATAAAAGGGAAAGACAATCAATTGTATATGAGACACAAATACAACGGATTACAATAGCAGCACAGACAAAAACATGTCTGTATGCTCTGCTTGCGCACACTGTTTTAGGTTATCAGACAGCCGCAGAAAACTGCAGGAAGAGCACACAAACCCTAAGAATGTTATACCCCTGCCGGTCAAACACAGTTTTTCCCTCTGTGCTATCCATTAAAGCAGTGATTTTCAACCTTTTTTGAGCCGCGGCACACTTTTTATACTTAGAAAATCCTGGGGCACACCACCAACCAAAATAGCACAAAATGACACTAAAACAGTCATAAAAGGCCCCCTTTACTAATAAAAACCCCCTAGCGCCCTCCCTTTACTAATAAAAACCTCTAGCGGCCTCCCTTTACTAATTAAAAGACCCTAGCGGCCTCCCTTTACTAATAAAAACCTCTAGCGGCCTCCCTTTACTAATCAAAAGCCCCTAGCGGCCTCCCTTTACTAATAAAAACCTCTAGCGGCCTCCCTTTACTAATAAAAACCTCTAGCGGCCTCCCTTTACTAATAAAAGCCCCTAGCGGCCTCCCTTTACTAATCAAAAGCCCCTAGCGGCCTCCCTTTACTAATCAAAAGCCCCTAGCGGCCTCCCTTTACTAATCAAAAGCCCCTAGCGGCCTCCCTTTACTAATCAAAAGCCCCTAGCGGCCTCCCTTTACTAATCAAAAGCCCCTAGCGGCCTCCCTTTACTAATCAAAAGCCCCTAGCGGCCTCCCTTTACTAATCAAAAGCCCCTAGCGGCCTCCCTTTACTAATCAAAAGCCCCTAGCGGCCTCCCTTTACTAATCAAAAGCCCCTAGCGGCCTCCCTTTACTAATCAAAAGCCCCTAGCGGCCTCCCTTTACTAATCAAAAGCCCCTAGCGGCCTCCCTTTACTAATCAAAAGCCCCTAGCGGCCTCCCTTTACTAATCAAAAGAACCTAGAGGCCTCCCTTTACTAATTAAGAGCCCCTAGCGGCCTCCCTTTACTAATTAAGAGCCCCTAGCGGCCTCCCTTTACTAATTAAGAGCCCCTAGCGGCCTCCCTTTACTAATTAAGAGCCCCTAGCGGCCTCCCTTTACTAATTAAGAGCCCCTAGCGGCCTCCCTTTACTAATTAAGAGCCCCTAGCGGCCTCCCTTTACTAATTAAGAGCCCCTAGCGGCCTCCCTTTACTAATTAAGAGCCCCTAGCGGCCTCCCTTTACTAATTAAGAGCCCCTAGCGGCCTCCCTTTACTAATTAAGAGCCCCTAGCGGCCTCCCTTTACTAATTAAGAGCCCCTAGCGGCCTCCCTTTACTAATTAAGAGCCCCTAGCGGCCTCCCTTTACTAATTAAGAGCCCCTAGCGGCCTCCCTTTACTAATTAAGAGCCCCTAGCGGCCTCCCTTTACTAATTAAGAGCCCCTAGCGGCCTCCCTTTACTAATTAAGAGCCCCTAGCGGCCTCCCTTTACTAATTAAGAGCCCCTAGCGGCCTCCCTTTACTAATTAAGAGCCCCTAGCGACCTCCCTTTACTAATTAAGAGCCCCTAGCGACCTCCCTTTACTAATTAAGAGCCCCTAGCGACCTCCCTTTACTAATTAGGTTGCGTCAGTCACGTGACATGGGCCGCGCGGTGAAGGAGCTACGGAAGATGGGTGGATCGCCGACGCGGGACTTGTTGGTAAGTATGGGGGCCAAGGCGCGGTGGCAGCGCTACAAAGGGGCTCCCCGCGGCACACTCAACCATGTGTCGCGGCACACAGGTTGAAAATCACTGCATTAAAGGATAGCACACTGCTAAATAAATTCCAATGGGCTTTTGAACACACAGCTGTGGTTTTTAAGCATCCATGTATAAGGTGACAGCTTGAATCGCAAAAATCAGAGAACGTTCTGTTCCTGGGGAGTTTGCAGGTAGCACAACCCTTTCTCAAAAATTAAAAAAGGGCATCGGCGGGAAGGGTTAGTATACTGAAGCAGAAATAAGAAAACAAAATCAGTGAATATCAAGCTAATAATGCATATATCACATATTGCATTATTAGCCAAACTCTAATCAAAAGTTAGCTTCAATCTGGAGCATACATATATTAGGGGCTCTGTCTGTTAGAAATACCATAAGCCTTTCAAGATTGCAGCATGCACACTGACTGAGGCCATTGAATCTACATGCTCTGCCCTAAGATCTCAGGACACAGACAATGGGAAGCGGCAATAACAGTCTGTCTGTGTATCCGGTGTATACATTTTAGGAAAAGTACTCCCTTCATCATAAATAAATATAGAGAAATTCCTCATGTTTTGAACCAGCTACATTCAGATTTTTTGCATTTAAGCCAGAACATGTATATTTTGCAAGTGAAGCTGCAGCCAATAATTTTTTTGGTCCCTTTGACATTTGGATTTTCCAAATTTTGGGTGGTCATGAGATTAAGGAGTAACAGAAAAGATTGCAGTATATACTCGAGTATAAGCCGACCCAAGTATAAACCAAGCCCCCTAATTTTAACACAAAACCTGGGAAAACCTATTGACTCGAATATAAGCCGAGGGTGGGAAATGCATTGGTCACAGCCTCCACAGTATATAGCCTGCCGGACCCTGCCCCATAGTATATAGCCAGCACCTGCCCCCCAGTATATAGCCTGCCAGCCCATATCCCCCAGTTTATAGCCAGCCCCCTGCCCCAGTATATAGCCAGCACGGGGGAAGCCGGAAAGGTGAGTTTTGATAATTTTTTTTACTTGAGTATAAGCCGAGTTTGGGTTTTCGGCACATTCTTTTGTGCTGAAAAACTAGGCTTATACTCGAGTATATATGGTAATTACCAACTCTGAGTTTATGACACAGTACAGTACTACAATCTCTTATCCTGTATATACGAGTACTGCACAGTAAGATTACATTTATTCAGTGTGTATGGGGAAAATGGGGGCCCACACGGTCACCATTACACTGGGTACACACATGTGTTATATCCCTGACAGACAACTGGTAATTCAGGTAAAGCTATTACTTCCTGTTCTGAGTGAGATCCGAAGCGTGCGGATGGGTGTGGTGATAACTACTACTTACACTTCTCTGTAATAGATGTCCTGACATCAAGACTGGAGGTTTTATTCTTTGCATTCTGAGCCAATGTAAAGACAGATTCAAGCTGTGGGTGGCGCTGTTCCATATCTTCCTTGGTTACCTAAAAAGAAAAATGTAATAGTACTATAGATACAACACGTGGATTTGTATGTAATGATACATCTGCTTTAGAGTGAACCTGTCATGAGAATTTTTAGGCATACATATCAACACCGACCTGTTATCCAGGACAGTGAGAAAACCATGATGATGTCCTTCAATATGTAAAAAACAGAGGTGTCTGAGGCATATTGTTCTAGAATTCTCTTGGTGGGGGTGGGGGGCATATGGAATGACTTACAATTCTAGTGCTTTTAGCTAAGGAACTATCTCCTGAAATCCCAAACAATAGGCAGAACTATTATGACACTCAAGTCAAAATTTTAAAAACAGGTAAACAATAGTTAATGACTTCTAAATGTATTCAGATTTTTTCTCTATAAAACACAATGGCCCATTACCCGACTTACCTTTCTTTTTTTTTTAACAAGCTTAATGATAAGAATGAAGTGTTTATCAGAGACATATAAAAACTATTACATGCACACCGCACCGTTATATGAAGAGCAATCCATGATAATTATTATGATAATTGCTAGCTGGGAATCCTTAGCCACACACACCGGGAAACAAAAAGCAGAATGTTACTTTAATCCCTCTGAAGCGGATGGGATTAATAGTATTCTAATAGCCTATTATACAGAAACAAGTGGCTGCTTCATTTACCAAACCCCTGAAGACTCTACTTAGAAAAGTACATGGCATTAAATACAAAAAGACACCAAAAAAAAAAAGAATTTTACAACCGCTTCAGAAACATAAGTAGGGTTTATTTTCCAAACATGTTGGTCACCGGTGTGTGATTCTTGTTGGGAAGTTTTACATATGCATAGAAGCTGCTAAAGTAACACTGTGTACACACTAATGTGGACAAGGGATATTATTTCGCCACACACCTCAATGAAGACATGAGACAGGGTGCTGACAAATGCCTCAAGTAAGGGTGTATCTCCTTTAGAGCAAAACAATTGAGTATGTTAAAATTCGACTGTCCTTTTTTATGAAAATAAGAAGAAAAAATCTTGACCAACCCTTTCTGAATGTAGTAACTTATAGTCTGGATTTTCTAACAGTTTTTATATGTAATTTCTGTGAGGTAAAGGTTAGAGATGTAAAGGAATTGGCCACTTATAGCAATAATGGGGGAAGTATTAGACCACTGAAGGGCCCCCCATATTATATTTACCCTATTAAGGTTTGCCATTCCCCAGTGGAAGCTGTGGGTTGTGTAGCAAGGCATGGGCGTTCTACACCCCCCTCCAACCACTGAAATAGGAGTGGTGTAGACTGCAACGACTGAACACCTCCATCCATCCGTGGGAAGTTAGCATGACAAAAGACAACCCCGGAAGACCCGGAGTCCTGCTGCCTTGTATGGATGACCCTATTAGGTTTTTATATTTACCCTACTAAAGTTTTAAGTGGCCAACACCCCTTTCCTCCTCAAAGTCTATATGTAATGTGATTTCTCAGTAGGCTAGATGTGTATTAGCAAGATGGAGTACAGCACAGATAACTAGTTACAGTTAGTTACAATTAAAATTTCTATCTATGTAAACCATACATGTATGTTATTTGCAACATTAGGTTTACAAGTAAACCACCGATTTCTACAGTAAAGGTCACAGAATTAGATAATTATTAACAGGGTTTTCTGGCACGAAATCTTTTATCTTGTTCTTATTGTACAACCTTAAAGGGTTATTCCTATTTCAGCAAATAAATGTTATTGTTTGAATATTGAAAATTCATACAATTTTCCAATATACTTTCTGTATCAATTACTCACAGTTTTCTGGATCTCTGCTTGCTGTCATTTTGTAGAAGGCTTCTAAGTTTACTTGCAGTGGATAGAAATATGACCATGGTCACACAGGTGCACGGCTCATTATATCACACAGCTCTGATTACTCTCTATGATACTAATGAGCCGTGCACCTGTGTGACCAGGGACAGATTTCTATCCACTGGAAGTAAACAATGGAGCTTCTTAACCCCTTAACGCTCTGCGCCGTAGCTCTACGGCGCAGAGGTATAAGGGATGTATGAAGAGGGCTCACGGGCTGAGTCCTCTTCATACAGAGGTGGGGGTTTTTGCATATTGCACAAAACCCCCACCGCTAATAACCGCGGTCGGTGCTTGCACCGATCGCGGCTATTAACCCCTTCAACGCCGCCGGCAAAGTCGCCGGCGGCGTTTAAAAGACGGCGGCGCGCGGGCGCCGCCATCTTTTTTCCGATCGCCACGCCCCCGAACGTCATCGGGGGGGCGGCGATTGGTTGCCATGGTAGCCTCGTGTCTTCTTTTGACACGAGGCTATCTGGCAGCTGCAGATTCGTTACAATGAGCCAGTGGCTCATTGTAATGAATGTGCTGCAAAAATGCCATATATTGCGATACAGAAGTATTGCAGTATATGGTAGGAGCGATCTGACTATCTAGGGTTAATGTACCCTAGATGGTCTAAAAGATAGTGAAAAAAAAAATTAAAAAAAATGTTTAAAAAATAAAAAAAATTAATAAAATATTAAAAGTTCAAATCACCCCCCTTTCCCTAGAACGGATATAAAACATAATAAACAGTAAAAATCACAAACATATTAGGTATCACCGCGTCCCAAAATGCCCGATCTATCAAAATATAAAAACGGTTACAGGCGGCGGTGACCTTCGAGGCGGGAAATGGCGCCCAAATGTCCGAAATGCGACTTTTACACCTTTTTACATAACATAAAAAATGAAATAAAAAATGATCAAAATGTCGCACAGACCTCAAAATGGTAGCAATGAAAACGTCGCCTCATTTCGCAAAAAATGACCCCTCCCCCAGCTCCGTGCGCCAAAGTATGAAAAAGTTATTAGCGTCAGAAGATGGCAAAAAATGTATTTTCTTTTTTGTACACATTCGTTTAATTTTTGAAAATGTATTAAAACACAATAAAACCTATATAAATTTGGTATCACCGCGATCGCACCGAACCAAAGAATAAAGTAGGCGTATTATTTCGAGCGAAGAGTGAAAGTCGTAAAAACTGAGCCCACAAGAACGTGACTTTTTTTTCAATTTTTCCACATTTGGAATTTTTTTTCAGCTTCGCAGTACACGGCATGTTAAAATAAATAACATTACGGGAAAGTAAAATTTGTTACGCACAAAATAAGCCCTCACACAGGTCTGTACACGGAAAAATGAAAAAGTTATGGATTTTTGAAGTTGGAGAGCGAGAAATTAGCCGGAAAACCCTCCGTCCTTAAGGGGTTAAAGAATGACAGCAAGCAGAGATCCAAAAAGCATGAGGAATTGATACAGAAAGTTATATTGGAAAAATTGTATAATTTTTCATCATATAAACATAATAACATTCATTTGCCAAAATGGGAATACCCCTTTAAGTTTTAAGTAATTTGTAAATCAACCCATAAGAAATGGAGCCCTTTCTGTCTTTCTGAATATTAAAAGCATCATTATTCCTAGGTTCTGTGAATTTGTGGTCCTTACCTTCATTTGCAAAAAATAATCCCAGCACTCATGTATTCGCCAGCTCTTCTTATTCTTTATTGAGAATTATCGGCATAACAGCATAATAGGATGCGTTTCAGCCCGTCAAGGCTTTCTCAACTATAACTCAACTGAACTATAGTTGAGAAAGGCTTGACGGGCTGAAACGCATCCTTTTACTGAATGCTGTTATGCCGATAATGTTGAATAAAGAATAAGAAGAGCTGGGATTATTTTTTGGATTTTGCACTGGGCATGAAGCTGTTCCCTAGTGCACCACAACCACAGATTGCCATTCATTCCTTTTGTCTTACCTTCATTTGGGCTATAGTTGTATTAATCTCATCAGGATCACCAACAGTTACAATGTTGGACTTGAGCATCTGATCAATAAGTAGCAGCCAGTCAGACAGCTCAATGACAGTCTTATCCAGATCTGTGGGAGGAGGCAGATCTACTACATGTTTGGTCATTCCAGGGTACTCAGAGGCGGAGGACACTAGCACCAATTTTTGGACTGCAGGAAAGGTTGCTATAAAAAAAAAACAACACACAATGTATAATTAGAAGAATCTATCTATACAAAAAAAACTTAATATAAACGTAGATGAAATTTAATAATATTAATAATTCATATTTTATGCATCAATATACAAATGATATTCTACTTCTAACGCTGACTTTATACACTGTCCACAAAAAAGGCTCTGTACAGTTATTACTTATAATTTTCTGCCTTAGTATAAATGGTGTTCATATGAAGCCTAATAGAAACGTCATATGTTCTGACTATCTCCAATCCAGTCTAGGAGGAGTCTCACGTTTGCAAAAAACAGACAAGTCTCAATGCCTGCAATTTAAGAAATGCAAATAAATAAAGCAAACCATCGGAATTCCAGCTGGAGGGAAAATACTTAAAAAGGATAACAAAAAATACTTTCCATTTCCAAATGAATAAAACACAACACAGGCTGGTCTGATCATACATAAGTGTAAACAGTGCGTCCTATTTCCTTTGGAAAGGTGTTTTATGTTAACCTTTTATAGTATTTTAGTTTATGCTGGAGTTTTGAGTGGGCAGAGCCATGGTTTGCTTTATCTATTTGCATAATCATATCAAGCAACTCAGTTACTCAGCCAGGTGCAATTTGTTTTTAAAAGAAATCTTTTGTGGTTTCACCTATTCACACATTTTCAGTTGCAAAGAGACCTACAATACTCCTTTAAATCCCATTTGCAATAGAAAATAGAAAAAGCTATATACTAGAGGGGCTGGCTGGCTATATACTAGGGGCTGGCTGGCTATACACTACAGGGGGCTGGCTGGCTATACACTGCAGGGGGCTGGCTGGCTATACACTGCAGGGGGCTGGCTGGCTATACACTGCAGGGGGCTGACTGGCTATACACTGCAGGGGGCTGACTGGCTATACACTACAGGGGGCTGACTGGCTATACACTACAGGGGGCTGGCTGGCTATACACTACAGGGGGCTGGCTGGCTATACACTACAGGGGGCTGGCTGGCTATACACTACAGGGGGCTGGCTGGCTATACACTACAGGGGGCTGTGACCAAAGCATTTCTCACCCTCGGCTTATACTCGATCAGCTTATACTTAAGTATATACGGTAATTCAGTTCCCCTGTTATTTTATTAATCACATGATGGATCCCAGAAAGGTGTCCAGGAGCACCAGGAATGCAGGACTGTTTTGTCAGAAACTGCACAGATGTGAACCTGTCTCACAATGTACACATTTCTCAGGAAAAGAATATTCTTTAGGCCCTAAATTCCTAACACTATCATTCACTGTAAAAGCATAACACAAAGTACATTATTTTGTAATGTCTATCAAGCCTTTTCTTTGTACAGTTTTGGCAAAGCATATCTTAGGACATATTAAACTTTTATGATGTTAATAACTTTGAAATACTTTTCATAAAATGACTACCCTTAGACTGTGTCGTAAAGTATATAGGTAAAAACCTAATAGATGATGCTAAAATGTTAATATATTAAAAGCCAGTAACATTTAATGGGTCCTTATTAAATAACCTTTCCTAATAGAGCTCTCCATAGACGCATAATAAACATTACTACACGACTACTGTCAAAATGCTATTTCCTCATTAGTAACTAAATGAAAAACTGTAAAATAGTTGAGTGCAAAATAAGTGTATGCTATTTACGACAAGCCAAGTTAAAATGCTTTCTTCTTCAGTTTATAGTTTTGGATCTGTGCACCTAAAGGAATTGCAATAAAGAACAAACTGTGCTGACTTTACAACACTGGAAGAGCAAATCTAAATAAAATATTTAGATCTGAAAACTCTTCAAGGAAGGTTCCTCATAACCCACCCATAACAACATCATTTAGTGCCCCTACTGGTAGCTTTACATAATCGGTGCACTATTATCTACAGGGGATGCAACATAATGGGGCACAATTACTAAGGGTCCGAATCGCATTTTTCCCCTGGGTTTCCCAAATTATTCCGATTTGCTCCAAATTGCCCTGGGATTTTGGCGCACACGATCGGATTGTGGCGTATCAGCGCCGGCTTTCGCGTGACAGAAATCGGGGGCCGTGGCCGTCCGAAAACCCGACGGATTCGGAGAAACTGCGGAATTTAAAAAAAATTTGTTTCGCAAAAATAGCACTCACATACACCGAGACGGAGAAGGTGAATTCCGGCGGACTTCAGCGCAGCAGCGACACCTAGTGGACATCGGGCGCAGGACCTTAGTGAATCCCGGCAGAACCCGAATGAGCGTCGGAGAACACGTCGCTGGATCGCGACTGGACCGGGTAAATAGATCTGCCCCAATGTGATAGGCTCATCTCTTACATGGGCAATTTTCGCACATGTCCAGAGTTCTAAACAACTGTACTGAGTAATACTAGAGTTTTATATCAGGGGCATGCATTCAGTTATGTGTTTGTTCTATATTTTCTTTTACATAGCTTACCATATAGCTTCTCCTTAGCATTATACAGTAGGACAAATGAATTGAATAAGACATGTCATAGTCTATATATAGTACTGTGTGCTGCATCATTGCAACCTATGTATATATTCATATGTAAGCATATGGAAGGTATACTTAACATGTTTGTATTGCACAACTTTCTGTAATTATATGCTCTAGAACCTAGTATAATATAGGAAATTTAGATCAATCACTCTATCTGAAAGGTGATCTTATAGGAATCTAGAGTGCTTTAGAACATATGGTACACTGACAGAAATTACTTGCTATATGTTTGGAATACAGATGACTGATATTCTAAGTATATTGTTCATTTTCCATATCCTGATGTAATCAAATATCAAATTTAAATATAATTTTTTTGAATTAAAGATTACATTGCATTTGAGTGCCAAGTACTTTCTTATATAATGTGATAGTCCATCATGTCACATGGAAACTTGTTTACATAGCAGCACAAAGAAAAGGGTTGAATGAAAAACTTTACTTACCGGGAAGGACAGTCTGGGTTGCATAGGTAGGATAATACAAAACTTGTTCCAAATCCTTGATTTTCTCTGGTACCTCCCTCGACACCTTTTAATACACAAAAAAGTTCGATGAAGCGGTCTTTAAAGGGAATTTGTCACTAGGGACATCATTTTCACTAAAGACAGGTTGCAGAAGCTCATCACACCTGCAGTGCGAATATGTCTTTCTGCATTTCCTAAGAATTTGCATTACAATACAATTGTGTGTTATAACTTACCTTGCACCATAACTGAATCCTCTATGTAGTCCCAGGGGTTGGGCTTTGGTATAGATGCATTTAAAAAAACAACATGTGACTTGTCTGTGCTGCTCACTCCTCAGCTCTTGGCCTTCATCTTTATGCTCCTGTACAAATCTTTTCTCCTGCTCCTTCACAGATCTCACAGCTTGGTGAAATGACATTAGTCAGAGAGGAAGGAGCTGTACAGGAGCACAAAGATGGGGGCCAAGGGCTGAGCAATCTGCAGCACGACAAGTCATATGCTCTTTAAAGAGTAAAAACTGCATATTACTGTGAGCCAACAATAGGAGCAGTGGAAAACACGGATAAGGTGTAAATCAATCTATTAAACTGTCCTATAACTGACATGTGAAGTTTATATCTATAAACCACGATTTTTCCTGTTTATGTATACTTTATGAAGTAAATATCTTCAGAGGTCAGTAATGTCAAGACTCCAATCAACCTAGTATAGTAATGCATGTTATTCACCCTATAATATGAATCTAATTATATTAGGAGACAAATTACTCTGACTTCAATTTCACTTCTATGTGTAATATCTACTTCAGTGGAGAAGAGATGTGGATATATAATATACATTGACTGCCACATACTGGGTAAGAGATTGCTAGCTGCTTGTATGGTTTAAGCGTGTAGCCTTAAATAGATGACGATTTTATTGTCACCGAGACCAGCAGGCTACGTGTAGAAATGGTTACATGATCACAGAATGCATACTAAACTACAAGAAAAAGTGTTAACAATAGACTAGAAATGTAAACAGCTTTATTTCATCACAAACAATATATACGGTAAGTACATGAGACACAAGCTAAAAACATTTAAAAACATACAAGCAGCAATGTTGTGAGACCATGGTATAGTCACTCATCTAGACAACTCCATAATGTCAAATGGTAGACAACACTGCCCACCAAAATCTGAAGTAAACCCAACATGCAATGGGAACATGAAAATACCAAGGGGTATATTATGCCTGCCTGGTATAATAAAAGTTAGTTAATGGATAAGTAGCATATGTCCATACCAGACTGGTCAAGTTGCAAATGGACAAATGGCAACAAATAGATCAAGAGTAAAGGTAAGGCATACGGAGGGAAATGATCAAAGCAGGATCACAGAATGCAGGTTGATATTTATAATGTAAAAACCGTGTACAGAAGTATAGGGAACTATAGACTCAAAACAGATAAAACATAAAAAGACAAAAGCAAATCAGGCACTGGCACACTGTTCAGCTGGTACATTTTAGAAACAACTGGACAAATTCAAATAGGTCACAGTTTCCACCAAGTTGTACCACCAAATCATGACCTAAGCACAATAAAGATCATTATTTGCTTTCTGGTGGAGATCTGACTGACCAGTACTGCCCCAAAGAATAGAGTGGTAAGCTGCATGTTGTCACTTACATAGAGAATGAATGCACAAGTATGACTTTCATTCCAGTTTCATGGGTGGGAAAGACAAAGTGGTCATATCCCTGTTATCAGCATAGAACTGGCTGATAATGCTTAACTTGCTGAGGTGACACAACCATGTAAAATGTAGAGGGTCGATCCAATTAGAATCACCTCTCTATCTTCTAGATAAGTGAAAAATGGTAGCTCAGGAGGGGTTAAACTGCTCGTAAGTCCCACTTGCCAGAATGGGGGACACTGAACCCAAACCAGCAATAGGATCTTGGGCATCTCCACATGGTTGATGCAACTAATAACTGGTATTAGTAGACTAAAGGACTAGATCTATTCTAAGTTCTAATGTTACTGATATCGATCCTACATTTTTCATGTGTGTCCCTTCTTCTCCCCTTTCCATCCTTGAACGGACTTGTGTGATTATACAGGAAAATTTAAATGTGTGTGAAACCAGCCCAGCAAATATTGGCAAGTCAAGACGCATTGCAGGTACAATTCAAATGTACTCAAATGGGTTAACTTTAGAAAACTCAAAAGTAAACATTGAGTCCTAAGAATGAAGAAGAGGACTAGTATAGCTTTATTCTGAGTCACTATAAAGCCAGAAAGAATCCAAAAAATTCTTGAGGACAAACTTAATCTATTTTAATTATAAAAATGACACATTCTATAAATCCATCTGATAGAGCATTGCCGCTGCATTCATCTCTCCTGGCTTTCCCAACATGAGTAGTACTACAGGACCTAGAGAAGCATGTGACCGATTACATGCTTCCTGCATCACTTGAAAGTCCTTAAACCCTTTCATGCTTCCAGGGGATGGGACCAGAAGAAGTTGTGTCTGGGACTGGTTATGAAGACAAGCTGTGTGTGTGTGTGTGTGTGTGTGTGTGTGTGTGTGTGTATGGATATACTCAGTGACGGCCTAATCTCCTCCACCCAACAACACCACTGCAGCCCGTACTGGCCACCCTTTACAGAAATGTCCAGAGCAGAGCCCCCCTTTACAGAAATGTCCACAGTAGAGCCTCCATTTACAGAAATGTCCACAGTAGAGCCTCCATTTACAGAAATGTCCACAGTAGAGCCTCCATTTACAGAAATGTCCACAGTAGAGCCTCCATTTACAGAAATGTCCACCGTAGAGCCACTGCTGCACTGTGTCTAACAGAAAAAAGTGCACCTAAAGGAGCGTGTTTGTGCTTAATTGGAGTTTGCACCGCATTTATTACTGACAGGCACCACAATTCTTTCTGCACCAGAATTCTACAGCATGAAAGTGCAACAAAAAAATTGTGTACACTTCGAAAGCAGTGTAGGGGAGCGCCTGATTGATGAGCACCGTGTACCAGTTTTGATTAATCTGGAGCACTCTGCACACTCCACAGGCACTCTGCATATAAATGTGGGCCTTTATGTTTTTCGATGAGGAATAATCTTTTGTGATAGACGAGAGATGTAAAAGAATAGAGGTTGACTGCACCAAGAATAAAAATAACTAGAAATTCACTGTCTGAACGTCAAACAATTGCATCTGATGGTGCAGAGTAATGCAAGTATATGACAAGTGAAACCAAATCCATGTCCTTCGGAAATATTGATAAACCTTCAAAATTATATAGCAGAAAGGACCAAATCTATAAAATATACTAATGTAGAAGGCTAAAAATATGACTCTGAAATATGGTCTCATCATTCTCTGCACAGATTATAGAGTGAATTACGGTACCATCATAGTGGATGGGATTTATATATATATCCCATTCATTTAAAGTGATTTAAATTTATTGCTACAGATTCAGGGGTACAGAATTCACCCTGCAATGCAACCATTGTCCTCCACCCCCAACAAAGCAATAATGTGCTGCTTTTAGCTAATTTCTGCCTCTGCAGATTTACTCTAAGCCATAAACTACAAAAACTATTACCGTAAATACTCGAGTATAAGCCGACTCGACTATATGCCGAGACCCCTAATTGTACCACCGAAAATTGGGAAAACCTATTGACTCCAGTATAAGCCGAGGGTGTAGTATACAGCCAGCCAGCCCCCTGTGGTATACAGCCAGTCCCCTGTGGTATACAGCAAGCCCCCTGTAGTATACAACCAGCCCCGTGTAGTATACAACCAGCCCCGTGTAGTATACAGCCAGCCCCGTGTAGTATACAGCCAGCCCCGTGTAGTATACAGCCAGCCCCGTGTAGTATACAGCCAGCCCCGTGTAGTATACAGCCAGCCCCGTGTAGTATACAGCCAGCCCCGTGTAGTATGCAGCCAGCCCGCCCCCTGTAGTATGCAGCCAGCCCGCCCCCTGTAGTATGCAGCCAGCCCGCCCCCTGTAGTATGCAGCCAGCCCACCCCTGTAGTATGCAGCCAGCCCGCCCCCTGTAGTATGCAGCCAGCCCGCCCCCTGTAGTATGCCGCCAGCCCGCCCCCTGTTGTATGCAGCCAGCCCGCCCCCTGTTGTATGCAGCCAGCCCGCCCCCTGTAGTATGCAGCCAGCCCGCCCCCTGTAGTATGCAGCCATGCACATATAGTATACAGCCATGCACATATAGTATACAGCCATGCACATATAGTATTACAGCCAGCCCCATATAGTATTACAG
Source organism: Engystomops pustulosus (assembly GCF_040894005.1). Classification (NCBI taxonomy): domain Eukaryota; kingdom Metazoa; phylum Chordata; class Amphibia; order Anura; family Leptodactylidae; genus Engystomops; species Engystomops pustulosus. Next base: position 57,691,717 of record NC_092413.1, read on the forward strand.
CCAGCCCCATATAGTATTACAGCCAGCCCCATATAGTATTACAGCCAGCCCCATATAGTATTACAGCCAGCCCCATATAGTATTACAGCCAGCCCCATATAGTATTACAGCCAGCCCCCTGTATGCCAAGCACATTAAAAAAAAAAAAAAACCTTAATACTCACTCTCCAGTGATACTCACCGCCGGATGCTCGGCGTGGCTCCCGATCCTCAATGCTGCTCCTCTTCTTTCTTCTCTTTGCTGTAATAGCCGGCAGAGTCGCGTCCATGCGATCTGACGGCCGCCGTACACTATGATGCGATGGTGTCGCCACGGATGACGTCATCAGCGGTTACACCGCTGCATCATAGTGTACGGCGGCCGTCAGATTGCATGGACGCGCCTCTGCCAGCTAGAGAAGAAGGAGAAGAAATAGAGAAGGGAGAAGAGGAGCCACTGGAAGCCGCGCAGAGGATCAGGAGCCACGCCAGGGATCCGGGCGCCGGAGGGTGAGTATTACGTTTATTTTTTTAATTGACACATGTATAAGCCGAGGTGCGGTTTTTCAGCACATTTTTTGTGCTGAAAAACTCGGCTTATACATGAGTATATACGGTATTATTATATATATATATATATATATACATATACATATATACACACACACACAATGAAAACTACTGAAACAAACACAAATATAAAAAGGAAAACAAGCAGAAAGGAGAAATAGAAAAAGCTTCATTTGGCCATACCTGTGTCCAGTTAAAATTTAGAGTCCGAAGTCTAGAAGAAAGTTTCTCTCTGTCCTGGGCATTGAGTCTTTTCATATCTAAGATATCTGCTGCTGTGCGGTTTAGCCACTCAACATTGTCACTCTGGATTTCTAAATCTTTGCTTAGTACCTGAAGAGGGAGCAAGAGAACTGTATTGATGAGGTTTCTACAATATTTTGGAAACATGCTGAAGAACATAATTAGATACACTGAACTCAAGCGAAGCCAAGAATATTTCTATTAAGTCAGAGCTCATTAGATATTTTTTCCACATTATTTCTACATTAAAAGTCAACACATTGGCAGGAATTAAACAAGAATGAAAGGTAATGCTACAGCAAATCCCAAAACAGCTGTCATATAAGCAAGCATTGACTGTATTAATAATTACATGGATATTTTTCTGTCTAAAGATTGTTTCTGGATTTGTCAATGCACGGTTGGCCAAGCCCAAGGTAAAAAAAAAAAAAGAACTTTCAGGGTCCAGGGTCACTCAGATATTGCACCTGACTGCAATTTCCAGGGGGTCCCGAGACCTATTGCATGCAGTGACTGGCCTTCTCGGACATCAGAGGAAGTGGAAAATGGAACGGACATCCAGGATCGGAGGAGGCTACTCATTGTATGAAGCGAGTCCTGGGAGCCCCATGAATCTAGTCAGATATTATGCACAAACACAAGAGGCAACTGGATTTAAGAGAACTCAAAAGGTTTATCTTGAGTTCTTTAGATGCTCTTTCTTGTCCTCCGGTAACGCTATCTAACACTGCGGCAGGAAACAATGTAATCATCGGACCGCTTGCAAAGCTGTCCGATGTATTCATGAGGGGGCGGTCCGAGGCGCTGCCTCTACCCCAGACCACCATGCTCACTCCATAGGCCGGCGGTGACTGCTGCGCGTCATGCGGCAGTCACCACCCCTAACCACGCCCCAACCCCGCCCCCTCATGAATACATCGGACCACTTTGGGAGCGGTCCGATGATTACATTGTACCCTGCAGCAGGGTTAGATAGAAGGATAGCGTTACCAGAAACCTAACACTGCAGCGTTTGTTCAAGCACTAGGAGCTGCTTACCTTAGTAAGCAGCTCCTAGTGCCAAAATTTTAGGTGACAGGTCCTCTTTAAGGTAAGCACATAATATTTTTTACCTTTATCTCGGTCAGCCTTTCCTCATTATCACGTGCTGGATCCACTTGCAATATATTGGTGGCCTGGTCCAGCCAAACTGTGAACTCCTCCATCCTCCTCTTGTAATCAGTTACAGCTGGGCTTTCTTCTCTTAATCTTTCCAAGCACAAAGCAAAGAAAATGTAAAACCGCTTTCGAAATAATAGTAGTTTGTCATGCAAAACTATGCCACCGTATAGATAACAATTGTATATAGCACTGTAGAAATTATTTATTATTTACCCTTAGTTGTGGGCCCCATCCAATGGCATGCAAAATTATACATTGCAGAAGCTAAGCTCCACTCCAATGCAAATTCAGAGGCATTTAATCTACATATATGCCAAGACACATGTGTTCATTCACTGAGTCTGTGGTACCAGTTGGAAAAAGGAAGGTAGGACCAAACATTTATGAACAAATAACAAAGTCTAGCATTCCGTATGATTAAGCCAAACATGTCACTGATAAGAAGATCACTTAAAGGAGTAAATAAATACAAGGTGACTTTACATATCAGAAATATGTCACAAAAAACTGCTTTTTCACCACTGTCTATTTATAAGCTATATGGTATTACACAAGAATGCTATCCTCAGGTTACTATAATCTGTGTATAAGGAAGATAACACAGTAACTGATCTGCAATAAACAGAACTCATACCTTTGCTGTCTGTCCATAACCTCAAATTTAATAGCACTCCAGCGTCGGTTCAAATTTGTTAATTTCTCCTGAAGGATCTGACCATCGGTGGCGGAGAGATGCGGTATGATCCCTTCCCCGCTCTGGTTGAGAATGGTAAAACTGAGTTGGTGAGTGCTGACTCCTTCTTCGAGCTCCTGGGAGAATGAAGCAAAAAGAAGAATTAATAAAAAAGCTACCTGCTGAGGCCTATATGTCTATGATCCCTATGCCTATCAACACAATGGCAAGTAAATGCAGAAGCGTAAAATAATCTGCTTTATGAAAAAAACTCTGTTTGCACTGCTGTTCTCAGAAGTGTTTTGATCTATTGAAACTGTAAAAGGAAAATGACACCCATGAAATGAGGTTTTAACTTCATTTCGTTTAAATGTGTAGTTTCTACTTTTTGCGGATGCTGAACATTTCATAATATTATTTAGTGATATTACTAAGATAATTAATGGTACAATGAATGTTTTATTTTATAAATCATTAATATTATTTTGTAATGGAATTAAAATCCATTATATCTACAACAAAGTCAGCCATCGGTTGTAGCAAAGACAATCTCCCATGTTAGCCCTGTATTACAAGGTACACAGTTGACAAAAATCTACCATCAAAATCAAGCATGATAAACCAGTGACACTCATAGATCCAGGCACTGTGACTGTGGTAATATCCTTATATGTGTTATCTATGGCCTCCTTCCTTCTAAAATCATGCCAAAATGAGCCATAAGAGCTTTGGGGGCTTTACCTCAGTGCTGCAAATTCATAGGCTGTTTCAATGAGCAGAACATATCTCTTCCAGCTCTGCTCTCTTACTTCTCCCTCTGCCTGTGTAATCTAGCAGCAGCAGAAAATGCAGGGGTGGGGTTGTTCCTGACCAGTTTAACAGCCTGTGAAGCTACAGAACGGAGGGCCTCTGGTAATGCCCCCAGAGTGCTTATGGCTCATTAATATCATTTTAAACATTAATTTGAGAAGGAAGAAGGACCTTGATAACAAATATAAGAATATTACCACAGTCACAGTGCTGGATCTATGAGTAAATGTTTTTGGTCTATCATAATTGATTTTGATGGCAGATTTCCTCTAGTTTTATTTGTTTTCATGGAAGAAAATGTCATAGGTCACATTTTTGAATGATTTATGAATGAACTGGATGATCAGGCACGTTACACATAGGCAAGTGGGATGGCGAAGTGAAAGAGGATCACCAAAACGTTATCCTTTTTGGGACTAGAGAAATTTCATAGGGGTTTATGCAACCCTGGTCTCTGGATCTGAAACCATTGGATATGTTCCTTTGGAGGTTGCTTAAATAACATCTACCACCAGGATGAAATACTGTATACAAATGAGCCTGAGGGGCTCCATTAATACCTATGGAGCCTGGAGCCCTTCAGGCTCATTTGCATAAAGTCCTTCATCCTGGTGGTAGATGTCCTTTAAAGGAAAACATGGAAAAAGCCTTGCACTGTGGATTAATTAAAGGAAAACATATGCTAGCTGAGCTTTTTTTCCATAAGATCTTATATAAATGTTTATACAGTGCTGTGAAACATATTGGTTTGAAATAACAGGAATTCACTGAAAGCTTAACAAGATATACAATATAGACTGGAGTAAGGTGATGCAATTATGGTCCTCATTTAAGAAGATTATTTTTAACCTTCTCTTTTGTCATTAATAACACTTCATGTTGATATTTATTAATATTATTGATATTTACCCGCTGATGGGTTTGTGCTTTTTCCAAATCCAAAACACCTCCTGAAGTGTTGCCCTGGGCTAACAATCCCTCCGCTTCATTCATCCACTTTGTGAGGTCGTTGAGGTCACAATGGAACTGGCGCCACTCCTCCTGCGCTCTGTCAAAACGACTTAAATGTAAACACTCCAATTAGTTATCAGCAAATAACCTGTTACCTCTATCATACTATCATACTGATATTGAAGAGAATGGGGCAGATTTATCAAGCTCTCTGAAAGTCAGAATATTTCTAGTTGCCCATGGCAACCAATCACTGCTCCCCTTTAAAATATTCATGAGCACTGATAAAATGAAAGCTGAGCTGTTATTGGTTGCCATTGGCAACTAGAAATATTCTGACTTTCAGACACTTGATAAATCTGCCCCAATGTGTCTGCAGAGGATTCTTTAATTGTTTATGGTATCTATTTATAATTAAATAAACTATATCATGAAATGTTACTGTGGTCAGACAAGCTTATTATAAATTAGCATTTATGAATTTTGCAAGAGTTTTCTTCACAGCAGTTACCCCATTTACATCAACTATACGCAGGGGCAAATTGACCCTTCACACAACACATGCAATTGTTTTGTGTCCTTGTGATTATGGAGGGGGCACACTGCATTTATGTGCAGCAAACTCTCTTGGACCATTCCTGCAAAATCCATTTTTTCACAAATCAATCACTCTTGTCATGTAGGACAACTGTGCCTAATACTTTTATTTTCTATATCCTGCAGTTTATTTGTTATCTTCCCCAGTTTACACGAGAAACTGGACAGATACTAACCTTGAGAGGTGATTAGGGCTGCTGCTCCTTGCTTATGAAGGAAGGGGAGATCTGTCTAGCTAGCAGAATAGCCTTGTGTGTGTGCAGCTCTATGGATGCACACATCTCCAGCAAGAGCTTCCCATCAGTCCCTCCATCCAGCTGTTAATAAAGTCTTTACACTTCAGGTAACTATTTCCCTGCTTGCTTGCTACTATTCTATGCTCCCCTAGATGATGAAAGCTTCCAGGCTAGTAACTATATAGATCCTGTATAAAGACTAGTTATAGCATTTCTTTAATTTGCTGGGAAAGTATCTTGTACTCAAAATGTATATGGTGTAGCAGCAGGATTATTCATGTTTGGTTAATTGGCATGAAGTCTTACCTCTTACGCTCATTGAATAGCCTGTTGATACGATCCCATTCTGCATTGACTTGGGTTAGTGATTCCCCTATCTGGATGGCTTCTGGTCCAGAAGCTTCCAAAATCACATCAGGTTGCTTCTCGTGTATAGCTGCGATTTGTTCTCCTAGTTTATCCACTGCATCTTTTATGTTCTAGATGAACGAAAACCGTTACATCAAGAGGTGTACAAGGTAACTGGCCTAATGCAAAAGTACTCAGTGATTCATTACTTACTAAATGCTAGAGCTACACCTGGGTATCTAATATTTATGCATGTCATCACAGTGAAAATACTGTTTAGATGCCCTGTATATATGATCCCTAAAAGTACTAAATTAGTAAGTAAGATATCTTCTAGGACACCAGTCACCTACACCTTACACAAAAAATAGCTCCATTACAGATTAGCTGCTGCCGTAACAACTGCATCTGACAAGGGCTTTTTTTGGGTAGCATAGCCAATATTTAAAGGACATCAATCATCAGATCAAGGATTGTAAACCAAACATTCAGACATACTGAAAAAAATTATGCACAAATTATTAAAAAATTATGCAAATGAGTCTGAGGGGCTCCAGGCTCCCTTAACTCGTATGGAGCCTGGAACCCTAAGGTTCATTTGCATAATTGTAAAAGCCTATTTTTTTTTATAAAAACAAAAAAAGCTAAAATAAGAGCAGATCCTGCCAGAGGGGGCACATGCCAGTTTGTCAGTGTGCTTGGTTTACAATCCTTGATCTGATGATAGAGGTCCTTTAAAAATCTAGATTCTATAACATTGAACTTTGCTGGTAACATGTTTTGTAAGATGGTGGCTTGACTTTGTTAGAAATGTGTTTTATTAGCGAGAGAAAATAAATGGTGTAAGGTTTTCTTTAATGCACATCCATTATCTACAGTGCCAATGGCAACAAACATGTAGTAGTGGTTAAATACATGTCGCTCCTCGTATTGTATGGTCAAAGTTGGTGCACAAGTTAGGCAACCACCACTGGTCGTATTCAGCGTCCTGCTGCGTTGATGGCGGTAACGGTACCACTGATGATTATAACATTACTCTTTCTTTGGATATTACAACCAATATACTGGCAATCCATTTCTGATGAAAGTCGTATAAAAATAATTATCTTGAATAAAAGGAGATTGCATTGCATTTGAGTGCCAAGTATAATATTGTTATTAAACATCTCCTTCTGACTTATCCTCAACTCAGGACAGCATATCCGGCAATGAAATGAGTGCTGTGTATAGAGGGATTTAGGCAACACCAATTGGGAGTGTTCCTAGGAAACACTGTTCTCCATAACTGCTTGTTGAGTTGTGTACACAATGATGCTAACATTGATTAAGGTGCTATGTGAAAACAATAATTATCAGAGAACAATGCGTTTGCCTGCTGTAGTCATAACAGTAGAGCTGCTTTCCTTGTCTACATATAGAAGGCTATGATGGAGGTTAGATTAAAGGGATATTCTTATTTCAGCAAATAAACGTATTGTTATTGTTTGTATAATGAAAATAAAGTTATATAATTTTCCAATGTATCAATACTTCAAAGTTTTCTGGATCGCTGCTTACTGCCCTTCTATACAAAGCTTCTAATTTTACTTCCAGCGGACAGAATCTGACCATAGTCACACAGGTGCACGACTTGTTATTATCATACAGAGTAATCAGAGCTTTGTTATAGCGAGCCGTGCATCTGTGTGACCATGGTCAGATTTCTGTCCACTGGAAGTAAACATAGAAGCTTTCCATAGAGGGAAAGCAAACAGAGATCTAGAAAACCGTGAGGAACTGATACAGAAAGTATATTGAAAAACTGTATAACGTTTCATTTTACAAACAACAACATGTAAAGTATTTGCATGGGATCACCCTTTAACTTTTGCAGAGTTAGTAAGATAATTTACCATTCATACAATATTTCTACAAGGCTCCTCTATCCCTGCTATTAACTAAAGAACATCTTTGGATACATAGAGGCAAAAGCTCTGAAGGGTTACAGGAAATTTCTCTCAGGCAACAAATAAAGATCAAAGTGGAAAATAGCCAAGCTGCATTTATTTTGGAACCATCTAAAATAGCATCACTGTTTTATTCTGTTCCTAACAGGAAATACAATAGACCCAAGGCTCTTAACCTGCGGTTCATGTATCCCGAGCAGTATATGCCATGCCTCCAGGGGGTTATTGCCGTGCTTTGTATATACAGCTCAATGTTTGGTGATAGCCTTGCGGGTACAGGGGAATGGTGATATATGGGTAATTCATTTTGGTAAGAGAGTAAGAGTCTTCAATCTAGGACATTTTACAATACTTGTGAATTGGGAATATATGCATCAGTATGAGATTCAGACTAGCTTTAAATTTATATTGCCAGAAATTTGTATATTGGATTGCTACTAGTTTATTAATGGTTTTCTATATGTCTTGGTTTTACATTTTTTCTTTTTTTTTTTGCTCTGCAATGTAAAAGTAAACACTTATAACGTATACCACAAGAGCTTAGGGGACTTACAGGTTTAATGAGAGAGATAATATACTGTATAAGTAGTGTTAAAGTACAGCCATAGAGGGAACGCTCGGAGAGATGTACTACATCCACCCTGGAGCACTTAGTACAACAATTTGAACATGGGACCTAGCAATACCATTCTCTGACCTGTGTCCAGGAAGGGAAATGGTAATTTGGGGGTAATAGATGCCGCACCTGTCAATTTTATATTTGCTTAAAAATTACAGTAAACATAATAACTAATGACAACATATCAAATGTTTCACATAAAAATTAGCATTGATGATATTAACGCATGATGCCTGATGTACTTTACATGGAAAACGACAGAATTTGTGTTACATAGAAGACAATATAGAAGACAAAAGACAAAATAGTGCCAAACTGATGACATTGGGATACAACAAGTTCACTATACATCACACATTGCTCTACTACACAGAATGCAGCTGTAAAACCTTTAGTAAATTTTCTGTAGATATTTTACCTTTAGTAAATCCTCCTGCACAGAAAAATTTTCATACTCTCCACTGCTTAGCTCAGGTGAAGTAAGTAGAAGCTCAGTGTCTGCTATGGACAGCAAAACCTTGTTAATTTCTACCAAGTAATTTGAAGGATGAAAGGACGGAGTAAATCCCATTGAGGTAACACTCAAATCCAAGCGAGAGTCTGTATCATCCTATAAAAGAACACAGAAATTCTTATACTGCAAACCCATCTCTGAGCAGCAAAAATCTGGAGGAAGAAGAAAATTATACTTGAACTTGACATATATTATTCCTCTTAGCTATGAGGTCTTCCCTGCAGGCAACATGGCTTGTAAGAAAAACATCAACATTAATCTACATTCGACTAAAGCTGAAGAAACCTACATTTTAATAGAGGGTTCCTTACTAAGCTGTTATTAATGAGCACCTTATTATTGATAATCTGCTATACAATGCAACTGTGCCTGCTATACAGTGGGTGGCATTTATCTTTATTTCTGCTAGTTAAGTTGCCTAATTTTTACAATTTTTGCTGTTTTTGCAATTTTCACTGTGACTTTTGCTGTTGTTTTTCAAGTACCCCTTGGTCTGCACCTTGTTCAGTGCCTTATGTATCTTTAATTTTCAGATGTTCTGTATGAATTTTCACTTCTGTATCACTTTTTTTGCTTATTTTTGCAACCTTTTTAGGCGCAAATCTGCACCTGGTCCAGGGCAGGTGCAAAGGAAGGATTTTTTTCATGGACATTGTTTTTACATGTAAATTAGAATTATTCCACATGCTTTAAAAGTTTAAAATTTTAGATGAGAAGAGATTTGCCTAATTACATTGCTGTTAACATGGTGTTTACAAAACGCATGCCTATGTATGTTAACGAACACTGAGTTAACTGTTTGTTAACACTATGTTAGCGTGCACTTTAACATCTTGTTACATGTTTTTTGTAAACGCCATGTTGACAGCAATGTAATGCAAATCTACTCTTCTCAGCTTTTATGATGCATTTGAAAAAGAATGTGTTAACACCATGTGTGACTGCAGCCTCATATGTCATCATCTCCCTGGCCTGTGACCAGAGTGCTTAAAAATGCAGGCCAGAACTGCCCACTCCTGCATATAACCCCCTCACTTGGCTTGTGTCCATGTGGATTTGAGACATTTGCAATAAAAAGTCTCTAAAAGAAGCCAAAATTTGCGCCTGCCAGGATAGGTAAAACTGAACTGTATCACAAGTAGAAAGACAGGATCATTGGGAGAAGCATTACCAGGTTTATTTCCTGGTTCTATGTAGTTGAAAGGGGGAATAAATAGATATTATAGAAATAAATACATTTGAGTGTATGCATTTCTTTTTAATTCCACTGATTAATTTTATTACAGTTTTACATATGCTGTACTTTCTGATATGCAGATCATGTTCTTACACTTACTAAACTCTGATCTTGAGTTCCTAAATACATAGCAAACTGCTTTTCAATCTCTTCCCATCGTTGCATCATTTTGTCACTGTCGACCTCTCCCGGTGAGCCATGGTGCAGAACACTGGTCTGCTTCTGGAGAACATCAAATTCTTCCCTATGTTCCTCTACTTCTTTAAGGAGCTCCTGTAAGCACATGAAAATCAGCTAAATAATATGTAATATGTATTGTAAAAATAAAGGTATTCTATTAAAAATAAAATATTTTTAAGTTAAAGGGAACATACCACCACATATCTACCTATAAAGGTAGATCAGTAGCCTCTTTGTTCCTTCTTTGGCACACAGCTCCTCGTAGCTGCGCACCCTCGTCCGAGAATCCTACCGTCTGCGCATGCTACTAGGGAGTGGAGAAGCCACGCTGTGTAGCCACAGCTCTGGGTAGTCCACGCCCCAATAGCTACTTTAGAAAATTTACATATTTGCCAAATAAAAGTTGGCAAAAGATTGTGGGGATGTGAAGATTAGCCCTTAAAAGGGCTATTCTCCCGTCCTGTAGATGTACCTTCCACCCAATCTACCTTTATAGGTATAAATACGTGGTGGTAGGTTACCTTTAAAGATATAAATATGCATAACAGAGATCTACAGCTTAACTATTTATGTGTTCCCTGGAAAGTCAATCACTAAACCCAAGCTACCTGAAGTTTCTTGTCATCATCTGCCTCCTGGAGACCAGAATGATGATGTTCTGTCTCACTCATCCAGTTATAGAAGCGATCTTCCTGCAGCTCAGTATGTGAAAAGACTGGAGATGATTTAACCTCTTGTCTTCTCCTTACTGACTGCAATTCCTAAGGAACAAAGAGATACTGTCAAAAGTGCTCCAGAGATAGATAAACTTTTGATTAAGGTTCATGTCGATTATGATGGGATTGATCGATTGCATAGTCCATACAGACTGCCAAAAGAATTTTTCTTTCTGGATAACGTTTGTCTGAATGGTTATACAGGTAGATAAGTGAGGTCAGAGATAATTAGCAGATACTTTTCTTGATAAGCCAAACACATTTGGAAAATTTGGGAAGGTAGATGTAGGTTTATCTACATTTTGTTAAATGCCATGTGTCCAGCTTACTAGTATAGATTAGCCTTTGTTCATAGTTTGACTTGAGGCGGGAAGTAAGAGGTTTGAATATGGAGACTTTGACAATTAAGGCCGTCTTGTAGGAGTTTGAAGACTTATAGCCATTGAAGTTCCTCAAGGGGATTCAAGGAAAATATGCAAATAAGTTCTCCAGGACGGGAAAAGGAAAACCACGCCTCTTTTAGCTACCTTGGAAGGCAGCTCCCTTGACATTAAGCATGACTTGAAGCCTAAAGACATCATGTGGAATTCAAACCAAGCCAGTATTTCTATTCCAGAAGGAACAGATTCCCAACTGCACTGTTTCTTTAGACAACTTCCCAACTTTAGACAGCACAGTGTAGGGAAATTGGTTAGGTTAAACTTATTTGCATATTTCCTTATCCCATGCTGAAAAATGTATTTGCATATTTTCCCTTAATGGTTTGACGGCAGGGGATCAAGTTCCTTAAAATATTTTACTGTCAATTCATCACATGTAACACTTTCCTATTAAGAAAACCTTTTATAACAAATTAAACTTTTTCTCTTTGTTTTGTTTATTTTGAGAAGCTACATAACTTTGGGGTTGATAATCAATAACAAAGTCTGTGAAAACTGTCCCTTTTCATGTTATTTCTCTAAACCTGTCACCCACATCTGTGACAGCCTTCTAATGTCTCTCAGAGGAAAGCATGAGCGTTGACCCTAACCTAACAGGATCCCTAAAAGTATTTAAAGTAAAGTAATATTTATGCAACTATTATGCAATTCCATACTGTAGTTCATTATGTGTATTTATCAATGTTGCAGGTTTAGTATAGAAACTGTATAAAAGTAGTGTAGATTTCATCAAATACTTCACATTTTGTAGAATTCACATTTCAAAGCAATAACATTTAGCACAGCCATGTGCAACCCCCTTGAAAATAAAAATACAGCTAATGTTATAAGCTACAAGTACATACAATATATGGATACATATGTTCATGATCAATCCTGACCTTTACACTGTTGTATCTGGTCTGTAAGAGCAGAAGTTCCAGACGGAGTTTCTCTCTCTGGATGTCATCCATTTCTTGTTGGAGGAATTGTTCTCCTTTGTACAGAATGTCTTCAATATGATCCTTCTCCTCTTGAATCTAATTTATGTAGAATAAAAATCATATGTCAGAGCTGAAAGTAACTCGTGGTAGAAATTATAGCATTACTGACAATTCAAGTATGAAGCAAGCGCTTGCTGGTTTGCCTTTTACATAAATCTCTAGCATGCTTTAGTGAGAAATGATACAGTGAGTGTGAACTAGCTTGAGGCAACACCCAAATTCCCAGCTGACAGCTGTCCGTGCCCCCTGCTCCTCACTTCAGCATTCCAAGACACAAGAGACCGAAGCAATTAATTGCCATTATGTACACAAGGATCGTCCCATCCTGGGAGTCACAATACTGCAACAGGTTCACCAACAGATACTTGTCACATTAAAGAAAACATACATTCTATAGTCTTTCTCCTGGATAATGGGGACATTATTATTCATATGAAGAACTGTAAAAAAAAAAATAACACTGGGCTAAAAGTGACACTTGACCTTGTAATTTTTCCATTTAGAGGTTAATGCAAAAAAATGCCTCTGTCAGCATTCTTTCAGAAGCTTATATAAGTTTGATTCACTTTTCCAGGCTACCTGTCAGCAGCGTGTGGTGATACCTGGGAGAGGACTGCAGCCTGTGCGTGCCTGTGTCAGTCTTCTCTCCTCCACACTCATACAGCTCCTTCCTGCTCCACACTTCCTGTATTCTGTAAAAATGCCCCTAAGTAATGAACATGTATTTGTCAACATGTCATTATACTGCTGTAGCATAATGTTATAAGATCTCAGGTGTTGCATTGAGAATTTATACAGAATGTCCAGTATGTAAATCCTGAAGAGACCAGTGTATACAGAGATGAAGCCAGAGGTACACATTGTTACACTCTGCATGCACCATATGCTGATTGACTCCATTTTATATGCAAGATATATTGATTAACCCCTAGGGGACTCAGCATCTTTTGGCCTAAAGGACGCGGCCCCATTTTTCAAATCTGGCCTGTGTCACTATAAGTGGTTATAGCGTGGGAACGCTGTGAGATATCCAGGGGATTTTGAGATTGTTTTCTCGTGACACATTGTACTTCAAATTAGTTTAAAAATTTGGATGAAATCTTTTGCGTTTAGTTATGAAAAAAAACTAAATTTGGCAAAAATTTTGAAAAATTCTTTATTTTCAACGTTCTAAATTCTCTACTTTTGATTCAGAAAGTCATAGCACCCAAATAAATTCATAACTTACATTTCCCAAATGTCTGCTTTATGTTGGCATGGGTTTTTCAGATTCCACATATTTTACTAGAATGTTATGAGGCTCAGAATTTGGGTGCCATTTTTCACATTTTTTGTAAAATCGCCAAAACCTGTATTTAGATGGACCTGCTCAGTTTCTAATTGACACTGAGAGGCCTAAATAATAGCGAGACTGGTAAATTACTCCACTGTGGAAACTACACCCCTCAACGTATGAAAAACCACTTTTAAGAAGTTTGTTAACCCTTTACGTGTTTTATAGGGGTTAAAACAAAATGGAGGTGGAGTCTGCAAATTGTAATATTTTTTCACAATACACTCATTTTGGGTGGAAAATTAAACATTTGTAATGGATAAAATGAAAAAAGGCTCCACAAAGTTTGATACGCAATTTCTCCCGAGTACACCGATACCCTATATGTGGTGGTAACCTGCTGTATGGGCGCACGGCCGGGCATAGAAGGGAAGGAGGCGCCATTCAAATCAGATTTGCTATGTCACATTGTACAGGCTATAATTTTTTTCTTTTTTTTTATTGTGGACCTATAGGGGCTTATTTCTTATGCCACATGAGATGCACTTTTCTAATACATAATTTTGGGGCATCTATAGCTAATTGGTGAGATTTAATTAACTCTTTGTTGGTGGAGGAAATGAAAATCATCAATTTTTAGGAAAATTTTTATGTGTTTTTTTTTTGGCCGTTAACCATACCATGAAAATAGTATATTATTTTTATTCTATGGGTCGCCACGTTTATGAAAATACTTCATTTATAAATATTTTTTTATTTTTTCCCATTTTTACTGAATAAAAAGTAATTTGGCAAAATTGTTGTTAATTTTAGCATCACCGTCTTTCATATGCATAACTTTTTTTATTTTTCACCTCACAAATCTGTTTAAGGGCTTATTTTTTGCAAGAATGATAGCTCTTTTTAGTGGTCTTATTTTAGATTGCGTAACTTTTTAAAATCACTTTTTTAGAGCATTTTTAAAGGGCATTAATAAAACATCATCTTTTTCAGAGAGAGTTTTTTTAGGTTGTTTTTTACGGGGTTCACTTTGCGGATCTAGTACCGATTCTGTTTTATTATACAGATTGTTACGGACGCAGGGATACCAAATATGTGGGGGTTTTGTGTATTTTATTCAATTGTACTGAATAAAAACTAATTTGGAGAAAATCTTATTCATTTTAGCATCACCATCTTTTTATATGCATAACTTTTTTATTTTTTGGCAGATAAATCTTGTTAGGGGCTTATTTTTTGCGAGAACAGTTGTTCTTTTTAGTGGGCTTATTTTGGAGTGCATAACATTTTTTAAATCACTTTTTAGAGCATTTTTTATAGGGTATTAATTAAAAATTATCTTTTTTCGGAATGTTTTTTGCGTTTTTTTCCTCCGGCGTTTACCATGCGGGTCCAGTAACAATTCTGTTTTATTATGCAGATTGTTACGGACGCGGCAATACCAAATATGCGGGGTTTTTTGTGTTTTTATGTTTTTTATACTTTATTAAGTGTTTTTATGGGAAAGTGACATTTTAGGGGCTTATATTTTTATGTATTTATTTTTTATTTATTATAATGTGTAGTGTTAAGTGTTTTTGCATATTTTTACTTATACATACTTGAACTTGAACCAGTGATGCTCTGATCACTGGTTTAAGTTCAATACACTGCTCTACAATACTATTTTATTGTAGAGCAGTGTAAACTGTCTGAGCAAGCTTGCGCATGCTCAGACAGTTTACAGCCAGACCCGGAAGGGGTCTGGCTGCCATGGAGACCGGGCAGCTCCGGGGCACATGCCAGTCCTCGGAGCTGCCCAGAAGTGGATCGAACCCCCCGGTAAGCGGCACGGGGGATCCGATCCACAGCGCAAACACCCTTACACGCCGCGGTCATGTTTGACCGCGGCGTGTAAGGGGTTAACACCCGCGATCGGAGCCGGCTCCGATCGCGGGTGTTAGCGCAGGCTGTCAGCTGTACTAGACAGCTGACAGCCGCTGCTTCTGGTACCGGCTCCGTTCGTGAGCCGGTGCCAGAAGCAGGACGTTATAGAACGTCCCCGTGCGCTAAGCATCTAGCCCCGGGGACGTACTATAACGTCCTGGTGCGCCTAGGGGTTAAAGGGTAAGTGCCACTTCAATGAAAATAATAAATAAATCTAGACCTCCCTTTCCTCTTTTCTCTTTTCTTTTTCCTCCTCCTACAAAGGGGATTGTACTATTTCTTTTTTCAAAATCTTTCTTTACTATCTTTACTATCCCTTTGTCAGAAATCACTCTCATCACATTACAGGCTAGTTTTTTGCTTTGAAGAAGTGGACGGATTGCGTTTACAATAGAAACAGCATTCAGTATAACCAGGAAAAAAAATAATATGGCACCTATCCTTTACGCACCATTAAGCCCTTCTGGTGTGATGGGGTCAAGAAAAAATATCACGCCCCTAACACTAGGCACAACATTGTCTATACACATACATTTATTTGCATTGATCTGACCATCATGATATTTGTTGACGGGAAAGTGAGGTGTCTATGCCCCCCCCCTCTCCCGAGGAGAGAATGAGGATTTCTTCCCTTACATCACTCACCCGTTCACACTCTGCTGGAGATTGTAAATACTTCTCCAAGACCCTCTGGACACTGAGCAACTCTGTTTCAAAGTCTTCAATCTCTACAGCAGAGGGTCCAGTCTTAATAGCTTCCTCTAATGTGACCTGTACTCCAGGATCCTGATCCAAAAGTATCTGAAAAAGACACAAATGAATTAAAGGGAACCTGTCACCAGGGACCTAATTTTCACTAAAGACAGGTTACAGAAGACCATTACAGCTGCATTGCAAATATGCCTTTCTGCTTTCTCTAATCATGGGCATTACAATATAATTGTGTGTTATAACTTATCTTGCACCCTGACAGAATCCTCAGTGTAGTCCTTTGGTTTGGATGCATTTAAAAAAAACAACATGTGACTTGTCTGTACTGCAGACTGCTCAGCTCTTGGCCCCCACCTTTGTGCTCCTGTACAGATCCTCCCTCCCCCACTGATTACAGCTCACCAGGCTGTGAGCTCTGTGAAGGAGCAAGAAAGCAGAGCTGAACAGGAGCACAAAGGTGGGGCTGAGCTGAAGAGCTGAGCAGTCTGCAGTACAGACAAGTCACATGTTGTTTTTTTAAATGCATCCAAATGCATTTAATGCAACCCCTGGGACTACACAGAGGATTATGTCAGGGTGCTATGCGTTACAGTAATATTCCAACTATATGAAATGACAGGGGTCCCGAAGACTGCTTTGAGTTAAACAAGATTTTAGCTTCTAATCTTAAAATATCAGCAACTGTTAAAGGGGAACTTGTCACCACATTTGCACATATACAGCCAGTGACAGGTTCCTAGAGCTCTATTAACTGACTGACCCCCTTCTTTTAGCCAAATTTTTTTTGCTTACATTCACATAAATCACCTTTTATCAAACATTACCTGACATCAGAGGGGGCGGGCCCTGCTCGGCCGGCCCCTTCCATCTACTCCTCCCCATGCCTTATGCCTCTTTACTGGTCACAGTTATTGTCATGTGACCAAAGTGACATCATCTCAAGTCCTTTAGCCTCTTATTAATAGCAAACTGTACCCCATGGATGTATCTGATCACATTCAGTCATCGCAGCCTCCATGGACTTCTACTCCTCTCCATCCTCCATGGAGTCTGCAGTGATTTCATGTAATCACATATGTGGTGTAAGTTTGCTATTCCTAGAAGGCTGAAGGACCTGTGATGTCGTCACTGGTCCCATGTCATGAATATAAAACAAAGCACTGTGTAAAAAAATTGACACAATATTTCCCATCTGTATATAGAGCTTTATATGTCTGCAGTTGAATATTAGCAGATACTCATTAAGTACAAGGAGGCAGAGAAGGGATATGAAGAGACACAGAGCTATCAGTCAGAATAATGGGGCATGTTTAACTGCCAGCCTGAGATATAGTCAGAAACACCAGACATGAGTCACAAAAGCTAATTTTCCTATCAGAAAAACATCTGTAATTAAGGTACAGTGCCCCACTCACAGCTGATTTTAGGTGATATGAGGAGGATTTGTAACCCTTTATTAGCAGGCATTGTTAGTCAGGGGGGTTAAAATCTGGTGACAGGTCCTCTTAAACTTTTGCATCACATTTTGTTGTAAAAAATTGAATTGGTCCCTCCTTGAATTGGTATCCTCTTACCTTGGCAGCATTTATGTGTTGTGAAACTTTCTCAAAGTTGCGATTTAGTTCAGCCACTTTTGGTTCCACCAGTTGCTGGCAAGTTGTACCACGACTGCCCATGAGTATTCCGGCATGGTCTCGAACATTATCCACTCGGAGACTGACATCATCCAACTCAGACAAAAGACGCTTGAAAAATAAAATAAAGTCATTTGTGACTAAAGGTGACATTCAATAAACAGAAATCTCAACCTTAGCATTTATTGCTGCTTACTAACATCCTTTCAGGCTACACAATATACAAATATAATGTCCAATTATCATAATTATTATGTAAAAATTGAAGATTTTTTTTTTTCCTTCATGCTCAGAAGATTGATGCAGAGTGTTAATTTGTGTAACAAAGTAAAAATTGATAAATGAATAAATTATAAAAGCAAATGCAGCGGGCTGAACAGACTCAGGCACTGTAGTTTCTGCAAACTTAGGTAAGTAAACATTCAAGGCTGCTAGATGTAAATGCTTTTCCAATTTCTTCTGACCAACAAATGTGTTCTGAGACTTCCCAATACTCCTCCAAATAATAGGGAAGGAGGAATTTCAACAAGCATGATCTTTTGATTTTGAAAGAAAATCCTCAGTGCAGAGCGATCTATCCAAGGCTTACTCAACTATTCCTATCATGAACACATGATCAGCCAAGCCGAGTCCGCATAGAAGAATTAGGATAGACACTGTAGGTATTAGGCAATCGGCACGCTACCAACTGTATACGTCCAGTCTTACTTTATGGGGAAAAACTCTTATTAAATATAAAAAAATGAAATATTGATACCACATGTGTGAAGTAGACCAGTACCTTCACAATCTCCTCTTTCTTGTTAGCTGGCTTTTTCTCAATCTCATCCAGAAGGGCTTCCGCTTGATAGAGCCAAGTGCTTATGTGAGCGACATTCTCATCGAAAATCTCCATCTGACTCTGGTGATTCTAACAAAACATAGAGATGGGTCATTGGCTGCGAGCATTCAAGTAAATGACTGCTAATGATTGTTAATTTAGAGAGTTGGCACCAAGCAGTGACATAAGAGAACAGTTCAGCAGTCTGAGTACAAAGAGAGGGAAATCCCTTTATTACAACATGTGTACACTATATGTCAGCAGGAAAAACACAGGGAAGCATTTCCCTTTTCCAATACAACTGCCCTTTTCTTAAATAAAGATAAAACACAATATAAGTGGTAGTCGCACAAGTATACTATCAATCCAAAGGTGGTTATTAATATTATATTAAAAGTGCTTACAAGTGCGTAACTCGCAATTGAGATTGTTTTGCTCAAAGGATACAACAGATAGCTAGACATTAATTTAACAGAATTAAGACTCACAACAAAGTGTACATGGTAAATAGAGTTTAAGTCAGGTGGTAACATACACAACTAAGCCGTGTGGAGGAAGTACTGTAGAAGAGGCAGACAGAATCCCCAAATCAGCTTTCTAACCACCATATATATCATAAAAATATAAAACACATGCTGCAGGAATAATTGCATTTTACATTTATACAATATAGACAGTTTGTCTATTACCATTACCACTTCTTTCAAACATTGGACATCTCAGTTCTTCTCGATCTTTTGATCAGAAATTTTCTTTTTTTGCTTATCCTTATCCAATGGCTAGGGGATATACTGTATGAGGATATCCATATCTAAATGTGAACAGAATGTGGACTAAAACATTCCCTTGATCATTGTAGAAACTGTATCTCTGGAGTTCGACTGCCTAGTCCAAGACCCTGAATAGTAACAAATATTATGTAAGAGATGAAATAAGACTATTTTTGTTGCCATGTACTTACCAGTAATGTATTGCACCAATCCTCCGTCCAGGTTCGGACTCTGCTCCAGCCAGCATTAAGGACACATAGTTTTTCCTCCAGGATGTTTTCACTTCCCTCCACTAGGCACTGCAAAGCTGCGCTGCTCTCAGTTACGTTGTTCAGATCTGCTTTCCTCCTCTCCAGCTCCTTCAGCACACTCTACAAAAAGAGCAGGCCAGATTATTCAAAGAACGACAGCAAACCTTCTCAACTTTCCATTTGTCTCACATATTTTCAAGACTACAGGAAACTCCTCAGTTCCTTAATAATAGGATTGATGTTCATATATATATATTTGTTTCAACATTAACTGTGGATAAATAATTCCTTACATTCCTCAGTAAATAACACTAAAACCAGGGAGTAAACCTGGCAGCAAGACTTTTTTCCTATAGTGCTACCACAGGTAAACTGAAGTGGGTGAGTTCATAATAGACAAAATCACTAATAAATTAATAAATAAAGTAAAAAATAATTATAAGTACATAGCATTTTATTCCAATAAATATTTTTTATGTTTGTTCTGCCTACAAAAAACTTGGTTATTGTATCATAATGGTGATAAAAAGCCTTAATATTAATGTAAATCTATCACTTAAACATGCCCCATGCATGTGGGAGTCGGAGAAAGGGAAATTGAGGAGTCGGAGATTTGGCTTACAGACTACACAACCCTGTTTATCCTCCAGCATCAGACACAATGATTAATCTGGCGCAGCATAGAAATGCCTAGTGTAACTCTAAACTGGTCTAAAAGCCGACACATTAATACATTTCCCCCAATGTCTTTTTTCCTTTGAAATATTTGAGTTTAGACAATATAAATCTAATATGTATGACCACATTTAGTTATTAAGAAATGCAAATAAAAATACTTGTCCTAATAGCAACCTGTTTCTACCTGTCTACAGCCACATAATAAATAGAACATAATAAATACCAAACAAGCCCCACATCTGCAGTAAAACCCGCAACAATAATTGACATGCTTTAAATCTCATACACTAGGTTTCTACCATATATTGCAGTCAGTTGCCCACTGATAGGTCCGCGGTCGCTAACACGCATGATTACCCCGGTAATTGCACTACATAGCCACCTGAACGCCGGACAAATCTTACAACATTGGTGGTGACTGCCAGGCTGCATGCGGCTGTCACCGCCTCCTCTGACCACCCCCTCATGAATACACCGGAGCTCTGTAAGCTTGGTCCAGAGGGCTATTTAGTGCAGCGTCTGCTAGCTTAATTGGAATGTTCTGAAGAAGCCAGTGATTTAACACTGCTATTACTGGGGTTGGGTTAGGGAGCTAGTTACTTTAGTGACAGGTCCTCCTTAAGAAGTTTATCAAACAAATAGTTCTAAAAAAAAAAAAAATCTGAAAATTACCCAATCAACAAAGTTTAAAGTATAAAGGAAAACATTAATATAAACCTCTTCAGTAAATATCCATCACTGGAATTTATGCAGCATGCAATTTGCAGCGATTAAAGATTCATTATCCAAGAGTCATTTGCATCCTGGTGTAGCTAAGCCACAAGTGACTTATAATTAAGTCATTTAATAAGTCAGGCACAATTTGTTTTTGCTGTGTACTCATAATTCAGAAAGAAATCTCTGCCCAATTAATGCTGATGTAACATTAATTTCTTCTACACTAGAACGACAAAGATTAAGAGTTTATCTCACAAAGTTGGAATTCAGGCCTTTCTTACACTGCAATTGGTCTCCCATTCTAGGTATTGAGGTTCTTCTTGTTACCCTAGGTTTCTCAAAGAAAACGGGTATTACTCATACAGAGGTGTACAGGTGTTTTATCGGTACATGGAACCTAACTATTACCTGGAATCCGAGAATGGATTGTGTGTATTAATAGGTCTGTATAATGTGCTTTTTTGTTGATTTATTTTAAATGTAAAATTTAACTAATGTACAGTCAAGAACTGTCTATCTAAAAATGTATCAATGTATCATGTAAACATTTAGGTGGCCATTATATATAAAAATGGAAGCTATTTCTTTGACTACTCTCATCATGAAATTGCTGTGTGTGCATGCAGGTGTTAAAGGGAGAGGGCAATAATCTGCTGACTGATTATTTTACCCCTTTAGTATTGAACCAACATATTTTGCAGCTCTTTGGAGTGTGAAGGAACACAAGAGTACCCAAAGAAATCCAATGCAAACATGGCAAATATATACAAACTTTATGCAGATTTTCTTCCTCTCCACACCATCCCCCTCCCTCCCTTGCCTGCTCAATGTATATGACATGGGAAGTGGGAAGGGGTAAGGAAGTTGGATGAATGTGTAGAAGAGGAGACTGACACAGCCACACAGGCTGCAGTTGGGACTCATTACACATGTTGATATAAAGATAGATTATATAGGTCTGTACAAGTTACAAGCTAATTTTCTTCCTGAGCTTAGTGGACAACTAGATTTTTCTGTTCTCCCCAGATTGGAGATAGGAAAGTGAAGGAATGGAATTAACATTTTATCATGGCTGGAGTATACCTGATTGTATATACAGAAATATGGATATCCTTACCGATACAAAACAAATTATTCAACCAAAATTAAACTTTAATGAGATGAAAGATTTCTTGGCACCAAAAAAAACGAATAAGAATATGGTATGTTTTCTTCGTTCAAAAAAACCCACAAAAACAACTAATCCATTTTGACCGAAAAAACAGCACCACTGTAAACAGTGTCATCACTACCAATGAGTAAACATGATTAATAAATAACTCTATGGATTAAAAATCATAAACTTTCCTTAGATAATTTATGTATAATCTAGTGAAATAGTAGTACAATTTTTCCTTTCCTTTTTTTATTAAAATGAGCTGAACTTACTTCACTGCTTCAATCAGAAACATTAAATACTGCATTAAAAGGGTTTTCCCATGAAAGAAAAATCTCAAATTTCAATCTCCTAATGATGACTACACAATAAAGATCTTTTTAACCGCTTACTTTACAATTTTACTCAGTTTTATTGCTGTTTTAGCTCCCATCATTCCCTAGGCTGGTCAGTGTAAAATTCCAGACACTTCATGATTCCTCTACTTCTGTGTGCTGACATTGTGGTTAGATTATCAGGGTACATGTTTATATAAAAACTTGAAGGAAACTTCAGTAATTCTTTATTGTCGCAAAATACAAAACATCCAAGTTTGCTACATAATCCAACATGTCAACGCGTTTCAGACAGATATACTGTCCTTAATCATTCAGTCATGATTAAGGACAGTATATCTGACAGGATAGCTGTCTGAAACAGAACAGGTTAGGTATATGGACTATTTTGATATGAAATAAAAACAGAGTGTACTTACTTTGGCCCAGGCAATTTCAACATCAAGATCAGAGAAAACATTGTCTGTGGTGGATTTCAGGATGAGCTCAGACTCCGTAGCCGTAAGCCATTCGGACAAGGAGGCGGATTCCTTCTTCAGCTTCACAGAAAGCAAATTAGCACGTTCCAAGTCTTGCTTCCCTTCTGTCACCTACAAAGAACAGAGATCGTTAGGATAGCAAATAGCCACTTTTTTTTTAAAGATTGCGTAGATTACACATTAAGGCGCTGCCTATTTTCTCAGTTATACTTTCTGCACTAAGAGACAAAATCCATTTATCTGACATAAAAGCTAAAAATGAGCCAATAAAATGACAGGCACCATGGATGGATACACAACATTTCTACAAGTGGTTTTCAGAGACTGACTGTGTCATTGAGACATTTACTTTAAAATCAAATTCTGTACAAAAGAGTTTGCAGTTTACCATTAGAAATGTAGGCATACTGAGAATCCACAGGCAATGTAGCTACTTAATTGTATCAGAAATACAGCCTCAAGCTAACTTTTTCTATGTCCAGAGTGACAATTGTAGGAAATGGTCATTTCAGGATCATTAAATTTGAAGTACTGTAGTCATTTTCTCAGTATATGTACCAGAAATCTAACATTTAACTTGGCATTGAAGGGAGAGACCAATTAAGATAAAGGTAGAAAAATATGCTGCACAGAAAGTCTTCAAGATAATACATCTCCTGCAGGTTTCCTCCTGCCTTCACATAATAACTGTGCTATTAAAAATTAAAAATGCAGTAAGTACTTAATATTCTTGTTTGGAATGGCAGCCAGCTTCTGAGGTGGTCAACTTCGTAGATAACCTAGACATTTTTTCTTTACTTTTTGTTTATAGGTTTTCATTTATGTTTTAACGATGAAGTCAAGCACAATATTAAAAGCAGCAACAAACAATGAGTCATATAAGTAAGGATGCTACTGTATATTACTGTAGAGTCACCATATGAAGAATAAATCTAAGGACCCTTAGGAACTGAAAGTGTACATAGAGAAACTCTGGAACATCTAAATATCTTCACTGTCTCTGGTCATACCTTCACCTCAACTTCTGTTATATGACCAAGCGGCACCTAAAACATGTGTCAGATGTGAAGGCGCCAAGTATAATATTGCCTGATTTGACATGCTTTGTGCAGCGCTGCGGAATCTGTGTGCGCTATATAAATAAAGAATTATTATTATTATTATATTGAGCCATTTAGGTCTATAGTAAATGCAGTAAGGTAATCTGAAAAGGATCAAAAAGTCTAAAGCGCTCACCACAGTATTGAAAAATGACTGCTCAACCTACTTCCATTTTAGATCCATGAACTCAGGAATATTTCCCACCACCACCACCAAAAGCTTGATTAGAGTGCTAGATCCATCTGTCTCCTTGATTCACCTCTGCCCCCCCTCTCTGCCAGTCTCTCCACTGGTAACCCATTGCTCAGCCAATTCAATTTAAAATACTAACCATGACCTACAAAGCCGTCTACAACCTGTCCCATCCATATATCTATGAACTCATCAGGCAATACCGCCGCACTCGTAATCTCTGTTCCTCACAGGACCTTCAGCTTCACTCAATTACCATCCGCTCTTCTCACAACCGCATCCAGGTCTTCTCCTGTGCATCTGCCATACTCTGGAACTCTCTACCAAAATGTGTCAGACTGACCCCCACTTTCCAAACCTTCAAACGTAACCTGAAAACCCACCTGAAATTGCTTACAACGAACATTAACTGCACTGCTCCCTCACCTCCAATACCATCCCCCCACCGCCAATACATATACAATCCAATACAATATGGATTGTGATCTCTCACGGGCAGGGTCCTCCTCCTACTTATCTCCTGATCACTGTAGTTTTGTATGTTGTACTTGTACCTGTTTTTGTCTTAATGAAATGTATCTGAACCCTTACTGATTGTACAGCACCATGGGATTAATGAATAAATAATAATAGACCCTATGCACTTTAACAAAATGTAAATTTGTGTGAAAAGTTCAGGGTCCCAAGGAAGCTCTTAAATCGTAAAAATCAGAGGTCCACCTTCTCTGAAACAAATTGTCCCAAGCAATGAATCCCAGTCCATGAACACAACATTTCCTACGGTAGAAACATAAAATGTGGTTAAAAAGGGATTTGACCATGGTGGTGTTCCCTTGTTTGTCAACAAGAAGAGGTGCTAAGAAGCTGATGTCAGAGAATAGATGCAGCCATCACTTGTTGCAATAATTGATTGCAGCTGCACAGTAAGAAAACACTGGCAGGGAGCAATGGGGCAGTGGCTGTGCTGGAATAGTAGATCATGGATAACCTTTGTAATCATTATCATTACTTTTATTACATTTAGGGTTGTAATTGATTACAGACCAGATGTACCTATAGAACTGATATATTTGTTTGTTTTTTTTATACTTTTACCATTCTTGAGATACTCATATGGGAGAAGAAAGACTTACCTGTGCACCAAGATCATTATACAGAAGCTTTAAAGCTGTGAGCTGTTCATCCATTACTTTTGGGTTATCAGTTTGTTGCTTCTGAACAATTTGCCTTCCTGTCTTTATCACAGTCTCGACTTCTAACTTCACTTCACTCAGAGTCTTGTACAGTTTCTGAAAGAGGAGTTTAGGAATTTAGCCATATTTAAAGTTCTGGTGAGTTAATAGAAAGTACCGTATACCAAACGCTAGCTCATGCCCTTACTCCGGAACCCTGTACAAATGATATCAATCTATGATGCCTCTTTTAACACATCACTAGCCTCACTGTTTACGGCCTTAAAGGGCTTGTTCAGGATTAATAGCAGGCCCAAAAGCAGGGCAGCCCTAAATGAGCTAATACCTACATCACCTTAGCTCAGTCCAGGTAAGTGACTTTTTGAGCTGCACAAGCAATTGGGCCCAAAATTCTAATAGAAAAATGGAGGTTGGCATTTTTTCTATCAATGTAGCAATATTGGGGCTTTTTTTGGGGGGAAAAACATTGTATATTGATGTTCATATATCTTACTGATTCGCTTGGATGGATTAATACTACAATAGTAGAAAGCACCATTGTCTACTATGTGCATGTTAAAATTTTCTTTTTAAGAATAGGTTGAGGTGGATTTATTAAAAAAAATTCCATAACTTGTATTTTTTGTTAATAACATCTTGCTATCTAAGAATCTAGTGCAATGCAATTAGTGAAAAACTGATGGACAATCGGTGCAAACCCAGATAAAAGATTTTCTAATCCTGTGTGTCATTAAAAAAAAAAAAGACAAAAAAAAACAAAAACACACGATGATTACCATGCAGCCATCCAGGTGCTTCTGTATTACATCAGGATCGGTATCCTTAACATTGAGAACACCAAGCTCTCCTTTCACCCCATCTAAGACACGCTTGCAATCCAACATCCTCTGTTCAAAGTTGGCTGGTTTCTGGAACAACTGGAACTTTGTAGAGACCTCACGCAGCTTTCTCTGTGTAAAAAGAATGAAAGTCAGAAAACGTCAAATTTCCAAAAGACATCTTTTAACTGGCTCCCATTCATTGTAGTTTCTATGGAGCACACAATCGCCTGCATTATTAATGAGACAACTGGGTATCTCCAATGTTGCCATCTTTAAAAATAAAACAATAAAAAAATAAAATATTCAAAAAACATATTCTTCTATTTTTTGACAGGCTTACGAGTGTGTGCAATTTCCAGGCCACAAGCAACAGGCCATGTGCCGATGCTTGTGGCCCATAGGACATCGACACCCATCCCATTGAAAATGACTGACTGTTGCTTAAATCCAGGCATGAATAGGATGTGCCCTATAATTAGCGGAGCTGCCCGCCAATGACCATGTGAATTAGAATGCATGCTGTAAGCTAGCCATCGTTTGTGCGGCTAAGCTCACAGCACACAATTACAAAACTAACATTATATACCCGAGAAATTTACTGGAGTTGAAACAATAATTTGTTTAAAAAAGGGATCATATAGATTTATAAATCATTCCATAATCAATGATAGCCCAATTGTTACAGAAAGGCTGTAAATCGAGCTGTAAATACATGTTCTGTATATTGGTTAGTTAGACATCATTTATCCGCTCCTGTGGCCCATATATAAATGCTAACAGTACTGCTGTATAAGACCTATTGGTGCCCACTTCTTATTGATACAGCTGAATCAAGAATATATTTTAATCTGTGGACCATTAATGTTTGTGCCTTGTGGTTTACCTGCAGTACATCCAGTTGTGATCCTCCTCGTGGGGATTTGACTTCTGTAGACGACAGTATCGCTGGTCGGGCAGTTTTCTTTAGTTCTTCTAGTGTTGCTTCATGACTACTGATATCAGCTTGGATTTTCTGTGACAGAATAAACTTTGATGGTGAGAATGTAGATATGTACTACCTGAGATGAGCTAAAAGCTAAAACTAGGGAACCTCAAATAACTGGCAGTATCAGATATCCAAAGATTCCCTCATTACTGTTTAACTTTGTTTACTCTAATACAATGGGATGTTTCAGAGAAAACATCATTTAGAAATGAGCTTGACTTTGGGAAAAGTGTCCACTGGGAGGTCCCTCTCGGGCTTCCTCATCAGCATTCAACTTGACCAGCCATCTCTACTCATCTCTGTACAAGAAAAGTCATGTCTACAAAACTAAGCTGAGCAGAGTGAAGCCTGAGAGGAGCCGTCATTAGATGCTTCCTGACCTTGGCTCTTGTTTTCCTCCTTTGTAAAAGTATATGTGCTATTTTTGTTGCCTTTTTAAAGCAGATTTTGTGCAGGACACAAAAGTTTTAGAACTCCATTAGTGGCTTTGGCTACAAAAAAAAAAAATGCAATAAAATCTGTTAAAAAAAAGCAAAAACTCTATGAGGGACATTTAACAGGACCAGCATTTTGTTCTCCAATTTTGATATTTACTTCAGTGGATATATGGCGAACATGACAATGTGACTTCTAAACTTGCCTCACTACAAGAGCATTTGAGTATTTCTTTGAAATTGGGTTTTATTACACAAGTTTTACCCATTTAAGGCTTCTTTTAAAGTAACACAAGCAGGTTTATTCACATGTGCTCCAGGAGGTGGCAGCAGAGTGTGGGGAAGTAAATGTCAGATTTTCTTGCAAACTTGTACTTTTATTAATGGAAATGTAAAATATCCTCGTTAATCTTTGTTGAATAGGCGTGTCACTTTGATACTTAATAAATGCTGAAGGTAAATCCAGCATTATGGAAATCTGCACTTGTACTCCCGTTTAACAAGTAAATAGTCAGTAAAGAAATCCCTCAAGTCGCCTCCTCTCACAGCAACAACAATACCGGACAGGAATATAGGGAATTGAGTTGCATATGAGAGAGGAGGTGAGGCAGCTCCCACACACATGAAAGGCATTGCTGAGATACCTGAGCCTCCTGTGGTAATCGCAGGGCATCCACTCTGTCCGTCAAGTACGTGGTGAGCTGCTTATCCAGCTCTTCTAGAGATTCCTGCAGTACCTGCAGCATATGGTCACTCTCGCGCAGAGTCTGCGAGTGCTGCTCCAAAGCAATCTGCCGATTTACAGCCTGCAAACAAATAATATCCTTAGAAATGTGCTTGTTGTTTCATAATCCTAAGAAAGTCACCTTCCTTATAGGAGAACTTCACCTCCCTGCCAGTGCATACTGTTCCCCAGGAAATCCTACTGACAGCCTTCCTGGGGAATGTGTTGATACAGAAGATAAAGCAGTAAAGGATATTCCTTATCTCTAAGGACTTTTATGGCTAAAAGAGAAAAGAGTGTGAGTGAGCACAGCTCTGTGCACCAGCTAACTGTCTGAAGTCCAATACTGCGGGAGTCCGTGTTGTGTGACAGGCGAGACTAAAGTGAGGAATTCAAAATTATGTATGAGCAGTCCTCCACTAAAGGACAACCGACTTACATACGGACCCTAGTTACAAAGGGAGCTCTGAGGAAACTCCCTGGGGCACATTTACTATAAACAGTGCAGTTTGCATGTGTATAATGCAGGGCGCGCAAGATTCATGAATTGTGGCGGCCATTCTTGAGGTTGCGGCATATTTCTGTCGGCTTTGCATGTTAAATGTGGGGCACGGTCTGACTGCACCGGAACATAGAAAGTGAGCAGCGCGACCCTTAGTAAATGAGCCCCAATATGTTGAGCATTTCTTAAATACATCTTCCTGCAGATCACGTGACCCTCTGGTCTTACTGGTTTTAAACAAACGTTACCAGGGTACCCTATTAAGGTTGTGTTCTTACCCTAGTAAAGTTTTGCAATAGTATCTGACCCTTTTAATCCCCCCAAAATGAATTACAAGGATTTGTTATGCTATAAATTGCTATGTCTAATAACTATACCTTTCCAGTTTAGTGTATTTTACAGTCACTATGGTTACTACATCGCTATGATTTGTATTTGTTTTGTATCCCTTTTGCATCTGTGTGTCTGTTTTTAACGAACTTGCATCCATCAGTCATTCTATAAATTCCAAGAGCAACCATCCATTTGTCAAATATTATAATGGAATGCAGGTAAAAGTGCTGACTGTTTTTTCCCTCAGTGACTTTTACTGTACACACTATTGTGATTTTATTGATTCTATTGTACACACCAGTCAGTGAAAACGGTTCCAACTAGGACATTCTCTACTCTTAAAGGGGACGTATCATCAGAAATTGGCCTAATAGACCACTTCCAGTATGTTGTTAAGCAGTTGAACAGCTTCTAGATCATGTTTCTTCCATGGCCCATGGTGGTGGCATTATCTCGAAAATCAACTTTGAAGGCAAATATATAAAGTCAGGGAGACGGAGAGTTTAGCACTGAAGTCAAGCTTTCCTTGCCCCTGAACATCACCTCTCATGTGATTGACATTGTGTGCTGGACTTCAGGAGATCTGATTAATGATGTCCCTGGATGCAGGACCATCAATTACAGTGGAGGGGGCATTTTAAGGCAGGGAAAGCTCGACTTCAGTGTTAAACTCTCCACCTCCTTGATGTCATAAAACCAATTTCACTGGTCACTGGCCAATGTCACTTCAAAGTTGATTTTCTGGATGACGACACCACACCAGGCCATAAAAGAAACAACATATGGCTAGTGGTTGAAAAGACCAATTTCTGATGACAGGTTCCCTTTAAACATACTGGTCACATGGTCCATTACAAAGAAAGGACTTCTGCATTGATCCATTTGAAAGTACAGGCGGTCCCTTACTTAAGAACACCCAACTTACAGACGACCCCTAGTTACAAATGTACCTCTGGATGTTGGGAATTTACTGTACTTTTGCCGTAGGCTACAATAAAAAGATGTAACAGTTATCAAAGTGTCTGAAATTAAGATTTATTGCTAATCCTGGTTCTTATGACAATCAAACATTTTTTAAATCCAAAATTGGCTCGGGTTACAATTATAAAATATACAGTTCCGACTTATATACAAATTCAACTTAAGAACAAACCTACAGAACCTATCTTGTATGTAACCCGGGGACTGCCTGTAGTGCTTTCACTGCCGACAGAGATTCGGCACGTTCACATGCAGGTAGACCAAGAGTTGCAGAGTTGCATAGCCATTGCCGATTTTCTTTGTACCTTCTGTCATTAATTTTGCTAACATAGAACAAAATGTTACTTCCCGCACCAGACCAGGCATCTTTCAAACAACTGCATTACTGAAAGAATTGTGGATACGAAGGCAGTATATATCGTTTAATATGTTTAGATAGGTACCACTGGCCTTCCAGCAAGAAGACATGTAAATGCACTTACCCATTGGACAGTTATACACTTATTTAAGCTGCATTATTAATTCTGTCAATATGTATTACGGTTTATGCATAGATTCTTCTATAACATGAAGGCAGATCAAAAGCATGAAAATGGGATAGAAAAATTGCCACCGGCAAACTCGAGATAGTGATAACTTAAGAGCTCACCAAGTGACTCAGCTCCTCGTAGTGGGCATTAAAAACTTCCAGCTTCTCACTGATGATGTCATCCAGTATCCCTCCATCAATCAGGGTTTGACCGAGCTCACGGATCTGAGTTCTGTTGTCGGCTGGATGCCGCAGAATTGACTCTAATGACTGAGGAATAAAAACACAGAAAGGGAACTGAGTAAGACAACTCGCCACAAGAAGCAAAACAGAGAAATAGAGTTAGTTTATTTATTATGGAGAGCATTAAATGGGTGTTTACTTACAGTTAATGGTAATTAATGCAAAAAAAAGAAACTTACTGTATTTTTTGGACGCACTTTTTAGCAAGAAAAAAATCTTGCTATTTTGACCGAAGGTCAGGAGGATCCAGCACTGACAGACCCTCCTGGCCGCTGTAAGGGAGATCGGGTGATGCCCTGATATAGAGCTTCACCTGATCTCCCAGAGAGGAGAGCCTCCGCACTGCTCTCTCATCTCCTGGGTGTCCTACAGGACCTGCGATGATGTCAGCATCATGTGAATGATCACATGCTTCTTACATCACCAAATACTGCTGAGAATAGGGATATGCTTGCGCTGGGACAGGGTTAGAAGAAGGGGAAGAGGGGAATAGGGAAAGGAGGGAAGTGGTGGTGGGGGGGTTTTGTGTGTATAGCTGAGCTGTGTGTGTAACTGTACGGATGATGCAGGGCTGTGTGTGTGTGTAACTGTATGGATGATGCAGAGCTGTGTGTGTGTGTGTAACTGTATGGATGACGCAGAGCTGTGTGTGTAACTGTATGGATGACGCAAAGCTGTGTGTGTAACTGTATGGATGATGAAGAATTGTGTGTGTAAATGTATGGACACTGTAAATGTATGGAGCTGTGTGTGCTGTGCTTTAGTGCGACCAACAGGGTTATTTTAATTGGTGTAAAATATATTTTTCCTTTTTGGAAGCCAAAATCTGGGGTGTGTCCTATTGTAAGAAGAGTCTAATAGTCCGAAAATACAGTCATTTTTAAACCAATGCATATATTTTAGAATTTATATGGACAGGGGCTAAAAAAAGAGGTTAAAGGAAAACTGTGTGTGTGTAACTGTATGGATGATGCAGAGCTGTGTGTGTGTGTAACTGTATGGATGATGCAGAGCTGTGTGTGTGTGTAACTGTATGGATGATGCAGAGCTGTGTGTGTGTGTAACTGTACGGATGATGCAGAGCTGTGTGTGTGTGTAACTGTATGGATGATGCAGAGCTGTGTGTGTGTGTAACTGTATGGATGATGCAGAGCTGTGTGTGTGTGTAACTGTACGGATGATGCAGAGCTGTGTGTGTGTGTGTAACTGTATGGATGATGCTGAGCTGTGTGTGTGTGTGTAACTGTATGGATGATGCTGAGCTGTGTGTGTGTGTGTGTAACTGTATGGATGATGCTGAGCTGTGTGTGTGTGTGTGTGTGTGTAACTGTATGGATGATGCTGAGCTGTGTGTAACTGTATGGATGACGCAGAGCTGTGTGTGTAACTGTATGGATGACGCAGAGCTGTGTGTGTAACTGTATGGATGATGCAGAGCTGTGTGTGTAACTGTATGGATGATGCAGAATTGTGTGTGTAAATGTATGGACACTGTAAATGTATGGAGCTGTGTGTGCTGTGCTTTAGTGCGACCAACAGGGTTATTTTAATTGGTGTAAAATATATTTTTCCTTTTTGGAAGCCAAAATCTGGGGTGCGTCCTATTGTAAGAAGAGTCTAATAGTCCGAAAATACAGTCATTTTTAAACCAATGCATATATTTTAGAATTTATATGGACAGGGGCTAAAAAAAAGAGGTTAAAGGAAAACTGTGTGTGTGTAACTGTATGGATGATGCAGAGCTGTGTGTGTGTGTAACTGTATGGATGATGCAGAGCTGTGTGTGTGTGTAACTGTATGGATGATGCAGAGCTGTGTGTGTGTGTAACTGTACGGATGATGCAGAGCTGTGTGTGTGTGTAACTGTACGGATGATGCAGAGCTGTGTGTGTGTAACTGTATGGATGATGCTGAGCTGTGTGTGTGTGTGTGTAACTGTATGGATGATGCTGAGCTGTGTGTGTGTGTGTAACTGTATGGATGATGCTGAGCTGTGTGTAACTGTATGGATGACGCAGAGCTGTGTGTGTAACTGTATGGATGACGCAGAGCTGTGTGTGTAACTGTATGGATGATGCAGAGCTGTGTGTGTAACTGTATGGATGATGCAGAATTGTGTGTGTAAATGTATGGACACTGTAAATGTATGGAGCTGTGTGTGCTGTGCTTTAGTGCGACCAACAGGGTTATTTTAATTGGTGTAAAATATATTTTTCCTTTTTGGAAGCCAAAATCTGGGGTGCGTCCTATTGTAAGAAGAGTCTAATAGTCCGAAAATACAGTAATTTTTTAACCAATGCATATATTTTAGAATTTATATGGACAGGGGCTAAAAAAAAGAGGTTAAAGGAAAACTTAAAACTAGGGCAGTATTAAAAGAAAAAATAGGAAACATTTGATAAACTAAAAGCAGGGCACTATATTTACTTTAACCCCTTAGGGACGTGGCCCTTTTTCGTTTTTGCATTTTCATTTTTCACTCCCCACCTTCAAAAATCTGTAACTTTTTTATTTTTCCATGTAAAGAGCTCTGTTTGGGCTTGTTTTCTGCATAACAAATTGAATTTCATAGTGATGGTATTTATTATTCCATGCCGTATACTGGGAAGCAGGAAAAAAATTCAGAATGCAGTGAAAATGATGAAAAAACGCATCTGTGCCCTTTTCTTGTGGGCTTGGATTTTTCATTAAAAAATTAAAACCTTCTGTGCAAAAAAAAAATTCTTCATTTTGCCATGTTCTGGCACTAATAACTTTTTCATACTTCAGTGCACGGAGCTGTGGGTGGTGTCATTTCTTGCGACTTTTGATGACGTTTTTAATGCTTTCATTTTTAGGACTGTATGGGCTTTTGATCACTTTTTATAGAATTTTTTATATTTTTCAAAATGGCAAAAAAGTGGAATTTTCGACTTTGGGCGCCAATTTCCGTTACGGGGTTACACGCTGGGAAAAAATCGCTAATATATTTTGATAGATCAGACATTTTGGGACATTTTACAATGATTTTAATAGCCTGCCCTCTGGTGGCTATTAAAAATCATTGCACCTGGCAAGCCTACGAGTCTCAATGAAACTCTAGGCTGCCATAGCAACTGATCGCCGCCCTCCGATGACATTCCAGGGGGCAGCAATTGGGCATCCACGATGGCGGCGCCCATGTAAAGGTAATTTAGGTGCCGCAGTCGGGTTCGACCGCGGCTCTTAACAGGTTAACCGCCGCGATCGGTGCCAGCACCGACCATGGCAGTGACAGGCGGGTGTTGGCGTTTTATACAGCCATTACCCGCTGTGTATGGAGAGAGCTCTGCTCGTGAGCTCTCTCCATACACCCCTTGCCGCGCGAGGACGATATAGTTTGTCCTCGGTCGGCAAGGGGTTAATTTAGACACTTCATTCAATTTGCATGGCAACTGTCCAGTCTATTGCAGTGTTTGATGTTGGATGATTATGGAATACATTATTTTATTGTATATTGTAAGTTAAAGGAAATCTACCATCACAGTCCATCATGATAAACTAGGGACACTTTTCAAAGATGCAGGCTCTGTGATTGTGGTTATATTCTTCTGTTTGTTATCCATGGGCCCCTTCATTCTAAAATCAACTTTCAAAATTATGTTGATGACCTGAGGGGCTAGCATAGCTCCTCTTTGAATTTCAGACATGCAACAGTCTGTCAAGCCAGATCCCAGAGGGCCTAGGCTGGCCCTTATGCTTATTAGCATAATTATAAAAGTTTATTTTATAAGGCCATTGATAACAAATATAAGGAAATTACCATAGTCACAGTGCCTGGATCTATGAGTAAGTGTTTCTGGTTTATCAAGCTTGATTTTGGTGGTAGATTTCCTTTAAGGGTGCCCGTTAACTGTCTTACTTTGTGACAGGATTAAGGTGCAGCTCAGATTTCTTGATTATGAACTTTTAACACTATGTTTAACATATAGGTATAGTTAGTTTTGTGAGATAAAGTCCAAGTGATGCAGGGGGGCATCAACAGTGCCAGTCTGGGGCCCAGCTATTACATGCCACCTGGAGAACTTTTTCTCTGCTTTCCTGCTCCCTGAGCAATCCCACCTCCTGCTCTGTACTGGAAATATTGTGGCAGTGAAGAGCTTATGCTCTAAGCTCCCGCAAACTTTCCGGCAGAAGTTGCGGGGAGGTGGGGCAGAAGTGCTCCCAGGGTGCATGTAATAACTGGAACCCGGAGGAGCTCTGGTTACATCCCACAGAGCACTTAGAAACTAACTTTATTTATATGTTCATTAAAGGACACCTGTCATCAGGTCTGTGTCACTTGTCCTGTCACTACTACCTGTTGGAGCAGCTCGCAAGGATCCCATCCCAGCCTTTATCTAGTTATTTCATACTTTATTCATTGTAAAATCATCTATTTTTTATCATGTAAATGAGGCTGGTCACATGGTCAGAGGCAGTGATGTCACCCCTGTTACCCCTCCCCTCCCCCTGCTCATGTCTGTGTGTAATGTATAGTAAAGCATGGCTAGTGTGTGCTGCATCTGCTGACATGCTGCATCCTCCTAATATACAGATACACAGACATCAGCTACACATGAATCTGACATGTTCTGCTGTAACATGGCTGCATCCTGGAGCTGTTGTATCTCTCCTATACACACACACATGCACACACAGGCTGCAGGGGGCGTGGCCACCAGGAAGCACATCATTATACAGCCTCACATCATTATACAGACTGTCAGTCAAGCACTGGGGGGTGTGGCTGTGCCTCCCACTCATGAATAAGGTGGACAGCTTGAATATGCTAATGCTTCATTGGACATTTCACAGCTCATTTGCATACAGCTTTAGTACCTCATTGCTTAGGTTTACAGGCATGTAGAGGGACAATGAAGGGATAGAGGCAATGCTCTCTAATGGCAGTTTATGAAAATATATTTAGTTTAGGGGGGTTATTTTGCATGACGGGTTTTCTTTAAGCCTAAGTCATCTACAGGAGCAGACCTCATAATAAACATAGGGGATATAGCACTATTTTGTCAAGCTTGTTTGCAGTCTTTTGGTGACTTTTCAGGTGCAAGGCAGCAACATGCCCCTTTTCAGAGGCACTCCTGAAAATTCACAAAAAACTGAAGGCAAGCGAGACAGAATAGTGAACTGAAGTGTGTTCTAATAGTTCATAATCAGAAAATCGGCAGTAGATTTCCTTAAACATTATCTGCACACATAGCAAACGTGGCTGAACTGGCTTCTGATGCTTGCAGCATGACAGCAGAATTACTAAAAGTTACTACTAAATTTCACACCTATTTTGCTGTGTTTGCAGATAGCCTTAGCCTCACCTATTTTTTGGGCATTCACATTAAATTTAATTAATTTGCCATATGGAAACATTTCTTTAATTGGATTTTATTTTAAAATATGTCTCATAAATGTAGCCATGTTGTCCCTTAGAAACAAGATAGCTTCCTTGGATACAACCATCTCACATTTTGGCAGCAGTGGCCAGACATGCGCTATTCAATCCTGCCTGACCCCCTGGATTCATCAATCATTACCACAAGACGGCTGTGGGACATGCAGTAACTCCCTGACATTTCATATACAAAAACCTTTTCTTTCTTTGTGCAATCCCTCCAAGCAGGAGTGGCCGTATCCAAGGACAGAGTCTTGTTTCTATGGGACCATATCACTACATTTATGAGAAATTATCTTCACACAGGTAAAAAATGTTTAATAACATCTAATTGAAGAAATGTTTATATATGGCAGATTAATGAATCAGAATGTGAATGCCCAGACGAGAATACCCCTTTAAGTAGTGCTCCCGTGTCAGAAATAATCAAAAAGTGTAGGCCAGTTTTGAGCGCAAATTACTTTGCAAATTAATTTGCAAATCTGCCCCTTTATACAAACGTAAACATATTTAAATGTAACTATAAAAAAAAAAAACTTTATAAAATAACTAATGAAACCCTGATAACCTTATGCAGTAAACAATAACAACTTTATTCATTTCAAGTAGTAACCAGTGATCCCCTTACCTCCAATTCCTCATTAACAGCACCGGAGTTATCAGGAAGGACCGTAGTGCTCTGTATTCGCTCTTCTAATGTATTTAACCAAGCTGTCTCCAAATTGAGAAAATGCAGAAGTTCTATCCAGCAAGACCATACTTCCTAGAAAAGATTTTACGCAAAAGGTGGTAACACTTCCTTAGAATCTCCTATTGTCATCCCTTCATTGTAATTCTTACTCCCATGAGGACTCATACTCACACAGCGACACATTCAGAGAACAGTACATCCTACTTTTATATCACATGAAAGGACCTTGAATTTGTCTTTCCCACTTCTAACACCAAAAATAATTGTAATTTATTTAAATGATTTTAATGATTCTCATGAATAGATGAATTGGTGCCAGGGGAGATTATTCTGATAAACACTGGTTTAGGTTAATGGATTTTTTTCCAAAAAAGACTGAATATTAAATAAAGCTTATATACAAAATTGTAGATTACAAAATAATAGCACAAATCTTTGCTTAGGCACAAAATGAAGAAAAATGTAAATGTTTGGAAACAATAAAGCCATGTGCAAGGCTTAAAGGGATGGTGCATGACTTCTATCTCTCATCTTTGGTGTTCTCTGTATTACGCACCTCACCTCAGGCTGGGTCTGGGTTTAAAGCTACACTGGACATCTGAGTCATGCACAATATATAAAAACAACAGGTCCATTGTTTACAGAACAGCTGATTCAACTGTAAACACTAAAATCAAAATATATTTTGGAAATAGGTTAGAGACAGCAAGAAACATCCTTGGGCTTCTCCTCAACGGACTATTAGTTTGGAGAGCTCTCCAAATTCCCCTAATAAAGATAATTCTAATTATATAGATCCAAATGTATAGTACATCGCCATATCTTAACATACTGCTTGCATTACGCTACATTCATGCAGCCATATGGGGGTCATATATACGCCGTATACATGTCCCCCACAGACGGCAAAGGATGGCAATGGCAATACAGTAGTATATACTTGAGTAGAAGCCGAGTTTTTCACCACAAAAATGTGCTGAAAAAAACCCTAACTCGGCTGATACTCCAGTCAAGAAAAAATAAATGTGTACTAACCTTCCAATGAGGGATGGGACTGTAGGCTATAAACTGGTGGGGAGGGCTGGGACTGCAGGCTATAAACTGGTGGGGAGGGCTGGGACTGCAGGCTATAAACTGGTGGGGATTGCTGGGACTGCAGGCTATAAACTGGTGGGGAGGGCTGGGACTGCAGGCTATAAACTGGTGGGGAGGGCTGGGACTGCAGGCTATAAACTGGTGGGGAGGGCTGGGACTGCAGGCTATAAACTGGTGGGGAGGGCTGGGACTGCAGGCTATAAACTGGTGGGGAGGGCTGGGACTGCAGGCTATAAACTGGTGGGGAGGGCTGGGACTGCAGGCTATAAACTGGTGGGGAGGGCTGGGACTGCAGGCTATAAGCTGGTGGGGAGGGCTGGGACTGCAGGCTATAAGCTGGTGGGGAGGGCTGGGACTGCAGGCTATAAGCTGGTGGGGAGGGCTGGGACTGCAGGCTATAAGCTGGTGGGGAGGGCTGGGACTGCAGGCTATAAGCTGGTGGGGAGGGCTGGGACTGCAGGCTATAAACTGGTGGGGAGGGCTGGGACTGCAGGCTATAAACTGGTGGGGAGGGCTGGGACTGCAGGCTATAAACTGGTGGGGAGGGCTGGGACTGCAGGCTATAAACTGGTGGGGAGGGCTGGGACTGCAGGCTATAAACTGGTGGGGAGGGCTGGGACTGCAGGCTATAAACTGGTGGGGAGGGCTGGGACTGCAGGCTATAAACTGGTGGGGAGGGCTGGGACTGCAGGCTATAAACTGGTGGGGAGGGCTGGGACTGCAGGCTATAAACTGGTGGGGAGGGCTGGGACTGCAGGCTATAAACTGGTGGGGAGGGCTGGGACTGCAGGCTATAAACTGGTGGGGAGGGCTGGGACTGCAGGCTATAAACTGGTGGGGAGGGCTGGGACTGCAGGCTATAAACTGGTGGGGAGGGCTGGGACTGCAGGCTATAAACTGGTGGGGAGGGCTGGGACTGCAGGCTATAAACTGGTGGGGAGGGCTGGGACTGCAGGCTATAAATCGTATACGGGGGGCAAAGGGCTGGCCGTAGACTGGGGCAAAGGGCTGGCTGTAGACTGGGGGGCAAAGGGCTGGTTGTATACTAGGGGGCAATAGGTTTTCCCAGTTTTTTTGTGTTAAAATTAGGGGTCTCTGCTTATACTCAGGTCGGCTTATACTCAAGTATATATGGTTATCAGACAAAATAAACAAATGCAACGGTTTGAGATTTACCTCTAATGTGTGACACTTCCCTCGGATTCTATTACATAGAAGCTGATAGTTGTCAAGAACCTCTTTTAATTCCACCGTCAAATCTTGGCCACCAGCTGGTCTCTTGGCAGCCATAGCCATAATGTTATCCTTCAGGATCTTCACCCGCACCTCTTTCTGCAACACATCCTCCTTTGCCCTCTTTAAAGTTAAAGACAGAGATATATTTGATTAATAACTGTATAATTGTTCCTGCAGAGAGGTGGTCAGCACAATTACAAATATCCATGAAATGTATGAGGGACATCTGAATTATTGCTCTTATCCTGTGCATGTGCAGAATTGAGCTGCGAAGGGCTGGACATGCAGTAGTTATTTAACATAAGTTTTGTAACTTATGTGTTTTATCTGTTCTGCTATCATGTTTGCTGTTAATGTGTTTGCATGTTCTGCCCAGAAACAGTGTGGTGCTAAGAAGGAGGAGGAGCAGGCTGAACATTACTGACAATGCAAGAAAGAAAACCCTGCTTGTGCATTGTACTGGGGAGCAGGGAATAAAGTGGTCTCTGAGCCTGCAGTCCACTGATCAAGTGTGGGTTTCTTCTATATCACATGGGTTCCTACCACTACATTACAGCAATGGATATCCCTGAATGAAAAGATTATGCAGTCTCTGATTAAATGATCACCTTTGATTTTACATAAAAAAAAATAAAAGTTTCAATCTTCATTTTAATGTAAAGTTAGATTTTATTCAAGTGGTGCTGGCTTCTTTTCTCCAGTATCACAAGTAAAATAAGAATAAAATGTGAATATGTGACAAGTATAACTTTTGTGCAAAATGTTACTGAAACTGCTAAGGATATGGCCTCAGATATGGACAGGTAGGGTAGGTTATCAATATATGACTAGTAGGGATCCAACACTCAGTATCCCTACAGATTAGCATTGTTTAGCAGATGTTAAATAGAAAATTATACTATTTCTATAGTATAATACCTATTTATTGTAGAGAATTAACACCACCAAAACTATGTGAATTCACGCTTGTAGACCAAAAAGTTAAATGTTAAAGCCATTAAATGTATGTACAAAAATGGCTTAAAAGTGTCTGGACTTTAAGCACCAAAATACCCTGACCCAGTTGACAGAACTGCTGTTATTTCTTTGTTATTTTATGTTCTGAAAGCATAAACTGTCAAATGAAGATTGTTCTGACCCATTGCTTAGTGCCTCTTGTGGTTACTGATATGTTTATGGATGTATAAATGTTGCTTACTTTCATTTCTTCTACCGCACTCTCAAGCTCTTCTGGAGATTTGTACTCAAAATCCCTTTCCAAATATTCCTCCTCAGCTTGTGTCATCCACTCTTGCATTTCTGCCAAGTCCTTCTTCAAATTTACAGCCTTCTCTTGACTTTCGGACAACCTGTTCATCTGATGGATTACCTAGGTCACAAGCCAAAGCAAATAGGACTTATTGCTGGACAATGAAAGAACTGAGCTATAACTATGTAGCAGAACAATACGTACATGAGAGAAAATGTTAACAATATAAGACATAGTACAATAATAAAAGACTTCATAGAATGTATTTAAAAATATATTGTCGCTAGTCATTGCATTATTATAATGCCAGAAACAAAACAGAGGTTTCCTTGAATAAGTGCCTAGTATGATATCTTGAAATGGTCCACAGTCAAATCTCTTTTACTGTAGATCTGTAAATGAATCTGACGTAGCAGGGCAACAATGTGACTGCTATCGACAAGACACAAACAGACCAAAGCAACTAAGAGGTTCACCAACACATTTCTAAGTATCTCTTTACTATACTCAATACTTAGTTCCCCTGTGTTTTCCTTATGTGACCTGATTTCTCAGCTCCATGTTTTAATGTCTTTTTTTACCTGTTTACTTAGCCTTTCCCATTGTGCCTGCTGGTCAGCAAGTCTAGGCACCACCCATGTGTGGATCATTGTGTCGGCATGGTTTCTAAGTCCCGATTCTGCATCATTTAGCTTGGATAAACAACCTTCCACAGCTTCCATTTCATTCACGAGAGCCTAGAAAGATTGAACCGAAAGTAACATGAGTCATCTGAACAACACCAAAATAGGCTCAAGCCCTAAGCTGGGGAAAGAAGCCAACACTATATTTGTAAGGCATATCCCCCAGAGAATTACATGCTATTTATATACCTGATGTTGTCATTACAATTTCCATTCATAAATTGTGCACACGCTTAACATGATAGATCAGTCATGTTACACTTACAATATCACAGAGAGAAACTGCCCCCTGAACACCAGAGTTAAAGGTAATGTGTAAATGGCAGAAACCCCTGACAGGATCTCTCCTAACCCCCTTTCCTCCATACATAAGCACATCTGGACTGGTCAACGATGCAGAAACCTTATGTAGGAAGTCCCCCATTCACATAAAAAAAAAAAAAAAAAAAAAAAGTCATTCACTATAAGGTTTAGTTAAAGTTATTCCCATGTGTATGGCAAACTCAATGTATATGGCAGACAACAATCCTCGGGCTAACTGAACATGGAACTAATCTATCTATATATGGCAAAAACATTACAACCATAAAATCCAATGAATGCACTAGTTGTGCCACAGTCGCTTTTAGGAAAACACATGACATATAAAAACAGAATAGTTCTGTGTTCTAAGTATCATTACCATGCACTGGTCCAGCTGTCTCTGTAGTCCTTCCGAATCCTCTGCTGCTGTATGTTGGTTCAGAACAAAATCTTTTGCTTCACTGATCCATTTCTGTACAGATTTGGACTCGGTCTGAATAAATACACAAGACATTCTATCACAATCCTCTTCAGGTAAAAGGGAAAAATAACAGTGAAGACATAAAGCATTTTGTGGGACATATTGTTTATATATAGAACTGTTAGTCTATCATGGGTAAAATACAACACCTTTTACATGTAACAATGATGTCGAATTAAGCAAAAATCTGGTTTGGAGATACATGTAGGTCTTAAAGGCAATAGTCCACTTTGACACAATAAAATGTAATCTTTATGCCTTCATTTTCATATTCCCTGATGTGCATGATATGACCTTCTCAGACTACAGCTTACAATGTTTCTTCTTGCCTTCCTTAGACCATCATCACTTTGTCTTCCATTAGCAGAGCCATTTCTCCCCATGTAATAAGGAAATCACTTAACCTTAAAGCAAACCTGTCACCAGGAAGGACATTTTTAGCTAGTAACAGGTTCCAATATCCTATGGTATGTGCATTTTAAAAATGGCTTTGTCTGCATTCTGAATACTGCCACTACTTTATAAAACTTTGTTTCAAATTACCTGGCTCCCTGCTAGGAGCATGTGGGTGGAGGGAGGGGGCAGCTGCAGCAGCCTGTGTCTCAGTCTCCTCAATGCCTTCTTCGTCTCCTTAGTCTCTCCCCTGGGACTAACCATAAACCAGCTAACGTGAAATAACGTTTTATAAAGTAGTGGCAGTATTCAGAATTCTGACAAAGGCATTTTAAAATTAAGATAGCATACTCTATTGCAACCTATCACCAGCTAAAAATTGCATTCCTGTTGACAGGTTCACTTTAAGCTCTGTAGAAGGTGCATTAACAGTCAGTTTTAGCTTTTTATATCTTTTGCATCTCATATCACTTATTTCCAGATATCTCAAAAAAGGAAACGGAACAGTAAATGCACCATTACTAATAAAGTATTACAGAGATTTCATTGCAGATGACACCAACAAATTTCAAAAGATGTGCAGAGGAAGGAGCATTCAGCTTAATATAGAATATATCCCCTTTAGCTAAATTCAATAGTCAGTCAAACAGTTATTTTTTTTTATACTGAAAACAAAAAGTTATTTAAAAATGTATTTCACTGAACTTACTAAATGTCTGTGTCACTAGTCTCGAACTTTACCAATGACACAGTTATCAAACAATATTAAGGATTTCATCACTTTTAGATTCCTGTCATCTCAATTTTTAGAATTCTCACTTTATTTACATTCAGTAGGAGCATGATATGCAGTAAAGTATAGAAAAAGGAGTCAGGAAACTTAATGCAGGAGAAGAGAAATACAGACACTCAATGGGAGATAAAGAAGTGATTATTATATCTATTCTGCATGCCCTTACAATGAACAGAGAAAACATTTCTGACCCAGTAAATGTCAGCAGAAAGGACTGTACTAGATGTCCACAAACATCTTTTTACAATCTGGCCCCTAACCATCTCGCTGTTCCTGTAGGGCATGTGCTCCAATTTGGTGAAATTTAAAAGGCCAGAGCTCGAAAACATAAATATGTCCCTGCCCAATCTGAGCACACTCTGATGTGAGGGGGTCAGTGTCAAGGTTTACAAGAAAGCAGGAAACCGTATAAAGAGAGCAGCAAGAACTAGGGAAACGGGGAAGGAAAACTGTCCCTTACTCTAAGGCTACATTCACACGATGTATGCCCGCCGTATATGGTGGCCATACAACAGTGCCTGGGAGAGGAGGAGGGGGATGAGTAATATATGGCGCACGCGCCATATTCCGGCAAAAGATAGGACATTCCCTATCAATTTCCCAGTTACGGAACGGTACGGTGCCGCACGGGTGCAGCACCATACCACTACCCAAGGGAGTTGTGCTCCCATTGCTGTGTATAGGAGACGTATATATACACCGTATATACGCCCCCTATACGTTTGTGTGAATGTAGCCTGAGGCTGTATGGGGGAAGTAAATACGACCACAAATTTTCAGCCAGATTTAAATCCCCCACAGTCGTCTATGACGCCTAGGCTCGGTACTGTGAACACAACGTGTGCTCACCGTGCCGCGCTGTGGCCGCCAAATATATAGATTGGCTCTTTGTCCGTAAGAACGCCAGTTTGGCACTATTTTCCGGCCCAGCCCTAGCCATGTGGGCGCACGTTGGTGTAAATGGCTAAGCTATTCCCTGCCTGCGGGTGATGGTCAGCTTACCAGGGCTAGCTCCGAACACACAGACCTTTCCAGACAGTTGGGAAAAGGACTAAAGGATATTAGTCCTGGTGTACTAAATGTGGGCCCCCCTAACAAAACAATTGTTGCAAGCAATCCCAGCATGCACACAAACACACAACCAAGACTGAATGCAGGAAGAAGGGTAATAGAGCGAACAGGAATAGTGGGTAGCAACCAGAGCAGGTCCAAAAAACACTCACTACAAA
This sequence comes from Engystomops pustulosus, assembly GCF_040894005.1. Classification (NCBI taxonomy): domain Eukaryota; kingdom Metazoa; phylum Chordata; class Amphibia; order Anura; family Leptodactylidae; genus Engystomops; species Engystomops pustulosus. The sequence continues at coordinate 57,736,262 of NC_092413.1, forward strand.
ATAAACACTAATTCACACTGACAGGTTGCCTTTAAGCCTGTCTCCTGCAAAGTTTCCCTAATCCAACATTGTGATTTTTCCCTGTTGCTAAATCCCAGTTCTTGTTGTTGAACCTCCTGTCCTTACCTTTGGCCTGATGTTCAACTATGTAAGATTGCACTTGTTCCTGATTATTCTCTGATTGCCCCCTGGTGCTTCCCAATGGGGTCTTTCAACCCATGTGGGTCAGCTGCCACTAAACCCTGAACAAGTGGTAGTGATCTGGTGACCCTATAGCTGCAAAGACCAGATACCTGTACTGGTGAAATGTGATATTATAAGGAAGCTTAGTGTGCTGGCACTTCAAGTACCCAATGCTTCCACTGTACATATTCGATGCACCGAACTCCAGTAACAAATTTTCTTTAAGAAGACCTACCCCCATAAGACCACCATTCAGGTCTAATCCCCCTCCCCCCCCCCCGTACATAAATTGTCATATTAAGCTTTGAACTCTCTCAAAACGTACATTTCACTTTACCTCAAATGCTTTAAGTTTGGAGGAAATATCTTCTAGAATGTAGACGTGGTCAGCACAGAGGCTCTTCAGTTTGCTCCACTGTTCTTCTATATCCCGACACTCGTTCATGTAGACAACTGTTCTGTCTTCTGGGGCTCGCTTCTCAAGAAGCCTGGTTTCGGCATATAGCTTGTCAATACCTGGTTTTTGACTTTCCAATGTCTCTGTAAAAATCTGTAAATAAAAAAAAAATAAAAAAAGGATTTAAAAATGTAGGATTACGTATGCCTTTTTTAAAATATAATAGGAATAAAATTGAAATCATTTTCATATCCCAACAGGGAATATAAAAACACATTACATTCAGTAAAGTAACGCAAAATAGTAAAGATGATATGACTGCTATGGCAACACTGTTCAGTACAGTACGTCAGAGATATCTATTACCTATGGTGACACTCTGGCTATGAAAAGACTAACCTATTATCCCCTGTAGATAACAGCTCGGGCATTTGTAGAATCGCTGAATGGCTGCCCATGGAAAACACGTGTAGCATGCATGCAAAGGAAAATTATACAGGCCAATAAAAAGAGGAAACTCATTTCTATTCTTTTTCACTAGACTTTTTGTTTTTATGTTTTACTGCCAGCTATCATGGCATTTTTAAAGTACAGAAAATTGAAAATGATTATTCCCCCCAATGTTTACAAACTCTACATCTTATATTCTCTCAGTTTCATTTTAATGCTACATGACTTCTCTCCTTATACGAGAGTAATCAAATAAGTGATCAATGCTCAGAACAATGCCAGAAGACTTTTCCGACATGTATTGAGAAATCCACTCCCAAAAACTCCACTTTTAGATCAAATCTGTCTGTTCATTCAACCCCCGCCTCACACCTTTTCAGTCCTTATGATAGGATTGGGCCATATACAAAAGAACATGCTATTGCATTACACTATAAAATCCATGTCTTATGTTTAGAATGTTTAAAACAGAGGATGCATCCCCTCAAACAACTCCAAGTCTTTGTATCTTTTGATAGAAGCCCATCTGGTGATTATTCTGCAGTTACCTTTAGGCCCCTTCCACACTAGCGAGTGTGATGCGATGAACTCGCATCACACTCGCAACGCAAGCTGCCGGGAACGCACGGCCCGAACGCTGCACCGCGGGAGTGAACTCAGCATGTCAGTTCACTCCCGCGGTGCAGCGTTCGGGCCGTGCGTTCCCGGCAGCTTGCGTTGCGAGTGTGATGCGAGTTCATCGCATCACACTCGCTAGTGTGGAAGGGGCCTTACACTAGTTTTAGCTCCCAATATTCTCCCAACCTGTGTATTGAGGGCAGGAACAGATGTATGAGGATTTCATGGGTGAAGGTCTTTCTTAGTATAAAGTTTGGTGGGTGGTTTGGATGGCTATGGTCCCCCTAAAAGGTTTGGGCCCTAGGCTACCCCCCAAACTGCCTACATTATAATCCACTACTGATGGGAGGTTCATTAAGACCATCCCCTATCGAGTGGCTGTACAGCAGAACCAATGAAAGATTAAATCATATACTAGCACAATCTGAGTGGTCAAGTTATTCTTTGATAAAATTGTTCTGCAACCATATTTTCACAATTCCCACCTTCCTACCACTTCCCACCATTCTAAGAAGTTACGTCACATTTAGAATTCATCATGCAGATGAGATGCGTCCATGATCTGGTAAGCATGCTTTTCAAATAAATTTGTTGATCACTGCTAATGCCAGACGGTTTGTTTGACAATAGTAACTTCTGTAAACATACCTTAGCCTGCTGCAAAGCCAAATCTACAGTCGTTGGATCACAAAGACCTGTCAACTGTGACTGTAATTTGTGTTGACACTCCATTAACATTTCTTTTAATTCTTTCCGGGTATCCAAGTACTGTTGACTAGGTTGATGCTCCAAAGCTATAAAAAAGTACAAGTGATACATTATTACTAAATTGACAGAATAATTTTAGAAATAGGTAGACCTAGCTGTCGTTCACCTGTCCCTTATATAAAATGATGATATAAAATGCCCCCATTGACCAACCTTTTTGGAACTGCTCAACCTCTCTTTCCATTTGACTTTTCACTCTGTCGTAGTGGTCAGTGATATTGTTAAGGCTTCCTTCAAAAAATGCAGGGGTGCTTGGTTGGGAACCTAATGATGATGCTTTTGTTTTTAACTCTTCCACTTGTATGTACAGGTCCCGAACTCTATCCAGCCGTAGCTATAAGGAAATGGTCCAAAGAAATTAGAAAAAAAAAATCAGAACTGAGAAACAAAGTAACATTATACAAGCAAAAAAACCATGAGACAGTGAGACATTAATGCCTTAGCATATGTTCTAGAACTATTGTCAGTCATAGAAATCCAACTAGCGCATGGTTCATGAATCAATCAAGCACGATCAGGTGCTGCCTGTTATTTAAGGGGAATTGAAAGGTCCCTTTTTAAGAAGCAACATAAATAACTCCCCTATCTTCAAACTAGCATTACAATTGAGCTGGGTATTCATGTCACGGACAAGCCAGGACAGGTCTGACTGGTAAAAGTGATCTATTGCTAAGATTATGCTGTCGTTATCGATGATCTTTAAGTAACCCATATGTGGGTTACGCACAAATCACATCTCACAGTGATCCCATTTGTACAGACAATGCGTGAAGCAAAGGGAGAGGCCTCCTGAAGAAGCTAAAAGCAAAACGCGTCGGGGCGAGGGGGAAATGGCAGTACATTACAACATGTACATATCTATCTCTGGACTAGTAATACTGATTGAAAGGAGACTATGCATAATATTGTGATGATATTTTAAAAAATAAGATATATGAAAATTCAGACTTTAGTAGTCAGACTTTTTATGAGTAATGCATCTATATTGTCTATGTTTTTAGGCTTATTGTAATAATAGAAAATATATTTCTTTTTATAATTATGGTGGGCCTCCCTTTATATACGAGGTAAATATGATGAAATGAGGGATGTCAGGTTAGCAAAACAAGACAATTTATTTTTGTGAATAGCAATATATATATGTGTGTGTAAAAAGTTAGTATCTGTTTATTAGCTAAAGAAAAACAAGTATATCTGTTATGATGCTGCAATGCTGAAATGTATCATAAGTTTACCTGTCTAGACTCCTTTAGCGATTGTAGTGGAAGATCCTGAGATGGTAATGGCTGAGTAGTCAACCATTCATCTTCCCATTTTAGCTTTTCTTCCAGAATATCAATCTCTTTGAAGTAGGCAGTGATGGCATCCTGGTATAGAATTCCCTTATTGAGTTCTTGTATTTGGTTGTTTGTGTTATCCCATTCAGACTTTAAACTGCCCAAAGATAATTTTATGTCCGCTTCTGGTAGATCTTCTATAAATACACATATTAATCGATTCAGTGTAAAGGATGATAATAATAATATATAATATACGCTGAAGACATAAAATAAACATATATTTACAATGATTGAATATAGAGGAAGCTATAAAATTTAAAATAAAATTCATATGTTTAATTGAGTCAATCTCGTAGTGGGAAATTCCAGTGTGTTGAGGACTCCATTACTACCAAGGTAAGGCTACCATTTTGGTGATATAACAAGCAGAAAAAAAACCCTTGACTGTGGACTTAAAGGACATCTACCACCAGGATGAAAAGCTGTATGCAAATGAGCCTTAGGAGCTCCAGGCTCCATTGGCACCTATAGAGCCTGGAGCCCCTTAGGCTAATTTGATACAGTACATCATCCTGGTAGTAGATGCCCTTTAAACATTTATGGTATGTTGGATAAATGAGACATGTCATGCAAGAGTACAGAGGAGTACATCTGTCATAGGTCCTAATAGCACTCAGTGGATAAGAGAATGGTAGCCAATTTCGAGTATTTAGAGGCATATATCCACAAACAAATCCCATGAAAAGATTAAATATCCATTACATAATCTCCCAGGAAGACATGGGCTACCAGATTTTTATTGGTACTTTACTACTGTGAAATATTATTTAACCTTCCGTAAGCACATTGTGGCCAGAACTAAAGAAGCTAATCCCCTTCCCACCCTGTTACCATTTGTCCATTTACTGTTTGTATATAGAACAACCAAATTTCCAATATTTTTAAGATGTGAAGCATGTCTTATTTTGGCTTTCTTCCAACGTCAAGACTTTGGGCAGTTTTTAGTTGACAGTATTCTTAGCTCTTTTACGCAGATGCAAACAGCTTATCAATTGCCACACACTTCTTCCTACAGAAACCCACAACTGCTAAATGGAATTCATGGTTTCCATGGGCCACATGTTAAATTTCAACATATCCTCTAAATGATGTGACAGTGCTGGCTCCTCTATGTCCCCTTGCAGCCTGTGTGTATGAGAGATTCAAGTGCTACAGGATGCAGCCATGTGTATTGGAGAACACAGCATGTCAGGTACATGTGTAGCTGATGTCTGTGTCTCTCACAGGCAGCAGATAAAGAACAAACACTAGCAATGCTTTACTATATATTACACACAACCATGAGCAAGGTGAGAAGAGGGAAGGCGTAACAGGGGTGACATCACTTTCTCTCTTCATTTACCCAGCCTCATTTACATAATAAAGAAATTATGATTTCACAATGATTAATGTATGAATTAACTAAATAAATAAAGGCTTGGATGGAATTCTTGTGAGCTGCTACAACAGGTAGTGGTGACAGAATTAGTTACAGAGACCTGATGACAGGTGTCCTTTAAAGGAAACCTACTATCAAAATCAAGCATGATCCAGGCACTGTGACTATGACAACCTTCCCATATTTGTTGTGCGTAATTTTAAAAACTGATTTTAGAAGCACATATAAGAAGATTACCACAGTCACAGTGCCTGGATCTCTGATTGTAAATTTCATTTACCGTATACTTATACGGCAAATACTTATACGTGTATAAGCCGAGTTTTTCAGCACAAGAAATGTGCTGAAAAACGTCCCCTCGGCTTATACATGAGTCTATTATAAAAAAGAATTACCCAGTTAAAAAAAATAAACTTAAATACTCACCCTCCGACGTCAGCGCTGCTCCCCGATGTCGGCACAGCTTACCGATGTCCCCGATGTCAGCTACTGGGGGCTTGCTGTATACTACTGGGGGCAGGCTGTATACAACTAGGGGCTTGCTGTATACTACTAGGGGCTGCTAAATACTACATGGGGGCTGCTAAATACTACATGGGGGCTGCTAAATACTACTGGGGGCTGGCAGGCTGTATACTACTGGGGGCTGGCAGGCTGTATACTACTGGGGGCTGGCAGGCTGTATACTACTGGGGGCTAGCAGACTGTATACTACTGGGGGCTGGCAGACTGTATACTACTGGGGGCTGGCAGACTGTATACTACTGGGGGCTGGCAGGCTGTATACTACTGGGAGCTGGCAGGCTGTATACTATTGGGGGGGTTGACCAATGCATTTCCCACCCTCGGCTTATACTTGAGTAAGTAGTTTTTCCCAGTTTTTGTTGGTAAAATTAGGGGTCTCGGCTTATACTCGGGTCAGCTTATACTCGAGTATATACGGTAACAAAAAAAAATAGACTGAGTATTTAACAACACAGACTGTCCTTATACGGTATGAAAATTTGCTGATCCTATTCTCTCCCAATTGTTTTAAAGATCGCTTCTTTTTTAGGTTAAATAATTTTAATAGAAGGCTGCTATTAGTGTCTAATATCTGTATGTGGTAGCCTGCAACAACATAACTGCTTCTACTTCTGTTCCGCATCCATATCACTTATGTGTGCAATGCTTTCTTCAAGGTGTTTACCATTGGTGTATACTGCATAAAATTACAGGTATGAGTGCTGTATGCAAAAAAATTAAAAGTCTGACCCAACCAGCATGAATAACATCGAAGTTGGAAAATGTTATTTTAGAGGGAAATATTTGTATTTATTAGCATGAGGCATGGAAGGATTGGAATGCGCTTCCGTTAATCTCAGGCCTGCTGTCAAAAATAATGCGGTCAAAGGTCTAGAACGAGAAGAACATTGAAGCACTCTATTTGTGTTATGTAGAAAGAGAAAAGTTTGTATATGTTCTGATCTGTAAGAATAATTTTTTTTCTGCTCTTTGTCTTGACATCAAAACCCACCCAAACCTTCCCTATGTAAACATATGTCTTTTTTTACATTTGGTATCTAAAAAGGTTTTGCATGGTCAAAAAACCAAAACTTGGCAGCCTAGGGTGGATTAATGCATGATGTTGCTCAGGGTTGGACTGGGAGGCCTAGGTCCCACGATTATGTGGACCCACCTACCGCAATGGAAATATTACTTGTATATTCTTAGGCCTTGTTTACAGAATGCATTTTTATTGCGTTTTGAAAGGCACAGAAAATGCATCGGGCAAAAAGCATCCCAAAACACATCAGTATTAATTATAGTAAAAACACGGATGTATTTTGAGGTGTGTTTTTCCCCAATGTATTTGCAATGCGTTTTAAAACACAATAAAAACATATAATGTGAATACAGCTTAACACCATGTTCACATGATTTGATCAAATTGAGTTTTAAAATGCATTTTAGGAGCATCTGGAGAATCTCCTGCAGGTACTCAGATGTGTTTGGATCTAATTGCTTGTGTTTGGTAAGTAGTAATGTGTTTTGTTGCTACTTACACAAGCATTTAGTTCTGAACCCATCAGAATTAAGACATCCGGGAGCAGTCTGCATTGAAGGAGGAGATTCTCCAGATGTGCCTACAATTCTTGTGAACATGGATATAAGGTCCTGCATTAAGTAGCATTACATTAAAAGCAATCTGTGCCTCTGCCAGCTCCAATTGTGACCACTAATCTCCCCCTCACATTGTGGCCCCCTCTCATCTCCTCCTCATATTCTGGCCTCTCACCCCCCCCCCCCCTCATATTGTGGTGCCTCTCATCTCTTCCTCATGTTGTTCTCTCTCATCTCCTCCTCTTAATGTGGCCCCTCTAAACCCCTCCTCATATTGTGGTCCCTCATCTCCCCTCATATTGTGGCATCTCATATTCCCCATATTGTGGGTCGTCTCTCATACCCCCCCCCCCATTTTTGACCACCCTCTCATACCCCCCATAATGTGGGCCCCCACTCATACCCCCATTTTGCAGGCCCCCAATCACATCCCCCTATATTGTGAGCCAGTCTGGCCCTGATAGCTGTATACAGGCAGTCCCTGACCTAAGAATTGCCTTGTACTCAGGGGCGGACTGGCCATATGATCAGTCTGGGGCCGGTCCGGGGCTGGAGAGGCCGGTCGGAAAAAAAATAAACCATGAACTCACGTTTCCGGTGCTCCCCCAAAGCTCCGCTAATTTATCCACTCTGTCCGGCAGTGACAGCCGGAAAGGTGAGTTCATGGTTTGTTTGTTTTCCGACTGGCTGGCTGTATATATAAGGAGGCTGGCGGTATACATAAGGGGGCTGTCTGGCTGTAAACAGTGAGGGGGGTCGGCAGGCTGTATACGGGGGGGGGGGGGGCAGGCCACAAACTGGGGGGGCTGGATGGCCATATACTGCGGGAGAAGGGGGCTTTATGGCTATATACAGGGGGCAGTCTGTATGCTGGGGGGGCTGTTTGGCTATATACAGGGGGGCTGGCTGTATACTGGGGCAGCTTTCTGGGTATATATCTGGGGGGGCAGGCTGTATACTGGGGGAGGGGCAGTTTGGCTATATACAAGGGGGCTGGCTGGGTATATATTTCTGGGGGGGGGGCTGGCTGTATACTGGGTGGGCTGGCTGTATACTGGGGGGATGGCTGGCAATAGACAGGGGGACTGGTTGACTGGAGCGGGCTGGCTGGCCATATACTGCAGGGGAGTGGGCTTTCTGGCTATATACTGGGGGACTGGCTGTATTCGGGGGGGGGGGGCTGGCTGTCAATATATAGTAGTTATATTCCTGTATATAGGGGGCAGTAATATAGTAGTTATATTCCTGTTTAACGGAGAAGGTACTGTAGTAGTTTATTTTGTGTATATATATGTATATATAAATATAGTAGTTATTAAGTTGTGTTCTTTTTTAAAAAAAAGCATTATTCCTATATAAGGAAGGCAGTGTGAATCTCTTTCTCTGCGCTGTACAAGTTGATTTAGACCATCTATCAACAGTTTGTGTGTAGTTTAGTAGCTCCACCCACATCACATGATCATGCCTACTTGTTTTGACCCCGCCCACAGAAGGGGGCCACTTTTCCATCTTTTTCCAGGGCCACTTTAAATTCCCAGTCCGCCCCTGCTTGTACTGTAATACAAAAAAAAGCATGTAACTGATAATATAAAATCACAGCATGCCACCCTTGACTTCTTCTCCTCCCTATCCTCCATGTGTGATTTCAAGTCATCAGGTACATGCATGGTTGCAATCTGCTAATGTTAGGAAGATAAAGGACCTTAGATGATGTCATCCTGGTCACATGACATGCATTGCTGTTGCAGAGAAGGCATGTAGAGGATCTGCTGGATTCAGCCCAAGGAGGCCAAACTCCCTCTGACTTGCTAGAGATTTGGCTATATGCAAGGCAAGGTTATAAAGTTGATTTATGGTGATCCGAGGGAAACGAATTTTAGCTAAAAGAAGAGCGTCAGTTAGTTACTAGGGCTCTATGGTAGCTTCTCAATAGCTGTATTTGTGAAAAATAGGTTCCCTTTAACAACATTTTTTGACAGATATCAGCACGCAATGCAGTGCTTAAACCTTAAGAATCATTATGGGGATTCTAAGGAATTTCTGGAAAAAACTGTACCTAGTAGACAAAGCAGTAGCAAGATTTCATGCATTTCAAAATGTATTTTAGATACAGCCGAGATTACATTGCATATTACGTATGAGAAATAGAAATGGATACTAGGTAGCCTAAGGGTTAAATAAGAATTTTGTTAACTTCTAACCACAACAGTCTCTCACACTAAAAACATCCTTAAAACCCCAAAGTACATGACACTCCTTTACTGTAGAGAACTGGAATGCGTTCAAGTGGTCCCAGGGTGGTCCTGTGAACAGCAACAAAAAACCCTAAAAATATCTAAAGCAGAAAATGATCTAAGCTAAAGCCAAGGGGTGTCTGGTTGTTTTGTTACCACTTAATTACATGCAAGTTAAAAATATACAAGACAGATTAGCTGTATATGTAATGTATGTGAAAATGATACAGTAGAGCAAATCAAGTCCTATATGTGAAGATGGCATTTAACATTTTCACTTTTGAGAACAAGTGAACATGTCAGGAGAGGTCACATGTGTCATCCATTTTTTCAGTGCCGCGAATAAAACAAAACAAGCACAAAACAAGCACATCCATATTTTTTACATTTCTGTACACTCTTATGAAAATGTAGGAGCTGCATATACAGCCAGAGATAGGACAACCAGGAAAATGTTTGTGTGTATGAGGCCTAAAAGGTCTTCTGTTAATAACCCAAAGGATAGAACACTATTAATTTTGGGTGCTGTACCAGTATGGAACTGTGACGTTAAGGATGTAGGTGGAAGGCTCAGAGGCTCTGGTAGGTGACTGCTGTATTATAAAGCAGACACCTTCCGCTACCACACGTTATAGGGACCAGCATCAATGGTGTGTATTCATAAGTCCCATGGTACTTAAATGGCGGTGGATGAGACCATGCCTCCACCCACTTTCCTCCGTCATCAGGGGGCAGCAATCACTTGATATGACAGACAGGGCATGAAATGATCTGCAATTTGATCAGGGTCTAATATAACTTACAGGGAACCTGTTACCAGGAATGTTTTTTAATTGGTGATGGGTTTCAAAACACTCTGCAATGAGGAGTTTAAAAATGGTTTTGTTGGCAATCTGAATTGTTTCAATATTTTATAAAAGCATATTAGACATTAACTGGCTCACTGCTAGCACCGTCCAGGGCGAGGCAGCTCCAAATGCCAGAGTCCCTGTTTCCTTGGTTAGCTGATGTAGACAGGGGGGAGTGAGCAGGGGAGAGGCATAAGGAAGGGGATGAGTGAGGCAACGATGGCTCAGGCCATTGACCCCCCCCCCCTCCCAGAGACTCGCTGGGCGGTGCTGACAGGGAGCCAAGTAATGAATAATACACTTTTATTCAGAAGTGAAGTGATTCAGAATGCTAACAAAGACATGTTTGAACTCATCCCTGCAGAGGCTATTAGAACTGGTCACCAGCTAAAAATGACATTCCCGGTGATAGGTTCCCTTTAATGGAGAATGCAAATATTACCTACAACAGAAATGCCAGGGAAGTGACAGGTCATCTTTAATAAGAAGCATATACTCATGGAATTGTAGCTAATCTATATTCTGTATGCTGCATCATAGAAATGTAAAAAGAACCCCAAAATAACATGTAATTTTTAACAGAGCTGTGAGAAGTGATATGTCATTGCCTCAGTCTTATCTATTCTTCAGTTCATGCCACCACCCAAAAGCATATGCATAGTAAGTCTAAAGACAGCCTTTAACTGTTCAGGTATCCTATTCCACACACACATTTTATAACTACAAGGAGAGATTGGAAATATATACTACCGATTATAAATATGGATGTAAGACAAAGACTCTATACACCAGCGGAGATGCATAACATTTATACTTCAGACCTTGCTGAAAGATCAGCTAAATGCGAAGTTAAAAGCAGAAACTATGGGGGTCATTTACTAAGGGCCCGATTCACGTTTTCCCGACGTGTTACCCGAATATTTCCGATTTGCGCCGATTGTACCTGAATTGCCCCGGAATTTTGGCGCACGCGATCGGATTGTGGCGCATCGGCGCCAGCATGCGTGCGATGGAAATCGGGGGGCGTGGCCGAACGAAAACCCAACGTATTCAGAAAAACCGCCGCATTTAAGAACGGAAAATGTGTCGCTCAGGACGCGCTTACCTTCACTCAGCCCGAGCCGGCGAACTCCAGCGCGTTCAGATGCTTTTCAGCATCTGGTGGACGGCGGAGGAACTACCTTATTAAATCCCGGCCGGACCCGAATCCAGCGCAGAGAATGTGCCGCTGGATCGCAAATGGACGGGGTAAGTAAATCTGCCCCTATGTGTCGGAAGTATCGTAGAGCCCCTGTAAAATTGAATAAAAACACAAATGAAGTACATTTCAGCTTGATTATTATGTCAGCCCCAGATTTCTAGAGTAAGGTTTTTTCACTTCTGCATAAAATATAGGTATAAGTATACATAGGTGACATTATTATAATACAGGATTTTGTTACTTTTCATGTAAATATACAGTGGTGAAATTCTGGTGCTGCGGAAAAACATCTTCACATAAGTAATTCTGCAACTTCTAGTATCATCACACTGTCCGTGATTACCTGAAGTTAACTGTTTGGTGATAAAGGCTGTGATGTTTGCAGAACAGGTTTGCATATGAAACAAGTCAGTAAATGAAAGAACACATGAGCATGGGAGGCTGTCACAAAGCTCACAGCATTGTTTATACAGCTGGGGAAGGTAAACCGTAGTCAGCATGTTTCCGATACCATGTCTTGCTTACAAGCAGTGGATATACCCATGTAAATACCAAGCATTCCAGCCATGGAAACAAAACTGAAGAGGTATTCCTAATACATGATGTGTTTAAGGATTAAAACACTAGTTATAAAGCAATGCAATTTCTACGGACAGACATCAGTAGTAGAATAGCTAAAGGAAGTCACCAAATCACACTGTGTTATTATCCAGCCTTTACAAGGTTTCTTTCATTTCTTTTATCGTCCTGGCATTCAGATAACACCTCTGCCTGTGGCTGCAGCAGTGATAGACCAAGTGGTCTCCCCTAGTGTTTTCCATGGTAAGCACCAATAGTGAAGCAAGGCAGTGACCACAAGCCATTTTACTAGAGCAGTGGGGGGAGTTATGTTACTAGCCCACAGCAGACTTGGCTTAGCCGGAAAACCCTTTAATTGTCTTGATTTGGGTATGGATGTTCATGTAAATATGACAGGAACATAAAACAAATTGTAAGTCTATGGAACAATCCATAGGACAATGTATATGGTTCCATGTCCACTTTATACATTGATGGCTATAAACTCACAATCCTGAAAGTGTATTAAAGTTACAAATGCAACCTGGCATGACTATTTGGGATGGTTTAATAGTCACACAAGGGAACAGCTGGAGGAATCTAGGAAAACATGTCCTAGTGATAGACAGGGCAGGGGCTCCATATAGATGTTAAGGTAACAAGCGAAATAGGTTTATGGAGCAGCACTGTGGCAACCAGGATTTTGATCCAATGCGGGTGCAGGCTTCAAGGGATCTTCCACAGGGTGCCGTTAATCCAATATCCAAGATAGGGAAGCAGCACTCCGTAGTAGATAAAGGTTTTTTATTTCACCAGTGGAAGTCGCAACGTTTCAGCTATCTCTTGAGAATAGCTACATAGAGATAGCTGAAACATTGCAATTTCCACTGGTAAAATAAAAAACCTTTATTTACTATGGAGTGCTGCCTCCGTAGCACGTGTCAATAGGTTCAGACTACTGCGTCACAATGAAGTAACCTCAGAGGCAATCTGTGGTCGTTTGCCAGAGCAACAGCAACACCCCTGCCTCTTTTTAACGAACTCTCGCACTTGTATTCGATGGTTAATGATACACCCTCCTGTTGTTTATAGGAGAAAAAATAATAGAGAAAAAAAAGTGAATTAGTCTTACCGGTAATTCCATTTCCTTAGTCCACCATGACGGCCCACTTGGAGGATGACCCCTTGACCTCTGTAGGGACAGGAAGCAGAGAAGTTAAAAGGCCCCACCCCGGCATCCATACTCCAGTGTCTACCAAATAACTACACCGGCTTGGATGCAACCCGATTTATTGCCTGTTAATATGCACAAACAATTAAATCAAGCAAGATTTTAAATAAATTAAATCACATACCTAGGGTGGGAAAAAATATATGGGCCGTCATGGTGGACTAAGGAAATGGAATTACCGGTAAGACTAATTCACTTTTTCCCTTACGTCCCCATGACGGCCCACCTGGAGATATACCAGATGAATTATTTTTTAGGGAGGGACTACGGCCTGTAGTATCTTTCTCCCGAAGGAAAGGTCCATGTTATTCGGAATGTCCAGTCTGTAATGTTTAGCGAAGGTAAGTGAAGAAGACCAGGTAGCCGCTTTACATATCTGCTCAATTGTGGCTCCTCTTCTTTCAGCCCAGGAGGTAGCCATCGCTCTTGTGGAATGGGCTTTTATGGTATCTGGCGCAGCCATATTCAGAGACTCATAAGCCTCTTTGATGATGGTTTTTATCCATCTGGACAAGGACGTTTTTGAGGCCTTCCCTTTGTTTTTTCCTTGGAATTGGAGAAGAATATTAGAGTCTTTCCGCCAGCTCTTAGAGACTTCTATGTACCTGAGTACTATTCTTCTTACATCCAGGGAATGCCAGCTGATTTCCTTAGCGGCTCTTGGATTCTGGCAAAATGAAGGTAGGACCACTTCCTGATTTCGGTGGAAAGCTGTGCAAACCTTGGGGACAAAGTTTGGGTCAAGCGTTAAAATGATCCTGTCATCTGAAATTAAACAATAAGGTTCATTTATAGATAGAGCCTGAATCTCGCCAATCCTTCTTGCAGTAGTGATTGCAATTAAGAAGGCAGTTTTCAAGGTAAGGTTTCTAAGGCTTACAGATTCAATTGGTTCAAACTGGGGTCCAGTAAGAAAATTTAGCACTAAGGATAAGTCCCAGGGAGCTACTGAAGGTTTCACTGAGGGCCTGATTCGGACAGTTGCTTTTACAAACCTCTTTATCCATCTATGATCCGCCAGGGATGAATCAAAGAACACACTTAGTGCTGCAATCTGGACTTTAAGGGTACTAGTTTTAAGGCCCATGTCGAACCCGGCTTGCAGGAATTCTAAGATCTGTAAGATATTAGGAGAAGATTGATTGGGAACTGCTGGACCACAGAAAGAAATAAACTTCTTCCATATCTTCAGGTATATAGCTGAGGTAACTGGTTTTCTACTGGATTGTAGAGTAGAGATTACCTTGTCCGAAAGGCCTTTTGCCCTCAAAAAGCTCCTTTCAGGATCCAGGCTGAGAGCTTGAGATCCTGTGGCTTCGGATGAAAAAGTGGCCCCTGATGGAGGAGATCTTCCTGAATGGGTAGCATTAGAGGTTCTGCTAGAGCCATCTTCTTTAGGAGCGGAAACCAGCTCTTTTTGGGCCAGAAAGGAACAATGAGAATGACCTTGGATTCGTCTCTTTGAATTTTCCGAAGAACTCTTGCAATTATAGGCAGAGGAGGAAAGGCATATGCCAGAAGAGCATCCCACTTGTGGCTGAATGCATCTAACTTCGAGGTGGTCTCTGAATAACTGAGAGAGTAAAAAAGTTCCGCTTTCGTATTTTCTCTGGTGGCAAACAGATCCACTACAGGTATTCCCCACATCTGGGTTAGCAGCTGGAATACTTTTTGGTTCAGACACCATTCGTTGTGGTCTAGTTTTTTCCTGCTCAGAAAATCTGCCACCTTGTTGTCCTTCCCTCTCAGATGAACTGCTGATAGGGACCTGATGTTCGATTCTGCCCATGAGAATATTCCGCTTGAGAGGTCTGAAAGGTCTGGAGATCTTGTACCCCCTTGATGCTGTAGGTAGGCTATTGTCGTTGAGTTGTCCGATAGGATTTTCACGTGTTGTCCCACCAGGAGATGACTGGCTGTCTTCAGGGTTTCCAGGACTGCCCTTAGTTCTCGATAGTTGGACGACATTCTTTGGATAGGAGGGGGCCAACTTCCCTGGAAGAAGGACCCTGCTATGTTCGCACCCCAGCCCTTTTGACTTGCATCTGTCTGGACTATAGATAGTGGCCAAGGATGCCATGGAACCCCCTTCTGTAGGTGTGTAGGAATGGTCCACCACACTAAAGACTGTTTGACCGCCGGAGTAATGCTGATGTAATTGTCCAGATGTAGGGGATCTTTGTCCCATGATTGCAGTATCCAGCCTTGTAGGACTCTTGTATGGTTCTGTGCCCACTGGACACACTGGATGCAAGATGTTAACTGCCCCAGGAGCTTCATAGCATCTCTTATCGAGCATCTCTGGTGATGGAGAAAAATGTTCACCTGACCTACCAGGCGTTCTGACTTTTCTCTGGGAAGATAAGATTTCTGGTTCACAGAGTCCAGGAGGGTCCCCAGGAAAAGGATCTGAGTATCTGGATGCAAGGCCAACTTCTCCCAGTTTATAATCCATCCCAGATTCTGTAGCGTTTGGATTGTAAAGTCTCGGTGTAGAATAAGTTCTTCTTGATTTTTTGCTATTATGAGTAAGTCGTCCAGATATGGAACGACCAGGATTTGATGTGTCCTTAAGAAGGCTACGACCTCTATGATGATTTTTGAAAATACTCTTGGCGCTGATGCTATCCCGAAAGGTAGAGACCTGTATTGGAAGCATAGTTTCTTCCCCTGCGGTGAGACTATTGCGAACCTCAGAAACTTTTGAGACGGAAGGTAGATAGGGACGTGGTAATACGCATCCTTCAGGTCTATCGTGCACATGTAGGCTCCTGGATGGATCAGTGTTACTGCAGACTTTATTGACTCCATCTTGAACTTCCTGTACAAGAGATGCTGGTTCAAACCTTTGAGGTTGCAAATCATCCTGTGGGATCCATTTGGCTTTTGAATGAGAAACAAGGGGGAGAAGTGACCGCCCTTCCACTTTTCTTCTGGAACAGGTGTAATTACGTCCATCTGAATGAGTTTCTGGACTTCCTGAAAAATTAAAGCAGTCAACTTTTGAGACTCCAGCCTGGTCAGGATAAACTTGTGGGGAGGAAGAGATGTTAATTCTAGCTTGTACCCTTGCTTTATTATGTCCAGAATCCAAGGGTTGGATGTGATCTGGGACCATCGTGCAAGGAACCCTAGTAACCTTCCTCCCACTCTGGCGTCATTGTCTCCCAAATGAGGTTGAATTACTGGAGCTGAGGAGGAAGCCTCTACCTCTACCTCCTTTCGGATGGCTCCAGCACCCTTGCTTGCCTTTGCCTCTGTATGAATTTTTTCGATCTCTAAAGTCCTGAAAGGGCTGTTTCCTGGGTGGTTTTTAACCTCCGGAAACCCTTTCTTTTTGTCCGCCGCTTTCTCCAGAATAGAGTCAAGTTCCGGACCAAACACAAATTCTCCCTCAAATGGAATGCTGCAAAGTTTGGATTTTGACCTGAAATCCCCACACCATTGCCTTAGCCATAGCGCTCTTCTAGTTGCAATGGACAATGCTCCTTCTTTTGCAGAGAACCTGACGGATTCACCAGATGCATCAGCAATAAAGGCAGTAGCCGACTTTAAAGTTGGAAGAGTCTCTAACAGGAGTTCTCTGGGAGTGCCTTCCCTAATGTGATTCTCCAGCTCAGATAGCCAGAAGTACATTGTACGGGCAACCGAGGTAGTGGCTACATTAGCTTTTAGATTAAGCATTGCAGACTCCCAAGCTTTCTTAAGTAAACAGTCAGCTTTCCTATCCATAGGATCTTTTAGCTGGATAGAGTCTTCAAAGGGCAGGTCAGTGCGCTTTGTTAATTTTGTTACCTGGACATCAACCTTGGGAGGTGAATTCCAGAATTTAGTATCACTTTCGTCAAATAATAGACGATTCCTGAATTCCTTAGACACAGAAATCCTCTTTTCAGGATCTCTCCACTCTTCCTGAATGAGTTGTTTGAGAGTATCGTTGATGGGGAACACTCTCTTTTTCTGGGATCTAAGGATACCAAACAGCTCATCCTGAATGGATCTAGCTTCTTCCACTTCTTCAATTTTTAGAGTATCACGAATGGCTTTAAGCAATTGGTCTAAGTCGTCAGAGGAAAACAGATATCTGGATTCCATTTTTGAAGCGGATAGAGAAGTGGACGGCTCCAATTCTAGAGAATCCTTAAAGGAGGAATTATCCTCTGAGTCAGGGTCTGATTCTGAGGCACATATTAGGGTCCTTTTGGGTGGGGGCCCAGGAAGGCTAAGCGAGGCTATAGAGGAGGCTACAGAAGATTGGACTTCTCCTTTAATGAAAGCACGTATCTCTTCCCTAAAGCCTGTTCGCTCTTCTTTTAGAAGGTTATCTAAACATTCCTTGCATACTGGTTTCTTATAATTAGAATTAAGCCTTGTATTGCACATGTTGCATTTACGACAAGCTGATTTCTTCCCATCTTTAGAGGGATCTTTGCTCCTCACTTTCTCTTTCGGCTCCTGCCAAGAGATAAGTGACAGCTTAGTATTTACAGGGGATATAACATATATATGCATAGAGCCCCTGCCCCTTTAATCTATAGGGCACTCACAGGGCCTGTAGACTGGGGATCTGATACAGAAGATTCCATGGCCAGGACCTCGCTAGAAAAGATAGATACTTCCATGGGTCCTATAATCATAGGTAAGGGGGGCTTATTCACATACAACAGTACAATATATGCAGAATCAAGTACATTAACACATCAGCCTAGTGTACAGTACCTTATCGGCGAAGTGGTAGGCGATCTAGACCTCAGAGTCAGAGTGACTACCTGCGACCAAACTTTTAAATCTTTGGCGCCGCCGAGCCCCCAAACGTCACTTCCGGCGCGACCGGAAGCCCTGTAATTCGTGCGCCGCAGCACGTGATCCAGCTCGGCCATTCAGTGACTCAATCGTCACTTCCGGTGCGACCGGAAGTACTTCAATGATGCGTCGGAGCACGTGACCGGAGCCACCACGCGTGCTCCGACTTCCGGGTACCCTGGAGCTACGCGGAGTCGGGGGTAGAGCCGGCACAACAGTTCCCAATATGGAGCCAGGGAGGACGCGCGATGCGCCGAGGCGAGGTCCAGGAACTGGCAGGTAAGGGTCGGCCCGTGCCTGCAGACTTGTGCTCCCCCCACTGCCCCCCTGGAGGAGGCCTGTGAGGAGAGATCTATCTCTGCTCCCTGCCCTGTGTAGGGACAGGAAGACACTGGAGTATGGATGCCGGGGTGGGGCCTTTTAACTTCTCTGCTTCCTGTTCCTACAGAGGTCAAGGGGTCATCCTCCAGGTGGGCCGTCATGGGGACGTAAGGGAAATGGGGGTTACACTTCTGTAGATTGAACTCAATGGGGAAAAGAATGTGTGGAAGACATTTTGCATTTACTTTGCGTAATGCTTTTCTATAACGGACCCAAGGACACAGATGTGAACTGGTCCTCACCTGTGGAAGGGGGATACATTTGATTTGTTGGCATTTAGATTTGGGCAAGATAACCTAATTTAACCCTGGCCATTTGAGTTATGGCTACTTTGTTTTGCCTTTTTCTGCTATAATCTAATCACATTTTACATATTTAATGAAAGAAATCCTGTATACCAATCACTTGTACCAAAACTTGCTCAAATACAAAGCTGTATATATGAAGTGATCATACCTTGCTTGCACAGCTCCAATAAATGTTGACCTGCAGCAACAAGTTCCTGATATTGTGGTGCTCTGGCAGCCCTCTCTTTCTCAAGAGTCTAGATAAAACATAGATAACACATTTTTTATTTTCTAGTTGTCTAATCACACAGCTCATTCAGTTATAAACATTCATGTTCAAACTATCAAAGAAAATCTGCCATGATGAATGTGGCGTCTATCTAGAGGAGGTATGTTATAGAGCAGTCACAAACTGACAACGTTTTGGCCATGGCTATATTCATATCCACAAAAGAGATTCTGTTACAAGTCTCCATTACAGATTCCGTCTAAAATCACAGTGTAAAAAACCCGGTTAAATGCTACAATGGTTACAGATGGTTACAGACTGGACCCCATTATAGTCATTATGGTTCATGTTGATAAAGTAAAGCATCTGTTAACTTTAAAGATTTCTGTTTCTATAATTTCTTGACAAAGTAG
The DNA here is from genome assembly GCF_040894005.1 of Engystomops pustulosus. NCBI lineage: Eukaryota > Metazoa > Chordata > Amphibia > Anura > Leptodactylidae > Engystomops > Engystomops pustulosus. The sequence goes on from NC_092413.1 coordinate 57,755,684, forward strand.
ATGAAAGGCATCACTTATAATACATTCAAATTGAAATTGAAATTCTTGCTCTTTCTATTTTTAGAAGTCCAATAGGCAGAAAATATTCTACTTGGGTAGTCCCCCACAAGCAGCTGGTACAGGTTCCTTGGGTTTGTACTTAAGTTGAATTTGCATGTAAGTTGTAACTGTATATTTTATAATTGTACACTCCACTGCTGTAATGGGACCAAGGATTATCAATTGTTTCACTGCAGCAGTAAAGTAACAGCATCCAGAGAGCTTCACCAAAGATCACAGCACAAAGACAACTTTAACTAGGGGTTTCCTTAAGAAGGGGACTGCCTGTATACAGCAGGTGGTATTTAGCCAGTTAAATCCATTAATATGATACAAAATTATTTTCATTAATTTTACTATCTTTTTCATAAAAATGACTTATTAATATTTATACTGACAGACAATATTTTTATAACAGCCCCTATGATAAAATGATAGCCAATGTCCACTTTGATCTAAGGGCATGTGATTATTAATGTGCTGGATGGTCAGATTATAGATTATACCTCCGGCTGCTACAAAGTGTATGACAGACAAAGCCTTTATTCATGGCTGTTTCCTTCCCACTTCTCCTTTTACCTTTAGCATGTCTTTTATGTCTGAGGTCTCTCTAATCTTTCTATAGTTACTGATCTCCGCTGACAGAATCCTAGACCTGGATTTAATCATCCAATTCAACAGCTCAGCAGATTCTCTGTCGAACCTGAGAAATACAAAAAATGGAGGTCATTCGTTACAGAGATTTAAAACATTTTTAAAAACTTTTTGGATTAAAAAAACTGGTACAAGAAACTTTAAATAGGATGAAATGTACAATGTCGCAATTGGAGATTGGAGTTGATGGTAAAACCCTGTCTCAGTAAAGGATCAGTGAACAGAGTCTGTACAGTGACACACTAAGACCCTCTAAGGCAGTGTTGGCGAACCTATGGCGAGGGTGCCAGAGGTGGCACTCAGGGCACTCTTTGTGGGCACCCAGGCCACATTTCCCCAGCACAGGGTTCACCAGACATGACTTATAGAATTCACCCGATGCCACTCTCAAAGCGTTATTTCAAAGCAACACATCCTCGGACTGTAAATAGAGTGAGAACAAGGTATGGGCATGGGCAGTTTATTGATGGAGGTCTTCATCTATTGAATTTGTGGTAGAACAGGGAGTTACTGCTTAAATTGCTGTGTTGGCACTTTGCAGTAAATACGTGGGTTTTTGTTGTAATTTGGGCACTCGTTCTCGAAAAGGTTTGCCATCACTGCTCTAAGGCATTGGGTTCCATAGGCACACTACGATTTTGGAAATATTCTCTAAAAGATACTGCTACTGGTAAACAGCTCTATAATATGGCAGATGTTAAAGGGGTTGGCCACTTTACCTCTTTTTTTTCTTAAGGTGAGTGTAAGTGTGGGAGGACATTAGGCAATTTACATCTATTATAAGTTCTGCTCTGCTTTCTTGATATTTAAAGTGAAGCTTTCTGTCTTTTACCTCATCAGCAAGACATTTCTGTCCATAAAATGGCTGCAGATGGAAGGCCATGTGATCTCTGTGAGTGAACAATCGGTCTTCCAGGACCTCGATCTTATATTCATGAATACTATAATAAGGTAATAGAGGGTAATTGAGATCACATGACCCTCCATCTGCGGCCATCTTATAGACAGGAATGTCTGACTGATGAGGTAAAAGACAGGAAACTTCACTTTACATATCAAGTAAGCGGTGTAGAACTTTTAGTCCCCCACACTTACAAAAGACATGAAGTGGCCAACCCCTTTTAACTTTCTCTCAATGCCTATGTGAAATTTAAGGCGTATGAAGACACAGTACTAACACTGTACAGCTGTAAATTGTAATGGGCCATAAACACATATGTAAACAGGTCCCATATTTCTACATTGATTATTAAAAACATTTATAGTCTAACTTTACCACCATCAACATGTGAGACCATGATGGCCAACCAGCAGCCTACGCAAAGTGCATATGTAGTTTCTAATTACATATTGGTAAACAATACTTTCAGCAAAAAAAAACCTGCCATGGTCCTTGTGTTTATTTTTTGAGTTATGGTTGGCCAAAAAAGGCCAGAACCAGTGTATAGGAGCAGTTTATTTTCATCAGACAAATACACTATGCACACATTGGACAATTTCAAGGGAAACCCAAAGATTTACTAGGAGCAAAAAATGGAAATACACAAGTTCTATTTTCATAGTCAAATCCAATCGGCCTTGCAATAAAAAAAAAGTCTGCTGTGAATCTGTGAAATCAGTAAAAGTGGAAATAACAGAAAAAATTAATTCTCCTGAACTGTTGCAGCTTTGTCAACATATAAGAGTTGCATGGTTAGTCAGTGGTCATCACAGGGACCATTAGTTCAAATCCAAAAGGGATGATATCTACAGGATATCTTTCCCTTTGCTTGTACAGACTTCCTTGTACACTTCCTTGGCTCTAGTCAAAAATGGGATTGTAACAATAAATGCTACAAAAAAAAAAATGTAAACTTAAAATCACATACTTTGTCTTTTCCTCATCGTCAAGGTATAGTTGGCGTTTCTTAGGTGGAGGTGGAGGAGCAAGCTCTTGTTTCATTATGTGAACACTACTATGCTCTTTCACAGTCACAGTCTCCGTAATAACTTTCCTGGTAACTTGCGTCATGCCAAAACTGCTGACTGACTCTGTGACCTAGAGAATATAAACAAAATGTTATTATAGGTTCATTTTAAGCGTAAAGTGTTACTAAATGGGTTTGTTCTGACTAGCACAGGACAACCCTTTCCAGAGGCCATGTTATGGACATCATAGGGTAAAACATTCTTTCATCCTCAAGGAGGAAAATTGTCTGAAAACAAAATAGATAAAAATGATTTGTTATGATAACCTCTTGTTCCTATTCCCACACTTACCAGTCCCTACCACTCTCTGTATTCGTGGTCTCAACACCATGGACATAACTAAAACCAGTGACTGGTTACTACAGTACAACATCCATAGAGATACCGATACCAGTGTGGATAGTGAAGTATTGTAAACAAGGTGACTGGGGTTATTTAATTAATGCTGAACTAAAAAAATTACATGACATAAAATTTTAAAAAAGAAATTTAGATAATAGGATAAATCTATTTGGTTGGTTTGCACTTATCCTAAGAAGAACATTGAATGTAAAACATAAATGGTAACTTCTCAAACTGCAATCACCTGATTAGTGTAGTCTTCCAAGCGATGCACCAAGCCGTCCCATCTCTGAGCAAGATCTTCCATATCACTTTTTAGTTTTTGAGCTGCTTTCCCATTGCCAATAAGAAGAACAACTTCCTGGCCTAACTCATGTAAATGGTCGAATGTTTGTCGCTTCATTCCCAGTTCTTCTTTTAAACTCTAAAACAAAGTTTAGAAGTATTTTCAAGGGTTGGCCGACTCAAAAATACATTTCTTAAATACCCAGGTACTCAAAGGTACTCCAGTAACTGGTGCTCCTGTTCCAGTGGTTCTGTTGTGGAGCTTTGTGCTACTTGTGGATTGACCTCATGAGTGATATGAGTGGTCATTGCCTTGTACAGCGGTGACCTGTCCACAGAAAACACATACAGCCAAAATAGAAGAGCTGGAACGGCAGCAAATGCTACCATAGGACAATAATTTGCAGTTATCTCAGAGCTACTAGGGAAGATCTTGCTGCTGTAAGTTAACTCCAAAGATAAGTGGAGAGTGAAATCATCAGAGGTGTAGGATAGCAGCTGACATATGGTGAGCCAAGTAAGCATGTGTACTTGAGTTTGGGTCAACTAATTTACTTTAGATGTATGTACCTTTAAGGGAAAAAAACTACAAAACACAAATGTAAGTACTTTGTACATACAGCGTAAAAATATATATGTGCCTACCAAAAATGTACCAGATGGCCGCAATGAACAAACACAATACCCGTTATAAAAAATAGGTAACTGCCATATAATGGAGATACAATCATAATCTTTGTGGAAATCTAGATGGAATCTTATAGAAACAGTAAAGATGAATGCTACTAAAACAGAAAAGCTGCACAGTGCAGCTAAACATTTCTTTTCTGTTCTTGGTAAATGTGCCCCATTATGTTTTCTTCTGCAAAATTTGAAAAACGTAAAATAAAATATAGTAATTGGTATCGCTATAATCGTACTGACCCATATAATAAAAGGTAACATGTTTAGTAGGCTATATAGCAGGAAAAAAAAAAGGTTAGCACAAAAATTTATGTTTTTCCTTTTGCCACCCACACAAAAAAGGTAAAACATTTTCATAGGGAATCACCACCCCATAATAATATAAATAAAAATAGTATCTCGTCTTACATAAAATAAGCCCTTACATGGCCACATAAACATTAAAACAAATATTTCATTTATCTTACAAAAAACAGTTACATCCTATTGGGCAGTGATGGTGAACCTTTTAGAGACTGGGTGGCCAAACTACAACCAAATCCCACTTACCGTATATACTCAAGTATAAGCCGACCCGAGTATAAGCCGAAACCCCTAATTTCAACACAAAAAAACTGGGAAAACCTATTGACTCGAGTATAAGCCGAGGGTGGGAAATGCACTGGTTACAGCCTCCCAGTATATAGTCTGCCAGCCCCTGTAGCCTACAGCCTGCCCAGCCCCTGTAGCCTACAGCCTGCCCAGCCCCTGTAGCCTACAGCCTGCCCAGCCCCTGTAGCCTACAGCCTGCCCAGCCCCTGTAGCCTACAGCCTGCCCAGCCCCTGTAGCCTACAGCCTGCCCAGCCCCTGTAGCATACAGCCTGCCCAGCCCCTGCAGTAGGAAAAAAATAACACTGTACTCATCTTTCTGACGTCCCCCATAGATCCTCTTCTGTCTCAGACAGAAGAGGACCTATGATGTCAGATGATGTCAGAAAGGTGAGTTTTGACTTTATTTTTTTAGTTGACTCGAGTATAAGCCGAGTTAGGGTTTTTGAGCTTAAATTTTGTGTTGAAAAACTAGGCTTATACTCGAGTATATAAGGTATTTACCCTAAAGTGCCAACATGACAATTTAAACGGTACATTATTGCTCCCTGTAACTCCACAACATTCAATGGTATCGCCCCCCTGAGTACGCCAATATAGTTAAAAGCAGGAGGGAAATTCAGACATCATTGTAGCCTCTCTCCAGGGTCTCTCTGGAAGAATCATGGGGCCAGCAAGGAGACCTTAAAAGATAATCTGGCCTGCAGTTCCAATCAGTCAAAGATGTGTTGCCTTAAAAGAGCATTGAGAGCACCATCTCAAGTTGTCTGGGACTGCAGGAAGATTCAAGTCCTGTCTGATGAATTCTGTCTTGGGGCAGCAGCCTGGGTGCCCACAGAAAGGGCTCAGAGTGCCACTTCTGGCACCCGTGCCATAGGTTGGCCATCACTGCTATAGGGAAAAACTGCTGCACGGCCCTCCTTCCGTTCTGCATCCCGCTGTGTATCCATACAACAAGTAACGTTCACATGTGGGATGTCTCCATAATCGGGAGAAATTGCATAACAAATTTTAAGATGGGTTTTCTCCTTTTATCTTTTTGTGAATGCGTAAATTTCAGGGGTAAATGAGTGTATTACTGACAAAATTAGAGCATTTTAGATTTCATCTCCATTTTGTTTTAGTTAGCTATTACGAAGTTATCAAAGGGTTAACAGTCTTGGTTAAAATTTTGGTGGGTGGAGGTTTAAAAATGGATTTATATATAGAAGTTTTCTAATATTATATATTTCAAAGCTCTTTTAAAACAAAAATGATCCCCCAAAAAGTCAACTGTGAAATCCCTTTGAAAATCTGTAAAAGCGCTGCTCGATTTGTAAGCTGCATGACGTCAAAATAATATATCCAGACATTTAAAAAATGATGAAACTATAAAGCAGACATATGGCAAATGTTACACTTAACTAATTTGGGTGGTAAAACTATTTGTTTGAAAAGGAGATCATTTAGAATTTTGAAAAATGACCCTATTCGTTTGTACAGCAGTACATCATTACCCACCACGACTTTCCCTACTCATCTAGATATCCCGGTTATGACAAAAGCCACTAGGTCGAAATAATAAAATTCTGTTTGCATTAAAGGAATGCTTGGGCTTTATTCTTCACACTATATAGTTGGGGGGTATCTGAGCCCGTACAGCACCCGCCCTGCCAATGTACGGCCACACCTCTTTTAGATTAACAATAAAACTGAGTAAAATTGAGGAGGTCGTTAAACTTTCTTTCATGGGCAAACCCCTTCAAGGGATACAGAAGACAATATGGTAGATACAGCTAATAGAGAAGGAAAATAGTTCTTTCTTGATATGTTCTTACCATTTTCAAGATTCTCAGAATTAATATTTTATCATTAAGAGGGGATAACATTCCCAGCTATAGGTCAACAATGTCTGTCCTAACACAACCCCATTAAAGGGGCTACAAAGCTTGGGTAGTATTGTCTAAAACCGCAAGCAATCACTAGTTAATGGAAAAAGAGGAGTAAAAACTAATAAAAAATACAAACAACATGGTTGGTTTAATTTTACAAGCACATAATGTTTTGTCAATACAGGATTATTGCTATTTCAAGCACATGATATTTTCCCTTTTCAACAGTGTTTTGCCTGTGTGCACCGACAGGTAAAATGTCATTAAATAGGATAAAGAAACACAATGCTGAGTGTTTACTTTCAATCTTTGCAGAGTCAAAGGAAATGAATGGCAATGAATGACAGGAAAGCATGCACACAGAGACAGTAATCTACTTTTTCATGGTGCAGACCCGCTTCCCTCAAGCATGTGTCTACCCTTGTCCTATCTAAGTGGATGTTACTAGATTCTTCACATAGCAAAAATACTGCACTCACCGCCAACTTCCTCACATTCACACTGAGCTCAGCTTGGTCTTTGAAGTTGCTCCGCTGGACTGTACTCAATGATTCTTCCTTCTCACTTAGCCACACCTTGAACAAGCTCTGGGGGTAGAAAACATGACACTGGTTACTTTTCTGAAGCCATAATATCAATAAACCAAGATTATAAAGCAATTTGGTGATCTGTTTACTGATGCTCCACCTTCATCAATGGTATTGTAATAATAATTCATAATACTAATTCCTTTATTTATATAGCGCACACAGATTATACAATGCTACACAGAGCTTACCAAATCAGTTTCTGTTTCCAATGGGGCTCACAATCTAATCAACCTACCAGAATGTTTTGGAGTATGGGAGGACACCGGAGGAAACTCACGCAAACACGGAGAGAACATACAAACTCTATGCAGATGTTGACCTGAATAGGACCCCAGCGCTGCAGGGCTGTAGTGCTAACCACTGAGCTATTTTTGTAATTTCTTTTGTAATATTCAGTATTGCATGTACGGACTTCCAGTAGAGCTTACTCAGAGGTGAACGAGAAACCTCTCTCAGAATACAGTGCTGCAGTGTAAAGTATGGTATCATGAAGGAAATATGAAATATAAACAGTTACATAGTTAAAGGAAATCTACCATCAAAATAAATCATGATAAACCAGGGACACTTACTGAAAGATCCAGGCACCATGACTGTGGTCATCTTCTTATATTTGTTATCCATGGCCATTTGTTAACCATAGCTTTTAAAGTTATGGCGATAGAACACAAGTGATCTGGGGGCCTTATCAGAGCTCCCCCTGGTGTAGCTTCACAGGCTGTAACACTGTGTAGGAGCAGTTCTACCACTCCACCCTGCTCCCTCAGGGCTTCCCCCTTCCTCTGCCTGCTGTAATCTCACAAAGTGAGAGAGTGGAAGTGCTCATGCACAGTATAACAGCCTGTGAAGCTACAGCACGGAGGGACTCTGGGAAGGCCCCACAGAACCCTTCTGCCTAATTAACATAATTTTAAAGGTTTATTTTAGTAAAGAGGAATGAATAACAGACATGGATAACAAATATAGGATTATCACAGTCACAGTGCCTGGGTCTACGAGTTAAAGCTCCTGGTTAACCATGCCTGATTTTGATGGTATATTTCCTTTACTTTTTTTTCCAAACTTTTTTTTAATAAAAAACTTTTCAGTCAAAAGTTAAATCCTCTCTTATCCAATAAAGCTTTCAATATAGACGAGCTGAGTAGGAGCATATAATTAGGGCATAGCACAAAAGGGCAATCTCCATTATAAGTTTATTTTTTCTAAATCAATATTAGATGGTATATGGCTATAAAAACTGTATTCCACCCAATTCTGCATTGTAATTTTACTGTCTGTCATTGCATTTATTTTTAGTTTCACTTGTTCTAATGGGCAGTGATAATGTGGACGGAACATAGGTCCTGAGTAGACAGTGTGAAGGTAAATGGACTCTGTATAAACAGATGATAAGCAGATGCAGAAAATATAAAAGCCGTCACCACATTTTGGCCATTAAGTTAAAAAGTGAAGTTAAAAAAAAAAAAAAAACATTGAAATTTGAAAAAAATAAGTTTTTAGAAATATTACTAATAACAGCAATAACTATGGCTGCTAAAATAGCTGTACAGGGGATGATCAGAACTGACATTCCCAATAACTTAATTTACATGCAGTATTCATTGATTTCTATATTAGGATCAAGAAATCATCTATCATCATACAGATTGTTTTGCTGATATGCTTACACAAGGGGATGTTCTAAATTCTACATTTTGGTGCTGTATTAAACAGAAGGTGATTTAGTAGTTTCCCGGCTTCCCCCTAAACACTGTTCTTAAAAGGTGAAAATGACTGACCTAATTATCATTCTTTAAGAGCGTTTGGAGCTCAAGACTAGTGCACTTTGTCTCCAACTGATACAGCTTGTTCTATTAGAATGGTCCCACAAATTAGTCAATATACTAACTTGAAGTCAAATCATAAGTTCCAAGGTCAACCAATAAAATAAATAATATATATACACATATATATCCTCATTGATACTCAATGTAATAAGGCTTTATATATAAATTTCAGAAGCAAAAAGATTTTTGAGTGCTATACACATGATTTATAAAATGATTTGTAAATGTACATTTACACCTAAACAATTCTTGTATGTATTTATATACATACTGTAGATGGAACACTTGGTGGAAAATTTAAAAAACCTTAGTTACACAAATTCTATGCTTTTCACTTCTTTGGAATATTGAGACCTAGCACTAATTCACACCGTATACCTAAATGGATTTTCAAACACAAAATAGATTTATTTATTATATCTAAAAACAAGGCATAGTCGTCTGAATCAAAAAGTGGTGTATATCATTCTAAGAGAGATCAATTATACAAACATAATATATACATAAAAAACAAAAATAAAAAGTAAGACTATGGTTTTTATTGTTCATCCTAATACAATTTTGAACAATTTTGTTCATACTTGTACAGTAAGGCGCCTGTATAAAACCGATAGCACATCCACTGTTCCACCATTTATGTACTTTACATAGCTATCGGGATCAGGTTAGTGCTGAGATATACATATTTAAAAAAAACTCTTAACTTTACCTGTTCTTCTAAGAGTTTCTGCCATGGGATAAGGATTCCTTGTAACTTACTCCAATTCTCCTCAGTCCAACGGCAAACTGCTGCCCATCTTTCTCCAAGTCTCTGTAAAGAAGATAAAGCAAAAATTTGGGATATAGCGTAGAGAGAAAGTTTTACTTTGACACTCTGTAAAAATGTGCATCTTAATTTGCTCATGTTTTTCATAGTTTGGACTGCTATGTTTGATTTGTGGATGAAAAAATGTAAATATGTATTTTATACTTAAATAAACACATGTAATGTTTTTATAACTTACAAGACGACATGCCAAAGACTTCTGTTGATATATTGTAGGATCACCTGCCTATGTGGACATCTTATGTAATATATAAAGAGCACTGTCTATGTATGTATGTCTGCTAAAGGAATCTGCACCATCACATTCCCAATCAAAATGTGATCTGTGATCTGAGAAATGTTATAGTGGAAAATTCCACATTGCACTTTCCAAAAACACTAAGTAACCTAATTCCAAACTATAGGAGCCAATGACGGTTTTGGCAGATAGCCTGGATAGCAACCCATCACTGTTTAAACTTCTATTTTGCCCAGTAACACCCATGATCGGTATTGGCATAACATAACTTCATTGCCACTGGCACAGTGACAACAACAGTAGTACTGAAGAAGACCATAGAAAACAAATAACAAGTAAGATTACCACAGTCATGGTGCCTGGATCTATGCAAGTAGATTTCCTTTAAAGTAAATGAGAACACTCTTGACCTCTACATTATGTGGCCAAGTAACAGGTCATTTTATAACGGCCAAACCTAGTTCCTGGCCACTTCATTAGTTTAAGACTTACATAGGCTCTCATAAGAATTAAAGGAATGAACAAAGAAACTGACTTCCAGACCACATATAAGATGCGGTTTCAATTGGAAAGTCTGCTTCCAAGTTACCCTACTCGGGCCATTGATTCCAGTCTGAATGGGATGAAGACTGGAAGCGCCAGCACTATGCAAGAACCAGGAGCTAGTGCAGGACAAGACTACTTACTTTTTTTTGGCCAGCCTGCCTCGATAAGTATAGGAAACCCCCTCAAGTTTACAATAGCGAAATTATCCAATGGCACTTTGCTGGTTAAAAGCACATTTTCTTAACATTATGGCATGCTCCAGGTCTTCCCCCAAGCCATCTCCACGTTATATGTTCATTAGTCCAACAGCTATCTCTTCCAAATCCTTCTGTAAACACAATCCCTCCATGCGCACTTGGCACGATTAAAGGGGAATGAGAAACCTCTAGGGACTTTTAAATTTAGATTAAAAGGATTGGGTATGATGAAATTCAACTGGTGTCTAAGGAGTGTCGAGAATGTCTTGTACACATTAGTTGGTTGGTCCTGCTATTAATCTACCATGTATGGCAGCTTTGACTAGATAATGTCACCACATTTCTTTATTAGGTTGAAGAAGCCATTCATGAGCTAAAAAGTAAAGCCCTGCTATAGATTTAATGGAAACAAACTACTCGACCTCACATTAAATTCAACCTGGAGATAAGCTGGAGTAAACAGTGATATACAGTATGGGTGGTTATCAATGACTACCAAAATAGCTCAATATCGTTCAACATGAGATGTTGCACAATTGACCTGCAAGTACAGTGTCAACACTGTAGACCCGAAGATGCTCACTGATTTATAGGTGTCAATAATATATAAGAGTTTGTAGAAAGCAGGCATTTGTTAAAGGATGACAGCATCAGCCATGTCTTAGGTTGGAAGGAAAAACTAATGCTAAATATGCTTCACAAAGGAATTTCCGTATACTCTCAATAGCTCAATTATTCTGTGTTATTTACAAAAAAACTCATTATAAAACAAATTATCTATAAAATTGCTATCTATCCATCAGATAACTGTAGTTATAGAATTTTATGCTTGGTTTCCTCTATAAATTGTTTACTTTAATGCATTCCCAAATGTTATTGTAAATGAAATGTGTGTGTACATGGGCTATTACCAAAGACAAAAAAACAGATTAACAGGGCTTAATAAAGGTCGCACAGCCTTTTCTGGTCCAAGAGCCACAATGTTCTCACAATGTCCAAAATCTGAAAAAAAAACCTTAAAAGGAAATCAACCATTAAAGTACAATAAAATTACACATGTTCACCTATTGTCCTCTGCATAACGATTACGATGCTGGTCGTCTTTATTCTTTACACGCCAGGATCGCCTGAAATAAAGATTTGCAAAAAGAAGCCCAGAGGGCGGGCTCTGGGCTGCTAATTATTCATGCCTATCGCTACCTCACTCTCCCATGCTGGAGAGTGAGGTGATGTCATGCAGGAGGTATGAATAATTAGCACATCATATGTTTTTCAGGCGATCATGGTGTGTCAAGATTAAAGAAGACCAGCGCTGGGATTGAGATAAGTGACATTAAGTGAGTATGCTTAGCTTAATTTTACTGTACTTTGGTGATAGATTTCCTTTAAAGTGGTATTATTCTTTAAGACATTTATGAAATGTCAAAAGTACATGCCAATTAATGAACGGTAGATGTCAATTCTACTTCCACCTATATGAAAAATGGGGATCCCATGCATCACCTTAACACTCAAATGAGAAAGAGACCATTGATGCATGTGGTCTTCTCTCTGTGGTCTAGTTTATGCAGGTTTCCAAAAAGGCACTCTGCTTCCCTACTTCCATAATATCCTGCATTCATAGAATAATTTCACTCTTAGACCTATAGTGCACACAAGAAGTGGTGCCTTATCACTGCATTTGGCATGCCATAGATGTAAAAGGAGCAGCAGTCTTGCATAGAGACAAGTGACGCAAGATATGCTTCATTAAAGCTTTGTCAAATTTTTCATTAGATTCAATTAAGTCCAAACCAGTTGTTTTAGTAGGAAATTGGTATATAAACCCCTCTAGTCCTCTAAAACACAGATTTTTATAGAAAGGTCCAATCCATCTTGTTACATTTCACTATTGTTTATACAGGATTAGCCCAAAGCTAATCAGCTTCGATTTAGTACCAAAATCGCCAACATAGCACCAAATCTACATATTGGCAATTAGATTTGCTCATGGGATTTCGTATGATGAAGTGCCCACCACTCAGGCGCCACTGGATACGTTAGAATTGCTCTGTAGTCTGCAAACTTTTAGGCCTGGATATTCACAGGCTATAGCTAGTGCAGACGCACTTCATGCTGTGCTCTGTACTTGGTGTGGAGTTGGCGTGTAGGTTGAAATAATCGCAATTACTGGTGGTTCGCTTGTATGCAAAAAAACAGATGTATGCTGATAAACAGTGCGCTTATGGATCTCTGGGTGTCCTAGTAGTGGAAACACCTTTGCTCTGACCTATGGATAGGAAATAAGTGGAATTTGTGAGACAAACCCTTTAAAGGACACCTGTCATCAGGTCTGTGTCACTTGTCCTGTCACCTCTACCTGTTGGAGCAGCTCACAAGGATCCCATCCCAGCCTTTATCTAGTCAATTCATACATTAATCATTGCAAAACCATCTTTTCTTTATTATGTAAATGAGGCTGGTCACATGGTCAGAGGCAGTGATGTCACCCCTGTTACCCCTCCCCTCTCCTCCCCCTGCTCATGTCTGTGTGTAATGTATAGTAAAGCATGGCTAGTGTGTGTGCTGCTTCTGCTGACATGCTGCATCCTCCTAATATACAGGTGAGAGACACAGACATCAGCTACACATGAATCTGACATGTTCTGCTATAACATGGCTGCCTGGAGCTGCTGTATCTCTCCTATATACACACACACATGCACACACAGGCTGCAGGGGGCGCCAGCACCAGGAAGCACATCATTATACAGCCTCACATCATTATACAGGCTGTCAGTCAAGCACTGGGGGTGTGGCTGTGCCTCCCACTCATGAATAGAGTGGACAGCTTGAATATGCTAATGCTTCATTGGACATTTCACAGATCATTTGCATACAGCTTTAGGACCTCATTGCTTAGGTTTACAGGCATGTAGAGGGACAATGAAGGTATAGAGGCAATGCTCTCTAATGGCAGTTTATGAAAATATATTTAGTTTAGGGGGGTTATTTTGCATGACGGGTTCTCTTTAAACGATAAATATTTCTAGTGGGGGGAAAAAAATCTTTCACAAACAGAAAAAGTAAGCAAAATACACATGATGTCAAGACCAGCAAAGTTCCTCATGTCTCCTTTTAGCCTATGCTTCTTTTAGGATGAAGATTACAGCTCCAGTCTGGTTACATGGGCTTTATCCATGTTTGTGTTGCATAGACAAACACTAAGGGCATGTAAACTGCATTGTTTCCTATAAAAACAAAAGTTCAGCCTAACAGCAAAGTAAAATAAAAGCAAAGTCAAAGAATACTCACATTCAATACTTTCCAGCATTTCACAAGGGAAAAAAACAAGATGAAACTGTTTTCTGCCAATGTGACTAGTAATGGTAAGTTTTTATATACTAATTTAAGTTTTAACCCTATAACTTATCACAAGATAAAGTCTGTTTGAGAGGTGTTCTAGTTGCAGGTGTCAATTTCCTCACTTGCCTCCACTATGCCTCCTTAAGCTGTCACTTAGGCCAGATCACTTTTCCCACTAGTCGCCAAAAGTGGAGATTAGTGGGAAAGGTAAATATGGAGCACAGATTAGTGGAAAAGGTAAATATGGAGCACAGATGGTGATGTAACTTTCAGTCTTAAAAAACCCTTATTCAACACAAGCCCTTACTCTTTAAAGAACAGTAAATACCTGCATCATCCAATATAGGCCATAGTTCAGAAACTAACCATCTAAAGGACAACTTCTTCATTTGCTCCTAAAGCCTCCCCTACCCTATTAGTCTGTGGTTTCCTCTCTGGAAGCCCTAACTATCTTGAGAGCAGGGGCTTCCTGAGCCTTATTAAACCTGGTTAGGCACTCAGAACATGTGGGCAAAGAATAAATAGAAAAGCATTCACTAATAATTATTTAATATACAAATGAACCAAAAGGTTTCACATTATAACCATTGTCAACATCAGTGTGTGACTCACCTGCAGTTGCGTTTCTAGTGCAGCAGTAGCTCCATCACCACTGTTTTCATCCACAATAACCACCATGTGGGTTAAAGAGTTGACTTTAACTTGTTCTGCCTCTAGGTCATTCTGTAATTTCTAGCATATAGATCAAAGAATAACATTAAACACAACTGAGTAAATATATATATTTTTTAAATAGCTAATATCCACTGCTGTTTCTACCTGGGTATTCAGCAGCTAAAATGATATATTTAGAAATTATAACTTAGAGAGAACCTGTCAGCAGAAATTGACCTAACAAACCACTACCAGTATGTTTACAAGCAGATGAACACCTTCCAGATTGTGTTTCTTTCATGACCCAGTGTAGTAGCATCATCCAGAAAATCACATGAGATGTAAATTGGTTGTATAAAGTAGGCAAAGATTTTAATACTAAAGTCAAGCTCTTTTCTCAGAAGGCCCCTTCACTGTAATTGATGGTCCTGCATCCAGAGACAGCACTAGATCTCCTGAACTAGATTCAGATCTTCTGAAATCCAATGCATGATGTCAATCACAGAGGACAAGGCATTAAGAGATCACCATCTTGACTTCAGTGTTAAACTCTCAGTCGCCTTTATACAACTAATTTACTTCTCACTTAAAAGTTGAGTTTCTGGGTGATGTCACCACACTGGACCTTGAAAGAAACAAAAACTAGAAGTTGTATACTGGTAGTGGCTTATTAGGCTAGTTGCTGATGACAGGTTCCCTTTAAGAGGAAGCTTTCACCAGATTTTCATAAATAAATCTAATGACAGCACATTACTAACTCTTGTCCAGGAGCGAGTCCCAAGGGTGTGTGTTATTCATGCAAGGTAGTGTCTCTCAGATGATGTCTGCTGGCATGTAACTCA
The DNA here is from genome assembly GCF_040894005.1 of Engystomops pustulosus. Lineage (NCBI taxonomy): Eukaryota > Metazoa > Chordata > Amphibia > Anura > Leptodactylidae > Engystomops > Engystomops pustulosus. The sequence goes on from NC_092413.1 coordinate 57,771,180, forward strand.
TCCCCCTTACTTTCAGCTGATATCATCCACTGCTCTATATTGCTATAGGGAGGGGACATTAGATGAGAGACACACATGACATTAATGAATAACACGCACCCTTGAGACTCGCAGCTCCTTCTGGCAGTTTACCAGATAGACTTACAAAGTTATTTTCTGGGGATAGAAACTATGCTATTTTTAGCTAAAACAGTGTGGGCAAGTGTTAGTATAGTGCTAGAGGAACCTACCATAGAAAATCTGGTGACAGATATTCTGTGTAAGTATTCACATAGGGTCACCAAATGTGGTCTCATACATTAAAGGCATTTTCTGTATAAAACTATAGGTAAGAAATCCATTGAATAGGTCATCAATATGAAATGTGTAGGGGTTCAACTTCTAGCATCCGCAGAGAACAGTTAAATTAAACAGGGAGCAGACAGCTCCTTTGTCAATGTAGTGGTCAGGCCAGGTTACTAAGCTTCAGTGACTCCATATAGCCCTGTTCAATTCTCTATTTATCAGCTGCTAGGAACAGTTGATCCTGGGTGTCGGAAACCCACCAATGTGATATTGAAGAACTGTTCTTAAATCATCAATATTTTTAGCACTTTAAGTTTTCATCAACGCTATAGTTTGCTCACTTTGTGTTCTTCAATCTGTTTTCTAAAGGCTGCAAAATCTTCACCATAGGACTTTAAATCCATCTTGTGAATTCGCTCTTCCGTGACAGTCAGCCAGTCAGACAATTGGTCCAGTTGTTTTCTTTGCAAATCCATCAACACTTCGTGCAGCCTTCCAAGAAAAAAAGAAATAACATGAAAACAGGTTAAACAAGGTAAAACAAGAATTTTCTATTAGATACAATCTCTATAGCTAATTGCCTGCTGCCAGCAAGATTTGCACCTTGTACAAGGCATGCCTGTACAACATAATTGTGTAGTAGAAGTGCAATGAATTCTGGGAATTAATTACAAAATAACATCATTCAATAAAATGCATGGTCTACATCTTGATTAAACGGTTGGCTCATGAATCAACCTTTTTTTCGAAGACAACACAGTCTATACGAAGCTTAATTTTTTTGCAAACTTATGAGGTGGGCGGCATGTCTTAGACTCCCTGTATACATCTGCTGAACTAATAATGAGGAACTAATAATGAGGCAGGAGGTTGGTTTAAGACCTCCCTCAGCTCATTGTAGGAAAGCTTCACAGTCTAACCACAAATCCTAATAGAATAGCTATAAAATCAGAAGAATTATTATTCATTCAACAAAAGTGCATAAATGAATACAGCGGAAGTTAGTAGTAAAATTTGTAATATACTTTGCAATAGTTCTTCTTTTCCCCCTGCCTTTCTTCCTTATCGAACTTATTTCTTGACGACGTGTGACAGAATAGTACGTTATAGTGTCCTTAAAGATGTATGAAGAGGGGTCAAATGCTGGGCTCCGACCATGGGTGTTTACTATTTGAAGGCATTTATATACCGGTGACACATGTGTGGTGCCATATTTGAAACCACATGGTTTCATCAAGGGTGGCAGTCCATGGGATGAGCGATCAGATCCCCTAATTTTGAAGTACCCTAGGGTACCTAAATGTTTTAAAAACCCTAAAAAGCTAAAATGACCCATCTTTCCATATAACACATATAAATATAATGTTATACAGTTATAAACTGCTAATATAAAATGTATAATTTACTTTGTGTTCTATACATTTTTTTAAAAAATTTAATTGTATTAGTTACGGTATATACCTTCTGAAAAAAGGACAAGGTTGTGATATCTAGACAGAATTCTTAATGGACATCTACCACCAGTAATCTAACCAGTGTCCTAACCAGGTAGTTCCGTCTAGGGGATGGGGGGACTGTTTTCTTTTGTTTTCTCGCATCTTTAATAACGAAATATTGTAAAACAGATGGAGGTGCTCAGGCTGATTCGGATAATATAGAGAGTTTAGGTCAGGGGGAACCCTCTGATATGTACATATACCATATAAGCAGTGGTAATGTGCTTTCCCTGAGGAAGTAAGTTCCTGATGACGGCACAACACAGTTACTCAGAGGATTGTCTTGCTTCTCTGCCAACATCTACTGCCAACATCTAGAAGTGCAGGAACCAACAATGTACAAAAACTAAATCAGAAACCTTAGAACAGCATAGTCAGTCAGTACCACAAACTACAGGACCCTCTTGTTGAATTGTTCTAAGCTTTCCAGTACCAAAGTTTTGATGCATCATGCAACTATACTAGGAAATACAATTTTTTTATGCAGAAAGAAAGCCTTTTTCATGTTTCTAAAACTAAAAAAAGTTATGTTTTGAAAGAGGGGGAGCAAAAAACTGATATGGAAAATGATATAGGCAGCAAGGGGTTAAGTAGTTTGGGTAAATCAGCTTTCTATCCTGTACCCCACTGACAGCTGACAGATAAAGAAACCTAATAAAGTGTCTAAGGACTTAACACTTTACAGATAGAGAGTTCAATTCTCAAGGGAAATATTCTCTAGGTAAGGATTTAGTTAATCAGTAGCCCCATTTTGTGTCTGAAGTGGGTGGACATCAGAAAGCTTTCAAATACACTTCTCATTGCAGGACACAGAAGTAAAAAAAATGATTTTATTAATGGAGTTGACCATAATCGCCTGCTTTATTCAATTCTGTAATAAAAATAATTGCTTCAATTACACTTTAGGTTATTTTATTAATAATATAATATGAATGCTTGTTTGAATTTACTGTCAAACTTTCAGCAAGATATATCCCTGAACAGTTCCCAAGGGGTTTAAGCTCTATATACAGCAGTCATTCTGGCAATCATTAGTGGTCCGAGTCCAAAGACTTCAACCTTGCCATCTTCTCGCAAGGATTCCCTCTTTAACCCCTTAATGACTGCCGTATCGGCTTTTTACGGCGGTCATTAAGGGTACTTCTTCTGACGCGACGCCTTTCAACGGCGGTGCGTCGGAAGAAGATTTTGGGACATCGGGTCCTGCAAGTGCCGGTGTCGGGCTGTGATCTCACAGCCCAGACGCAGTACTAACACCCGAGATTGGAAAAACTCCGATACCGGGTGTTTAACCCCTTACACGAGCGTGACCGTGGCTTGTAAGTGTCCACACCGTGGATCGGACCCCCCCGGGTTCCGACGAGTGACCCGAGGCTGTCGGCTCCTCTCTGTGCCGGGTTCTGCATCCTGGCAGGACCGGGCTGTGTGTAACTGAGCATGCTCAGCATGCTCAGTTACTTACACTATACACTGCAATACAAGTGTATTGCAGTGTAAGGGCTTGAACAAGCGATCGGATGATCGCTTGTTCAAGCCAAGAAGTAGAAAATGTAAAAAAGTAAAAAAAATATAAAAGATTTAGTCATTTTAGAATATAATTAAATAAATAAATAAAAGTCCCATAATCTCCCCAGTTACACATAAAATGCAAATAAAGTATATAAAACACAAAAACACGTACATATTTGTTATCACCACGTCCGTATCAATCTGTACATTAAATATAAATCCATATTGAACCCGCTCGGTGAACGACATAAAAAAAAAACTCGAAAAACTTCCCGTAATATACAATTTTTCATCAAACACCATCACTAAAAATGTTCTAAAAAGTGATTTCAAAAAAAGTTAGGTTCCCTAATATGATACGACTGAAAAGAACAACTCTTTTCGCAAAAAATAAGCCCTCAACCAGATCTGACAACAGAAAAATACAGAAGTTATGGCCCTGAAAAGTTGTCAATAGTATAAGCAGTGCGATTTTCTCCAATATTGGTTTTGCTCTAGAAAATTGAGCAAAGATAAGAAAAACTATATAAATGAGGTATCACCGCAATTGTAGTGAAGCAGAGAATAAAGATAAAATATTATTTTTACATTACGGTGAGCGGGGGAAAAAAAATGCTAAAAATAAAAAAAAAAAAAATTTATGATTTTGATCGTTGTGACAGTACAAATCTGCTGTGAATAGCGCTGCTTTGATCCTATAGCTCGGCCGTGCGTCCATACAGCAGGACACCACCACATATGGGGTATCGGTACACTCGGGAGGAATTGGGCATCAAATGTTGCAGTGCGTTTCATCATTTAATTTATTCTGAAACTGTCAGTTTTGGCCTAAATGAATGTATTTTACAAAAAAATTTGAAAGTTTCTAAATCGCAGGTCCATATTGTTTTAACCCATGTGAAACACTTAAAGGGTTAATAGACTTAATAGAAGTTGTTTTAAACACGTTGAGGGGTGAGGTTTCTATAGTGGGGTAATTTATGGGGTTCTACTATTATTTGGGCCTTTCAAAGTCACTTGGAAGCTGAATTGTCCCTTAAAATTTGAGTTTTGGCAATTTTCAAGAAAATGAGAAAAAATGGCACCTAAAGTTCTGCGCCTCATAACATCCTAGAAAAATGAGAGGCCACATAAAATATCATCTCAACATAAAGCAGACATTCCATAAATGTTGAATATTAAGCTTTTTGGGTAGTTTTACTTCCTGTCTGGAAAACAGAACATTTCAAACTTGGAAAATAAAGAATTTTTAAAATTTTTTGCCAAATTTTCACTTTTTTTCAGAACGAAACGCAAAACTTATCACTTAAATTTTGTAACTAACATGAAGTACAATGTGTCACGAGAAAACAGTATCAAAATCACCTGGATATGTTAAAGCGTTCCGAAGTTATAACCAATTATCGTGAAACATGTCAGATTTGAAAAATCGAGTCTGGTCATTAAGCTGAAAACTAGTGTCGGTGATAAGGGGTTAAACAATTTGTCCACTTTCAGCAAAGAAATGATGTGCACTGATACAGGAAGACTATTGGGAAATTAAATAACATTTCATTACACAATTTTTTTGCACAAACCCCTTAAGAAAAACATGTATCTAAAATTCTCCAATTGTAGGTCATAAACTAAAATGGAACCCAGCTGTGCAACTTGTTTGCTGAAATCACCCCATCAAGTCACATGAATATGCCAAACATGGTGAGGTCCTACTACCTTATCATAATGTTTTTGCATCAGAAATGAGGTAAGTTTAAGCTAACTGAGAATCCTTTAAAGAGAACCCGTCATGCAAAATAACCCCCCTAAACTAAATATATTTTCATAAACTGCCATTAGAGAGCATTGCCTCTATCCCTTCATTGTCCCTCTACATGCCTGTAAACCTAAGCAATGAGGTCCTAAAGCTGTATGAAAATGACCAGTGAAATGTCCAATGAAGCATTAGCATATTCAAGCTGTCCACTCTATTCATGAGTGGGAGGCACAGCCACACCCCCAGTGCATGACTGACAGCCTGTATAATGATGTGAGGCTGTATAATGATGTGCTTCCTGGTGCTGGTGGCCACGCCCCCTGCAGCCTGTGTATAGGAGAGATACAGCAGCTCCAGGCAGCCATGTTACAGCAGAACATGTCAGATTCATGTGTAGCTGATGTCTGTGTCTCTCACCTGTATATTAGGAGGATGCAGCATGTCAGCAGATGCAGCACACACTAGCCATGCTTTACTATACATTACACACAGACATGAGCAGGGGGAGGAGAGGGGAGGGGTAACAGGGGTGACATCACTGCCTCTGACCATGTGACCAGCCTCATTTACATAATAAAGAATAGATGATTTTACAATGAATAATGTATGAAATAACTAGATAAAGGCTGGGATGGGATCCTTGTGAGCTGCTCCAACAGGTAGAGTTGACAGGACAAGTGACACAGACCTGATGACAGGTGTCCTTTAAGACCCCCATGTATAAACTAGAATTAAGGAAAGAGTATATCAAGCTTGAGGATACTTCATCCGTTGATTAATATGGGACGTGGCAATTCTTTCCCCCTGTGGTGGTGCTATGGGGAAATTAAATGCTTGAACCTCAGAATAAATCTACATTTAATAATTATTAAATACATTTAATAATAATAATTCTGAAGAGTTACGTAGAGTATAAAGAACACAATGCAATTACAATTGCCCTTTTTAATTTATGGAAAGTGTTGATAATCTGAAAAACTTTATGGAACACACCTGGATTGTCTATGCATGCTTTCTAGACGAAGGTCTTCCCAGCGTGAGTTCAGCAAGGTCATCTGCTCTTGTATTTCATTTTCCTCATCAATCGTAAGGTCACCCTGGGCAATAAGTTGGTTTCCTGCCTGCAGAACGTTGCCCACACTGCTCTGGTGTGCTGTGAGCTCCATCATAAAAGCCTGAAATCAGAGAGGTCACAGAAGAAAGGTATACATTACCTGAATAATGGGCAGAGATATTAATGCAGAATGCATAATAAAGAGTTCCCCCATACAATATACATAAAAAAGTTAAATTATCTAAGCATTGTCTATACATAATATTCTTGAGGAAATGCACGTGGTGCAGATAAAAGTCTTACAAAATGTCTGTGATAAAAGATAATAAAGCTTAGCTATTTTATCTTCATTTAGCTTTGTACCCTTAACCTGCAATGATTTATTGTTATAAAAAATGTTATATAAAATTAAAACCTGTAAACGGCACAAATAAAAGATATTCATTATATAAAGATGTAAAATGACATTCTAATTGACGGTACTGACATGCAGAAACTAAAAATAATCCATCCAATTACTAACTATATTCTCCTCTTAAATTGGACATCAGAAATGTGTTTCTTGGTGCCAGGGTTCAGGAGATATGACCATTTGAAGGCTAAAGGCTGACTGTAGAAGGAGCTGCAATAGACACTATGGGGCTTATTTACTAAGGGTCCCGCGGCCGCATTTTCACCGGGTTTCCCGATTTTTCGGGTATAGCGCAGGGCATTGTGTCGCACTCGATAGTGTTGTGTCGCAATTGCGCTGGCAAATCGGGGGTGTCGGACAAGATAGATTCGGACTACGCGCAGGATTTAACAATTAACAATGTAATTGTTGCAAGCCAAGCACTTAAATGCACCGGGAAGAAGAAGGTGAACTCCATTTTCATGAATCGCGGCAGATGGGCATTCTGGCGGACATTCCAGATCAAGGATGGCACAGGGACCAGGTAAGTAAATGTGCCCCAATGTATTAGTTATGACACATTTTTAGTTATGTGTCTGCTAATTATATATTAAAAAAAAATAGTGGGCCACATTTTGCACATTTATGAAGTGTTTGCCACACCCGAGTGGATGTTTCAGTGCATATTCGGACCTTGCTCCCCATTTATTATTGTGACTTCCCAAGAAGTGCAGGGTGCCCCAGATTAATTAAGACTGTGCGCTAATATTCAATAATCTGGTGCTACCTGCAAATTACTGAGGCAAACTAGTGCAGTTTGCTCTACTTTTGATAAATGTTATCAATTTAAAGTAAAAACATTTGGCTCCTCACGATGCCAGTGGCTCACAAACAAGGACGTTGGCAAGCCAGTGTGCAAGGAGCCAAAAGACCCGAAGAGCATCCAAAGCAAGAAAAGGACTTGTGGTGGGCGTTGGAATGGAAAATACAGTCTTAATTTTTTTAATTAAAAGCTTGCCAAACTCTGGGCAGTGACTGGCAGGCTTTATACTGCAGGGGCTGGCAGGCTATATATTGGGGTGGGCGGGAGCGGACAGGCTATATACTGGGGGAGTGGCAGATTGCCCCAGCAGTATATAGCCAGCCAGCCAGCCCCCCCCAGTGTACAGTCTGCCGCCCTCCCCCAGTATATAGCCTGTCAGCTCCCGTCCACCCCAGTATATAGCCAGCCAGCCCCAGCAGTATATAGCCAGCCAGACCCCCAGTGTACAGTGTAATGCAGAGATCTCACTGCACTGCAATTTAAAGAGACTGCCAATGTGCTCCAAGTCCAACTACAATTATAGAATATAAATGCATTTTTCACAATTCTGCTGCCACTAACCACACACATAAATTTATGGTTACACAGATCACTGCCTGTATTTCTACTGTGTGAAACTCACTAATGGAGTCAGCACTACTAAATAGTTAATATGCAATTTCACTCTAAGGGTTGTATGTGATAATAATGAAAAATTCTCAATACTGTACATATTTATAAAGTAAAAGAGAAATCAAGAAATAATAGAAGATAATCCTTTGATGAAGAAATTTTGCTTGTTTTTACCATACATTAAATGAAGCTCACCTCATGAGTGGCAAATTGTTGCTTTACTTCTTCAACATCATCAGATATATCATCTTGCTCCTGAAAAGTGTCTTCTGCCATGAGGAGCCAAGTGAGGACATCTTCCAAGGCAACCTGATAGCTGTCAAGATCCATTTCTACCTCGGTTACTGTACTAGGTGCCTCTGGACCAGAGTCTCCACATCGTTCATCAGATGACTAAAATAAATTTGGAGACATGATACATTTTCCATTGATTATATGTGTCTTATATTTAATTTTGAGAGTTTGCCTGTTACTAAATTATTATGTACTTTAAATAATATTGTTTCTACTTAATCTATATAAAATTATTCCTCTAACAGCTATAGCCCAGCCTCTACACAGTTTGTCTCCCTGAAAAACAAATCCCTACTTCCCTCCCCCTTAAACCACACAATGAATGTGGCCTATCCACCAACTATCCACAAAATAAATTTAGTTTTATTAATACATACATTATCCATAGCACTGTACGGTTCTTGTCCGCAATTACAATCAGATTTCCAGATCAAGCTATCAGTATCATAATTGGGGTCAGCTGACGGCTGAATGGGGAGGGGGGAGGATAGAAGGAGGAAGAGCTAGCAGAGAGCAGATAATGATGACGCCAACACAGGGACCAGGACGCCCCCATGACTCCGATGCAGTTTTATGGCATGGAGCCAGGTACACTGTTATTTACTTTTAAAAGTGAGTGGAAGCAGCAATGTTAATTTTAAAAGTAGACTGGGGATTAGTACAAAAAAATATGGTAACCTGTCATTAGGTAAAAATATGTGATCCTGTGCGTTTCCTTTAAACCTGAAGATATTATTTCTCCATATAAGATAAGTCCCAATAAAGGAGTGGCACAGAAAAAGTGAGACCCTCACTTGTCAAAAATTCCTGGAAACCCCTGTAACACTACAAAGCTTCCTATACAGTTATTAAAGGTTTCAGCCTAAAGCTCAGGGTACATTCCTCTTGATTTCCCTATATGATATTTATTTTTTTAAATGGTTCAGGGAAAGGTGGAAAAACTCCCACAAGAGCAATGGACACAAGAGCAATGGACACATGTCTTAACTTTCATTCTTTCACTTAACACCCTCTGTCAGGGGAGGGCCAAGACATCCCACATAGGTAACATATACACTACTTTGTTGGTCAGTTCATTTGCAATCTGTGGTTATATCTAATCTTATGCGAATGAGCATTTTAAGATCATTAGGAAAATACATTAAAAAATTGTTAACCAATTAAAAAAAATATTGTTTTTGTTAAAAAATGCATTAGGGCATATGTACCTTTTTAATGTAAATCCTACCTCTACACTAGTTCATGAGAATTAGTGGAAAACTGATGCCACAAATTTGCCCATGAAAACAGATGTAAATGTCCATTTTAGTTGCCAAGAATAGTCTTGGACATGTGAATAAAATCAGTAATCCTCCCTTTCACAGATGTGAGTTTGCCGAGACAGAGTACATGCTGGAACAGGAAACCCCCGCCCAGCTGGTTGTATCATTGGTGTCTAACATTTCAATGAATTAATTTTTAATTATGTTCTTTATAGGCTTGTAAACAAGGGTGGGGGAACAGATGAGAGAAGACTTTAAAAGAGATCTTTCCATTATACATGAAGCCTTTATGTGAATTTCGGCAATTATACTAAATGGCTGCTTTTTTCACTGACTGTAAGAAACACAATATTTTAGTGGCTGATGTTCAGAACCAAGAAAGAGAAAAGTTAATGGGAAGACGAGAGTAGCCAATAAGTATCTTTTAATAGCCATAAACGAATGCCTTAGGGTTTATGATTTTATTAGCAGTTATGGAAAATTGCACCTTAATTTGTCCGTTAATTAACAAACCCTACAGCATTTGCATCATCACGGCCCCATTCCTCTTTCCACAGACTGTATTACCCAGTAAGATGGGTAACAGGTATATATCTAGAAAAGTCTGTGCATGAAAATACATAATAGATTTACTGAAAAGGATCCTGAATATAAAACTTTTTACAGTATCTAAGGTTACACAAAACATTGCTAGGAATTAAGTAGCATTAAATTGTGCTCTGGTAGAGAGCTATGAAAAGTATATCAGTTTTCGAAGAGTAAAGGGGTTTTGTAGCCCTTAAATATTAATGACCTATAATAGATTACCGATTCAAATGCAACACCCAGCAACCCCACCAGTCTGCAGACTTTAGAGGTGCCGGCTGATACAATGGCGACAGTCACATTGGCATTAATAGATTAAGTCAGAAGAATTCTAGTCAAGATAAAAGATTGTAATTTCGAGACAAGATAAAAAGCACACAAATATTAAACAATTGCTTCAAGGTCAAGGTATCAAACAAACAATAAGATTATGTACACATACACACTTCAAATGCTATTGCATGATGCCTCAATATGACTGCACATTGCAGATAAATACCCCAGTAATGTCCAAACACAAAAGTTATAGGAAAGATATAAAAAAATAGAATAAGGTAATAACTTGGATATGTATGTAGAGCCAGACTGCTGGGAACCTCACAGAGTTCTTTGTATTGTTGTATGAAAGAAGCCTCAGGTTGAGGGTCTGTGCTGTCACTTTCTATGGAACTGCTGGTTATAATACATAGTTATAATACACCCTTTCCCATGGCGAATTGTGTATCATTCTTGTATTTCCAGTTGCTTATATAACAATGAATTTTATTACACTATGATATTACTATGTTACTTAAATCTTTGAAAGGTAACCTATCATCAAGGACATGCCCAATAACCCTCACTAACCCCCACAATGCCTTTGTGGAAAAGTGCACTGCAGGTGTCCCAGCTTAAATCTGCCCCCTCTCACCGGTGCACTGCTCTGCTTCCTGAGCGGTCTCTGTACCGCAATACACTAGAGGCTTAAATATCTCATTATGGGCCTTCTTATTTTCTTTCTACCCACTTGTGACCAAAACGTAAAAAAATTATATGTGGATTGCCAATCGGTGTCTTTTCAATAAAGAATATTTGCAATTGATCTGCAATTGAGTACAAAGTTCATACTATTGATGTTCTTTAAATTATAAAGCCTTGTAGTTACTAAGCTCAAAACAAATCAAAGACACCACTACAACCAGTAGTCTGGCCGGCTGCAATAGTCATACCGTATGTCTTTATAAGAAAGCCATTGGTGGGGGCCCATAAAATAGAGACATAGCAGGGAAGTGTTGTCAAGGGAAAGGTAGGTGATCAGTACACTATGACACCTTGCATTAATTGATTTAATTCTAAATATTTTTTCATTTCAATTAACCCTTTAAGGACGTGGCCCTTTTTGCACTTTCATTTTTCACTCCCCACCTTCAAAAGTCAAACTTTTTTATTTTTCCATGTTAAAAGCTGTGTCATGGCTTGTTTTCTGCGTAACGAATTGCACTTCATAGTGATGGTATTGAATATTCCATGCCATGTACTGGGAAGCGGGAAAAAAATTATGAATGGAGTTTAAATTATGAAAAAACGCATTTGCGCCATATTCTTGTGGGCTTGGATTTTACAGCTATCACTGAGCGCCCCAAATGACATGTCTACTTTATTCTTTGGTTCGGTACGATCACGAAGATACCACATTTGTATAGGTTTTATAATGTTTTCATACATTTAAAAAAAATTAAAACCTTCTGTACAAAAAAACATGTTTCTGATTCTCACTGTTTATGTCCTTTTATATATGATCTAGGGAAAGAGGGGTTATTTAAATGTTTACTTTTTTTCATATTTTTTAAAAAATTTTTAAACCATTATTTCAGATCCTCCAGGGTAATTTAACCCAGCAGGGTCCGATTGCTAATACTATATACTGAAATACTACTGTATTGCAGCATATACCAATATTACAATGATTTCTAATAGCCTGCCAACTGCTGGCTATTAGAGATCAATTGCACATGGCAAGCCTGCGAGTCTCAATGAGACTGTAGGCTGCCATGCCAACCAATCGCGGCCCTCCGATGACGTCACAGGGGGCGGTGATCGGCCATCCAAGATGGCGGCTCCCATGTAAAGGTAAACTTCCACAATCGGTGCCAGCACTAACAGGCTGCATTATACAGCTGTCACCCGCTGTGTATGGAGAGAGCTCAGCTCGCGAGCTCTCTTTATACACCCTTCGCGGCACGACGACGATATAGTTCGTCCTTGGTCGCGAAGGTGTTAATAAATAGAGCCAAGATTTTAATTTTTTTAAAAAGAGAATAGTCCAGTCCAGGGGGACAATATCAAGCAGAGAAAATAATGCATGGGGATCTCTAAGCACAAACCATAAGAGTCCTGAATGGCTCATGAAGCAGGACAGACCAGGCCAGGAACAGTGGCCAGCTCCCCATTTTCCATTCATCAACATACAAAAGTTCAAAGTGATTAATCAATCTGAAAAAATTATACAGCACAAGATCCTGCCACTTACACATTACTCCAAACTATACAAATGAACAGAAAGACTCATTTCTAAGAAATGTTCCCATACTGTAATTACGAAGACAGCAGGAGACCAGTCTGTAGAGGATTAACCAAGCACGAGGAGTAAAATGAGCTGAAAATAAGGATTAAGGAAGAAGAGGTTGTTTGAAGTTTAGGGAAACATGTAAAAGTACAAAAGTAATAAATGACAATCCTAGAAAATGCATATTTTTATTAGGATTATGGATATGATAATAGGTTAGGATCTTTATTCTACAACTGCGTAACCCTTTCATAGATTGTATTCCTCATGCTGTGGAAGTAATCAAGTTTTACACCGGGCCAAAATTTATGAGTAGGTTGCAAGATAAGATATCTCATTGTGTACCTAGTAAACTGAATTCTGCCCTATAATATTAGATTGTGTACACCAGATATAATTCCTGATGGACAAATATATGCTATTCATCTGTAATTCATGTTAAAGGAAATCTACCATTTAAAAAAGTAAAAAACATGTGCACATACTCACCTACACTCCTCTTGATCTTGTTACTAGAGCTGTCCTTTGTTAATCTTGACACGCCAGGATCACGTTGAGAAAAGATGTCCCACGCTCTGGGCTGCTAATTATGCATGGCCCTGCACCTTCCTCTCCCATGCCCGGAGAGGGAGGTGACATCAAGCTCACACCTCCTGCCTGATGGATGCCTCCATTTACCATGTTGGAAAGGAAGGTGAAGTCACAAAAGGGGCGTTCATAAATATCAGCTCGGAGTGCCAGACATCTTGTTCTTATGCTTTGGCCTGCTAATTCTTAGTTTCTTTTCTAGGTGATCCTGCTAGATTTCCTTTAAGTTTGGCTGAGAAAATATTTGATTTCATTCAAACAAGGAGAGTAAGCTAAAGGAACAGGCATGCTGTAATTTAACAAGTTCAATCATTCCTTCCTTCCTTTAACATCATCTGTCAGAATCAGGACTCTTCCATACCGAAGATAGTTGTCCAGTCAAAATTGTGAAGTTTGTCAACTTTGCTCTTATTTGAAAAGTGTTTCTTAGCCTACAACTATAATATAATTGCAACTTGCACAAAAACTGAACAGAAATTTAAAGGTGCAATCTCACCTGATGCGAGTTATATACTAAGTGAATCATGCATATTAAAATTTACCAGTATTGTCCTGCCTCCTTGTTCCTGATTGACAGGTCAAATCAACAGTGAGAGTAAGCCCTGTTACATCATTGGGCACTTAAAGTCATATGACCAGAATTACGTCATCAAAGGTCCTGTTACATATACAATGTCTACCCCCATTTATGTTTCAGATCACATGAAATCACAGCAGGTCTCAATGGAGAATGGGGAGAGGTAGAATTCCATGGAGAATGGGTAGGAGTAGAAGTCCATGGAGGCCGCTGTGAATTCATGTGATCAGACATGGGTTAGACGTTGCAAATGTAACAAGACCTTAGATGATGTCCCGCTAGTCCCTTAACATCCTGAGAAGAGGCATGGAACATGAGGAGGAGTAGAAGGGAGGGGCCAGCCGAGCAGAACACGTCCCTTCTGATGGCAGGTAATATAACATAAGATTGATTTAAGGGCATATAATGCTAACCGAAGGGTGTCAGTTAGTTAATAGGGCTCTATAGGAACCTGTCACTAGCTGTATTTGTGAAAATGTGGTGTCTGCTTCCCTTTAAAGAGGAATTCACATTACAATTCCAAAGGCATTATCAATAAATGAAAGCTGGGTTTTACATCTGTGCCACTAGCAATCTAGGTGATTAACACTAGAACTTTCCTTGTAGAAAGCTGGCAATGGATCCTGTAAATGTGTCTCCCACTTTTTGTCCAGTATGTTTGGACATGGCTTCAGTGAATTGGCAACTTCGTCATATAATAACCCCTTTAAAACCTTAGGTGTCTCATTTTTCTTACATTGTAATTAATGCTATAACTCCTTAACCCCTTCACGCTCCGTTGCGGATATATCCGCCACGGAGCGCAGTGACTTAGCGCTCAGTGGCGGATATATCCGCCACGGCGCCTATGCCGGCTCGGCTCTGGATCAGAGCCGAACCGGCATCTGGAAACACGGGGTGCCGGCTGTAACTAATAGCCGGCACCCCAGTGTAACACCCGCGATCGGAGTTGTCTCCGATCGCGGGTGCTTAACCCGTTAAATGCTGCGGTCAGCGCGACCGCGGCATCTAACAAGCATCTGGGGGGTCTTTCCCCCACGATCGCCCCCCCCGAACCGTTTTCGGGGGGGGGGGGGGGGGGGGGGCGCCGATCGTTGCCATAGCAACTCTGGGGTCCGATCTGGACCCCAGAGTTACTTGCAAGAATTGCCAGTAAGATGGCGTCTGTGACGTCATCTTACTGGCACAGTGCCAGCCTATGCAAGTGTATAGGCTGACACTGATAATACTCTGCAATACATGAGTATTGCAGAATATTATCATGAACAAGCAATCAGAGGATTGCTTGTTCATATCCCATGGTATAAAAGTGAAAAAGTAAAAAAAAAAAAGTTATTCAATAAAAAAATAAAGTCATAAATCACTAAAAATGCCCCAAACCCCCAAAACATATAAAGAGACATATAACTAAAAAAAAAGTCTAAATCATAACACAAACCCCACATATATAGTATCACCGCGTCCGTAACAACCCGTAGAATAAAAGTAAATCATTATTGAACCCCCACGATAAACGCCGTAAAAAAAACTGTTATAAACCCTCCAAAAATTATGATTTTTACCTTTTCAATCCCACAAAAAATGCTATAAAATGCGATCAAAAAACCATATGTACTCAGACATGATACTGGTGCAAAGTACTACATGTCCCGCAAAAAACAAGCCATCAACCAGCTCCGTAGCCAAAAAAGTAACAATGTTATGCCACTTGGAAGATGGCAATACATAAATGATAGATTTTTCCCCACATTAGGGTTTTGTTTGACAAATTTAGTAAAACGTAAGAAAATATATTCATGTCTGGTATCCCCGTAATCGTATCGACCCATAGAATAAAGATAACATGATTATTAGTCTATACGGTGAACACCAAAAAAAAAAAAGTAAAAAATCCAGTACAGAATTGATGCTTTTCTACTCCTGCCCTCAAAAAAAGTTCCTAAATTTTCAACAATAGGTGATACCAACCCCAAAATGGTAACAATGGAAAAAGCATCTCATCCCGCCAAAAAAAATGCCGTCACATGGCCCCAATAACGAAAAAGCGAAAATTTTATAGCCTTCTAAAGGGGCCAATGAGGAAACTAAAATCCTGGCAGCTGCAGCGCCCTCCTTCCCTTCTGCACCTCGCTGTGCCCCCAAAAAACAAGTCACAGCCACATGTGGGGGGTCGCTGCACTCAGGAGAAATTGCAGAACAAATTGTATGGTGGGTTTTCTCTTTTTATATTTTGGAAATGTGTAAATTTTAGGGCTAAATGAACGTATAAGGGAACAATATGACCATTCTAAATTTCACCTCCATTTTGATTCAATTACTATGAAGATCTCAAGGGGTTAACAATCTTCGTAAAAGCTGGTTCTGATAGTCTGAGGGGTGCAGATATGAAAATGGGTTGGTTATATAGGGGGTTTTGATGCTAAATATGTAAAATTTCATTCAAAACTGTATTTATCCCCAAAATAGTCAATTCTGAAAATCCGGAAAAGCGATATTCTATTTGTAAGCCGCGTGACATCACAATAAATTATCCAGACATTTCAGAAATTATGAAAATGTAAAGTAGACAAATGGGAAATGTTATTCAGCAACTTATTTAGGTGGTAAATCTATCTGCCTGAAAACGCAATGATTTAGAATTTCGAAAATGGCAAATTTTTCAAAAAATTTATCATATTTTCTTTTTTTTGTAAATAAACGCAAAACTTATCTGCCAGAATTTACCACTAAAATGAAGTACAACATGTGGGGAAAAAAACAATCTCAGAATCGCTTTGATAAGTAACAGTGTTCAAAAGTTATAACCATATAAAGCGACGCAGGTCAGAATCCAAAAAATCGGGATGAGCCTTAAGCTACAAAATGGCTGCGTCCTTAAGGGGTTAAAAGAAAATTCCTGTAATGTATGGCCTTGTCCTTTTTTTAATAAAACTTTAAGTGCTCCAGAACTTAAAAAAAATATTATCTTCTATATATTCAAATTATAAATTCAATGAATACAGATACTCATTGCCATCAAATTCAGTTTAAATTACTAACCACGACAAACAAAGCCGTCCACAACCTGTCCCTCCATATATCTCTGAACTCATGAGCCAATACGATCCCACACGTAATCTCAGTTCCTCACTGGACCCTCAGCTTCACTCTATTACCATCCGCACTTCTCCGTATCCAGGACTTCTCCTGTGCATCTCCCATACTGTGGAACGCTCTACCAAAATGTGTCAGACTGTCCCCTCCTAAGCTGGCCTAATTTTAAATGCATAGACAGACATTAGTCTCTGCCCACTTCACCTCTAGTGAGAAAGATTTTTGTCAAACACTTTCAGAACAGAAAGTGCCATAACTTTGGAAAGAAAAGGACAGGCAGCACAAAGTAGGTATTGTTCTGTTTTTAAAAGAGGAATCACATAAAATAATTTGGTGAAATCACTGTAGCTTTACAGTTACGCTTAAAGTTAGTGACTTATTTACCTGCTGCTTAGTGAAAGACACATCTTCACACACTCCTTTGTATCTTCTAGGTAGAGTCTCCACTTCTCGAATGTCATCCATTGTAACTTCATGAGGAAGTACTTCAAACAGTGATGTTAAGTACATAAGTATTGACTTCTTGTCAGGCAGAGGGACAGCCACATCTGTAAAGAAATAAAGGGAACAACTATTACAATAACTGCACAAGAATACTTGTCATCCAATGTAGAGGATGATACAGACAGTGGACCCCTGTCCAAGAGAAGTATATGAGCCCCTCTTTCCAAAATAACATTGTGAGATTGGACCCCATTACCTTGCTGACAGATAGCTCAATATTCACTGGCTACAGATTTAAAGTATGTTCACACATAGCAGTAACGCAGCAGATGTTCCATCCACATTTGCCACAAAACAGATGGTATTTTAAGAAATTTTATGGATTGTTTGTGCCTGTTGTAAAGTTAGTGCCTGCCTATATTAGAGACTACAGCTAGGATAAAATCGAAATTTGTAGTTATGTGATAATGCAAAGGTAAATCACTAAACTATGGGAATGCAGTGATTTAAATTCCTTATTGGTCTTTGAAATGTTCCGTCTTTTCATTTCTATGCTGTAAAGTGTAGCAGAAGTCCTAACATTGTTACAGCAGTCAATAGGAGAATCTAAAAACTAGTGGGAAAAAAAGCTACACATATGCACTATAAAAGGTAAAAATGTGGCACGTACAAAACAGCCATGGCATGCATTTCATTTAACAAAATCTAAATTGAATCAACACATAATAATGTAGAAAATTTGCCTGAAAAAAATCAAGGCTGAACATGTAATTTCTCTCTCCCTGTTGTCCCTGATGCATCTAAAGTTCAGTAAAAGGTTTTCACTGACATCTCACAAGAGGGAATAATGTGCTTTGCCAAGTTGTATGCTTTATTCTTTGTTGTAAGAGAAATAAATCAAAATGACATATAAGACATGCATTATAACCAGACAGACAGAATTATGTATGTACCTGGCAGAGAACACAAAGGTTATCCGAGAATAGAACATTCTGGCCAGATAGGATTCAGATGTCATTTTATTTCATGTCAATTTACAATTTACATTTGTAGTCAACGTTAATCTGTGTAAGAAAGTGACCCTCATGATGACATTCTAGTGGATTCTAATAAATATATTTCTGGTGCATCCTTATCTGAAGCGTGCCATGGCAGTTGGTCTGGCAAACTTAGCCCAGGCATTGGCCTACTACACCTTCTGGAGTCCAATGCAGATGTCATATTGCATTCAGTTTAGCTATTCTGGGTTCTCAGTAATTCTGCCCAAAAAGTAGACGACAATTGTCAGTCCAGACTTGGCTGTGTGAAATGGACTTAAATGTTTCACTAATTTAGAAAATTATGCAAGTTTTTGAAAACAAAAACCCCAAAAAATCAAAGAATCCTTATGCATCATATCTCATCCTTAATCTACAGTGTGTTTTCTGTAAGTATCATTGGCAGGAATCAACGACCCTTCATTTCTCCAACTTTTCCACCCTTTACGTAATTTCATGCACTTCATTCAATTGCATCGTTTAGCACTCCAGGAACATTTTTATCATTTGGCCAATGTGTAAGGCACAATGTGTGAAAGGAAAAGTGTTATATCAGCTCAGGCCTATTTACCACATGACTGAAATTTCCAGAAATTTTACAGCGACTTGTATGTAGAGCAGAAGTAAGTTTCTATGCGAATTTCTATGAAATTTACCAAGGGCATCTCTTTGCATAAACAGATTTACAGTCCATGCAGAATATGTTCAAGAATTTGGAGACCGAAAACTTACATCACTTGTTGCGACTGCAGAATGAAGCAAATACACTAAACAACACTTGGTAAGAAAAATATTTACCATTACAATTTACTCCATGTGCCTTTTAAATGGTCCGTTTGATAAAAAAAAAAAATTATGGAGAGCTTCTTTTAAAAGACCACTTCCTTGTTATGTGTAATAAGTTGATAACATAGTCTGAGGAGACCTGAAATGCACCCCCCCCCCCCCGCCCCGACTGTCCTGCAAAGAGGGGAGAGTGACAGCATGTACTTAACAGCCTGGCCGACACATCCATCATAGCAGGTAGTGTGTATAGTAGCCATATGGCTGTGTTAGATTTCTTCTGTGTAAAAGTGCATAGGTGAATATGTGAGTATCTGTAATACTGTACAGTCTATGATCACTGTAACTGTAATGCATGTTAGTATGAAAATGAGTATGTAAAACTGACTTTATCTGTCAGGTTCGGGTTACATCTTTGTTGCACAGCAAGAATGCTGAGAAGAAGTGTCAGCCGGAGATTCTTTGTCCTTACTGGCCTAGGTGCTAGTGGTATTGCAAGTGATAGCGCACTGGATTATGGGAATTGAGGGAAAGCTGCTCTAGCCTAGCACAGATCCCTTACCTAATGTCACAATCAAGAAGTGCCAGCCTAGGTCTGGCTAGCTAAAGGTGATTTTACAATTAAAGTTGATATTGTTGATATATCAGGCTGAATCTCTGGCTATGAAGAAAGTGGCAGCATATAGGTATTGTTGGAATTGTTGTCAAAGACTCTCTTGAGGCATGCTATCTCTTTAATTGGCTGCACCTCTGGTTCTATAACAAACAAATCCACAATCACAATGGATTTTGACAGATGAGATTTGCCCTTGAAAATTGACTCATCTCAAGCAGAGTGACTCTTTCCAGCACACTTCCATATACGAGTTTTCCAAGAGAAAAATAGGCATCTGGAAATCAGAATCAGAAGGATTGGGAGACAGAATTTTGGCTGTCAGAAGAACTGCATCTAAAACTGCTGTGTGACTGCTACCTGCTCCCTGTCCATGTCCTTCCGTTAATAAAATACTGTGGACATCATTACAGTTCATGCTCAATCTAAATCACAGAGTGACTTGTCAAATGGACATTCCCTTTTGAGGAATCTGAGTGAATTTTCATTAGCGGTGACCTTACAGAAACAAAACTGAAATTAACACAGAGGGATGTGTTATTCCCAGTTGAATTCTCTCTGGGGCATTACGTGACATGTGCTCTTTAAGTGATATTTATTCCCCAACTGCAGCAGACGTGGAAAGATTTATGATGTAACATAACAGGAAAACCCACAACAGTGATGTTCTTATTCAGAAGAAGCTCAACTTCTCAGTGTAAATATGTGAGTGACTGCATTAGGATGGCATCCTAGTGGTTAATTTCATGCAATGGGCCACTCAAATTAGAGTAGTGCATGCTGGGGGGTTTTCTGGTGGGAGCAACTAGCTGGTGTATAAACAGCACAATGTGGCTATCAATGCATCAGAGTTCTATTTGAGTGTCTTCCGATGTTGACAGCACTTCAGCAGCACACGGTATATTGTGAAAACTCTTAGGCTCCATTCACATAAACATAGAGGTCTACTACGAGCAGTCATGGTGCACTGGGAACACTGTGGGGCAGATTTATCAAGCTGTCTGAAAGTCAAAATATTTCTAGTTGCCCATGGCAACCAATCACAGCTCAGTTTTGATTTTACCAGTGCTCATGAATATATTAAAGGGGAGCTGTGATTGGTTGCCATGGGCAACTAGAAATACACAACTTTCAGACAGCTTGATAAATCTGCCCCTGTGTCTCACCATACCATGACCGAGCTTCACCGAAAAATATTGTGTCTCGCCCCCACCCCCCCACCCCCTCGTCCATTTGGCCAGGTGAAGCACACTGCTTTCTTTCACAAAATCGTAAATATAATCTTAAGATGTCTTATATGTCCATATTTCATTACAGCAGTGCTGGGTATTATAATTCAACACTCAGGTATTCCATGGACAAATAACCCAACCCTGAATTTTTTGTTTAAAAACTGGAACGTATATCCTATTAATCTGGACTCAACTGGAGACTAGTTTCAAAATTCATTGCTTATTCTGGCTAGTTATAAGGAAAGGATTACAATTTGCAAATAAAAATGAATTGGTCAATTGTTACAATGACACTTAGGCATCATGCAATACATCTCCACAACTATTCAAATTGAGGTTATATCTTCCCAATGACATCTAGAAGTTTCTTAGGAGGGCAAGTTCAGAATTTATGTTAAACCTGAGATACACTTTAAGAAAAGTTTAATCATAACCAGGAAAAACCTTTAAGCTTCCATGTGCCTGCTTGTTCACCCTCTCATTCGACATTCTTTTCTATATCTGTCACACTGTAGATAAAGCTAATCCAGCTGCTTTCTATAACAGAACTGCTATAAGAAATGGATTTCACTAAGGCCTCACTGATTATTTTACAAATATTAACACATTCATTACCAGACAACTCCAGAAAGCTCTTAAAACTATTGAAATATAAGATACATCAATGTTACCTTCTGGGTCAAGTAGTTTTTCAATTCCCAAGTGTTTTTTGGCGGTGGTGAATGCATATTCAAGTCTTTCAAGTGGGGATAGTTTGGTGACTTCTTCCCACTTAAACAGGTTTGGTCTGAAATAAAATATATTTTGCTCTTATGAGAAAAATAAATGGACGTTTTTAGAAGAAGACGTTAACTGACAAGTCAAACTTTAATTATTAGCTATCATGGAAACTTAGAGATGTCCACCTGAAAGGTGATCTTCTGGGGGGACAGTGAGGCTGTGGGGAACACATACAGTAGAGCCCTGTGCCTTGACCGTATACATGCCCCTTGTATCTCATTTCTTATCATATAGCACCCACCTTATGTCTTACTAATTAGTAGTTGTTACCTACATTATCTCAGGCATTAAAATGCAATGTAATGGACAGAAATAAGCAGCTTCATGCTGGCATGCTGCCCCCTTAGCTATTGGGCCCCTGTGAAGCTGTACAGGCTGCATCAATAATATAAACACTCCTGGAAGGGGGCAGGTCTTTTCAAAGAAGATTGTCTGGTTTCATTTAAAAATAAAAACTTTTATGCAGCTTTATGTTAGAATAAGGCCGCTTTCACACAGTCAGTATTTCATCAATATTTTCCTTCAGTGTTTGAAGCCAAATTTACAAAGGGAAAAAGGTGGAATAGAAAGTTTGTATCTCTTCAGTGTTTTGAGCCCACTCCAGGTTTGGGCTTACAAATATTGATGCAAAATACATATAGTGTGAAAGTGGCTCAACCAAGGTTAACTTACCTGCCTCCTCCATTTGGTAGGAGTCTACTGCAGGCTCCCATTTGGATATTATGGTCAATTTGTTCTTTAGGGGGAAAGTCACCACTTTATCCAACTAGGACGGAGCCTAAGTGACTGACTACAACATGCCGTAATATGAAATCAGCAAACGAGAGTCAAAAAAGGCTTTGTGTGCAAGTTGGACAACCCCTTTAAATTTGTGAAACTCTCGGACAACCTCTTTTAAGGCCTTCAGTCAAATAACTTAGAAACCACAATAATCTGGCATTTATTGTTTGACATAATGCACCAAAAAATTTAAATGACCATTGTTGGAGCATCTATAAATAAATTCTAGTCTGACTTCCTTTAGCAAATGTCCCTTGTCACATATGAAAAAATGACTACATGACAAACTTTATTGCATTATACAAAAGGAGATGTAGACATAAAACTTCTGAAGGAGTGTCACCCACTTGTGTCTATGCAGAAGTGCATTAAACGCCAGGCCATCTGTCCAACTGGTAGTGAAATTTAACACATCTTGATTATATGGTCTCGTAGATTGTCTGATCCAGCTCAAAAGAATCTTCTCACTGTTTGTCTGTTGGAGGTCTGACATAATGGCCTTCATGACATCTTTCACCTGAAAAGTGTAAAGTAAATGCAGTAAGTAAAGAACTGTACTCTAACATCAATTGTCCATTATTTTGAGAAACAGAAAACAGGCAATCATTGGAATCAACAGCCTTGCAAAGTTACTGGGAGCAAGTTTTACTGGGAACAGAGTCCTATTCTAAATCTTCATATTCAGCAGGACAGGGATGCTCTTAAAGGAAACCTGCCACTTAAAAGTGGTGGTTATTCACACAGATACATACTGGCTTTATTATACTAATGAAAATATGTTCCAGCACCAGCTCACCCTGAGCTGGTGCCATCTATCTGTGTGAAAAACTACCACTTTTAAGTGGTAGGGTTCCTTTAAGAGAAAGTAGATTAAGAGCAGTACATAATTTTATTATTTTTTGTATAGGAAAAAAAAAAAATACACTGTAGTAAGATTTTCAGTTCTTCCATATATACGTATATACTCGAGTATAAGCCGACCCGAGTATAAGCCGAGACCCCTAATTTTACCACCGAAAACTGGGAAAACCTATTGACTCGAGTATAAGCCGAGGGTGTAGTATACAGCCAACGAGCCCCCATGTAGTATACCACCAACCAGCCCCCAAGTAGTATACAGCCAGCCCCACGTAGCATACAGCCTGCCCCCAGTAGTATACAGCTTGCCCCCAGTAGTATACAGCCTGCCCCCAGTAGTATACAGCTTGTCCCCTTGCAGTATACAGCCTGCCCCCTTGCAGTATACAGCTTGCCCCCTTGCAGTATATAGCCTGCCCCCTTGCAGTATACAGCCTGCCCCCATGTAGTATACAGCCTGCCCCCATGTAGCATACAGCCTGCCCCCAGTAGTATACAGCTTGCCCCCAGTAGTATACAGCTTGCCCACAGTAGTATACAGCCTGCCCCCATCAGTATACAGCCTGCCCCCATCAGTATACAGTCTGCCCTCAGTAGTATACAGCAGCCCCTATTAGTATACAGATAAAGAAATAAACTTAAATACTCACCCTCCATTGTCCCCGATGTTCGTCGCGGCTCCCGGCGGCTTCTTCACTCTTCTCTGGCCGGGAGATCGCGCCGGCCGTCGCACACTGTGATGCAGCGCTGTCGCCACGGATGTTGGCGCATGTTGGCGCAGCGTCGCATCACAGTGTGCGATGGCCGGCAGATCGAATGGACACGACTCTGCCAGCTAGGGAAGATAGAAGACAGAAGATAGGACACGGGGAGCTGCCAGGAGCCGCGACAGGGATCGGGAGCCGCGACGAACATCGGGGACACCGGAGGGCGAGTATTATTATTTTTTTTATCATTGACTCGTGTATAAGCCGAGACGAGGTTTTTCAGCACATTTTTTGTGCTGAAAAACTCGGCTTATACACGAGTATATACGGTAATACTAAATATTGATACTATGGACCTCAAGCTCCTCCTCAGGATACTTCGCTCTGTTGGCCTGAAGGACACCGTGCTCTCTTGGTTTTTTTCTCTCTCTAACCACACTTTCAGTGCCTCCTTTTCTGGATCTCGCTCTGCTCCTCTTCCTCTCATTGTTGAGGTTCCTCAGGCCTCAGTCCAGGGTCTCCTTCACTTTTCCCTCTATATTTCCCCCAATGAAAAACCATCAGCAGATTTGGTTTCCGGTATTATCTCTATGCTGATGACACCCAACCATATACTTCTGCACGTTGAATCACCCCCGCCCTACTTTAAAAGAACAGTGATTGTCTCTCTGCTGTCTCTAATATCAGGTCCCTTCTCTTCTTGAAACTTAATGTTTCTAAAGACTGAACTTCTTGTTGTTTCACCATATACTAACCAACCAAACCCTGGCCCCTCTATCTCGCTCTGTTGAGTCACCATAAACCCAAGACAGCAGACCCGTTATCTTTGCGTTGTGTTCGACTCAGGCTACTTCTTTGTACTCCATATTCAATTACTTGCACGCTCTTGCCACATGCATCTCAGCAACATCTCCAGAATATGCCCATTTCTCACAAACCTCTAAAATGCTAATTGTTGCTCTGATTTACTCTCGACTACACTACTGTAACTCCCTACTAATCAGTGTTCTACTCACTAAACTCTCTCCTCTCCAATCTATATTCAATGCGGCATCCAGGCTTGTCTTTCAATGCAAACGCTACACAGGCGCCTCCAGTCTATGTCAGTCATTGCAATGGTTGCCCGTTTCTTTCTGAATACAGTTTAAAATAATCACCCTAATCCACAAAGCTCTCCACAGTGCGGCACCTTTTTACTTTTTCGTTCTTATCTCATTCTATCACCCAACCCGTGCTCAATTCAAAATACCCAACCTCTAAAGTTTCAAACGTGCTTTTAAAATCTCTTTGTCCAAGCCTTTCACACTCGCTGACTGCATAAAATTTTAACTCTCTCTTTACTAACCCATCCTGTGTTGTCCTCCTATCTGTTATCCGTCTCTACAGTTTTATTGACCTTGGACTCTGTATAGAAAATGGTGGCTGATGTCTGGTTCAAAGAGCAGCATCTTTATTTATTACATTGTTTTATTTTGTTCCCTTATGAAGAATGGCTGGACCATTATACAAGCTCTTATACCTCTTGTGTTACCCCCTTCATCCTCACTGTAAGGTCTTGCGAGTAGGGACCTCCCCTGCACTTCTCCAAACCTCCGATATGTTCATACTCCATTGTCAGCCTGTCCGACCATGATGTTGTGAGAGATACATCTTTTTTGCTTTAATTGTATGCATTGCTTTTACCATTGATTCAGAGACTTTGCTGACTTTATTTATTTGTTATATCTATTCAAAAGGTTTAACACCATGTTTGATTCTGCTTGACATTTGCTAAGAAAATTAAGTAAGCTGTCGCAAAACACCTCGTTTGATAGCCTTTCTCAATTGGGCATAATAAAGATTGACAATGTAAAATCCAGTTTACTTGTTGCATATGCTAAATAATTCTGGGTCAACCACATCATTAAAGGGGTATTCCGGGAATATGAATGTCTGATACAAAAACCCATGATGCTGTAAATAAATGAATGTAACAAAACTTTATGTCATTAGTCACAAAATGGTGCTTATATAGTTAGATTTTATGATTCACAAAATTTTATGGCCTCTCTAAAGTTATCACCAAGATGGCTTCCACTGGAAACTACAAGTCTCAAGATCCTTTAGTCCTCAGTAACTCCTCCTCCCTCTTATACTCTGCTCCCAGTGATGTAACAGGTTTTCTTGCTCTGTTGCCATAGTAATGATGTGTAACTGCCATCAACACAACACCAGCCATACTGGATGCACTGCATCCAACCGACTACAGCCAAACATACTGGTGATCACATGACCTGCCCAGGCAGGTGCAGGACATGTGATGTGAACATGTGACCAGCGGCCATCTTCTCTGCTGTGTATGCTCTGCAACGGACCGCGCGGAGGAAATTAACGGACTGATTAAAGGGCCAGTAACAATTTAATTCTCCATTACAGTCTATGTCATCAGCATTTTTCTGCTAAGGGGAGCAAAATTTTAAATAGCAACTAATTACATATAAGCTTATATTTTAAGGACCCATTTATATATGAATTATGCTGATTCCTGGAATACCCCATTAACATTCATGGAACCCATTGACACACATGGTACCTAGTTAGGCCACAAATTGTCATATGCCATATGGTATATTCATAAAGATGCAAAGCTTTTTAGGGTGATAGCAAGTATTAGGAACATGTTTTAAACCCACTCTCCATGGAAAGCTTGTCCAAGCATGCATGTGTTCTCTACATAAGCCACTACCATTATTAAATACCAAAGAGACTCTTGACCAAATTGTGTGCACAAATAAGGGTTTATAGGGTATATCTACATAATCTCTCCATTGGTTGTTTGGCAGAGCAACCAATTAATACCCTTTTGAATTCATTAGCCCCAACTAGAGATCAAATATTAACTTTTATTTCATATTAACTAATGACAAGTGATTGCTGTGAAATAAAACACAGAAAGACTAAGAGAAATAGATGGCAATGAGTTGAATTTACTTCTCTTCCCTCCTTTCGCTACAGGGGTGGTGATGGGGGATGATGTACACTTCGGAGCAGTACTTCAGGTTAAGCCACTACCAGACATCTCTGGCAGACAAAAAGATTGGGCATGTTGAAAATCCAACAGTCATTGGTTACAATTTGGGAGATGAAACCCCACAGTGAAAATCAACTGAATGTTATAGTTCTCGCTGCTGAAACTAATGGAAATCATTTGCTGGAGGAAGCTGCATGTGGTCACACAATAGGATTTAATAGTCATCATTGCATCATTTGCATTCAGTATAAATAATAGTGGATCATTTCAAGCAGATCTGTCTATTATTTGCCCTAAAATGCCCTAACTGGGGTGTGCTTTACCTGTATAATCTTCTCCTACTAGGAATAAAACCTATTCAAAATGATAAATTGCAAATCATCCCATAAATAATTGTGACTTAGAATATCTGGAATGTTGTGTCTTCTTTCTGTTTCCATGTGGGTTTCAACCAGCTTTTTGGATTAACACTTACACTTCAAAAGCAAAATGTACAGGTTAATGGACCCCAATATTTAATTGGCCTCATGTTATTACAACCTTCATATAGTTCTGTGAAATAAATCTATGCTGTATAAACACAAAAAGACATTAAAAACAAGATCCAGTATTTTACCTGCCAATGAAGAATGATGCTCCATATTAAACCAAGGGTAAGCTTGTGGTTGCCATCAACAATATCTGTGCCTCCAATATTCACCAACTCCACCTGGAGAAATACACTGGAGTTTTATTAAGGTGATATCAAAGTTCATATAACAGATGGTTAGTAGATACAGAAAAAGTCTTCTGACATAACTCACAGAACTGCATATTCGTAGAGGGTCTGTGAAAGCTAGGTGTACAGAATGGCGCTGACTCATTGTAAAAGGCTGGCATAGCCAAACTCAACTTTCCCATACATAATCCATACTTGGGAAGAGAACGGAAGGGCATAGTAGCTTCTAAGGAACTACTGTACATTCCTTGCTCATAAATATCTTGTTGTGTTCGAACTCCAACAGCACTACTTTGTGTTTGTTTTGGCCCTATGAAAATGGTAGGGGAGGAATATACCTATTCTGCCTCCCATGCTCTGTGTCATCTCTAAAAAGTTATAAGTCTTTCAGTATCCATATCGTATATTCATGCTTTCCCAATTTACCCTTCCAATGATTTAAAACATGATGGAAACATGTCTAAGAGATCCCTAGTTAAGTGAATTGGACCAGACTGTAGTGCTCAAAGAATGTCCTTTAAATATTTTTTTTTACTATTATTATGATGATTGTTATCCACACAGAATTGGGAAGAACACTCTGATCTGTGTGGGGTCCGACTGTTGAAACGGGAACAAACCCACACCGATCACGAGAATGGTCCATTTCATACTAATCGAATGAAGTGGCAGGACACCTATGCTTTTGTGTTGCTCCATGCAATATTACTTGAGCACAGGGCTCAGCTGTCTCTAGAACTCTCGTGAATGGAAGTGCTGGATATAGCTAAAGGCTGTGCTTGGTCATTTCTGACGCTCACCTACTATTGAATGGAGCAGCAGGGTGCTCCTCAGATTGTTATCCCCTAGCCTAGTGATGGTAAACCTGTTAAGACCCAGTACGCAAACTGTAGCCAAAACCCACTTATCTGTTGCAAAGTGCCAACATGGTAATATAAGAAGTAACTTATTGTTCACAATTGTGTCAACATACTGATACAGTAGAAAGAATCACATTGTTGGAATAAAAAAATAATCCAACCGTGTCCACACTTTCTCCCTCTTTCCGTAGTCCCTGGCAGCCAAGGATGTGACACTTTATAAAAGCACTTAGCGTGGCACGTCCTAGGCTTCCTCGGACTGCAGAAAGATATATTGCTTAGTGAACTCTGCGCTGGAGTGATGGCTTGGGTGCTCAGAGAGAAAGAGCTCTCAGTGCCACCTCTGGGACCCATAACATGGCTTTGCCAACACTGCCCTATCCTATGAATTAATTAATAATCACATTTTGAACATCCCCTTTAACACATTTTCCATATCTGGAGAAACTTCTATTTAGTATAAAATATAAAGCAAAAGACATGTTCTTGAAACAAGCAAAAAAATAAAATCTATACTCATAAAATTAGTAATAGTTAAGAGAAACTTACATTGTTCTGATGTAAAATTTGTAGCACCCTGTTGACATTATTTAGAGAATGAACTCTTGTAGACCCTCGTTCCTTTGGCTAAAGTTAAAAACATAAAATAAAAACCATTTCCGATTATATAGGTTATTCATTTTCTGTAGTGGAAGACCCATTTTTCTTTACAATACAAATAATACAATACAATTTTATTAATCCCAGAGAAAATGAATACATACATTATAGGACAGTTACATACATTACCATAGACAAATAAATGCATTGCCATTTTCAAATTACTATTAAGCTGCCAGGTAATGCTGTATAGGCAGCTGCTATCACTGTGCTATCTTTTCCATTAGGGGTTCACAGCCCTTTGTTGTACTAATCATAATGGTGTCTTACACACTGGTATGTGTCCCCTAAAACAGGTTCCATTCTTTCGCAATCATCTAATGGGCTCTTTTGGAGAAAATTGTCCTTTAAAACTTTGCAAATGAACCCGGGGCTCCTTGCCTATGTCACAGAAGCCCCTTCATTGACTTTTTGGCAGGGGACGGAAGAATAGGGCTGCAACGTCAAACAGAGGTGTGCACAGTTAGCAGTGAGTGTGCCAGAAGGGCCTTTTGCAACATAGAAAGAAGCCCCTGAGGCTCATAAGCATAATTTTAAAAGATGCTTTTCTCCAAAACAGGGCTATTAGAAGATAAAGAAAGAATGTAAATTAATGTAAGCATCTCGCACTACTTTAGGACCTGCCCGTGTACAGGGCCACATCTACCATGAGGCGGGGTGAAGTCCCCTCCTCAGGCAGCAAAATGCGGACCCTTGTAAAGAGCAGCAAATCGCGCCGGTATTTTGGACTCGCCAAACACTGGCAAGTCCGTACTACCTGAATGATCATTTACATTACATTACGTAATTGATAAGCAGAGCAGTACAGCACAGCACGCCCGAGTGCAACGCTCTGCAGGACACAGGCCTCACACGTGATAATGCCATCACACTCCCTAGCCTGGGTCACTACACACAACACGGCTGCTGGAGGGAGAAGAGGATGAGAAGCTGCTGGGGAGCGCTGGGGCTGGAGGTAAGTACCAGGTTTATTTTTTTTATGGGTGTCAGCTGTATATATTAGTACTGGGGGGCTGGCTGCGCGCCCTGAGGGGGGGGGGAACAGGCTGCGCGCCCTGAGGGGGGGGGGAACAGGCTGCGCGCCCTGAGGGGGGGGGAACAGGCTGCGCGCCCTGAGGGGGGGGGGAACAGGCTGCGCGCCCTGAGGGGGGGGGGACAGGCTGCGCGCCCTGAGGGGGGGGGGGACAGGCTGCGCACCCTGAGGGGGGGGGGAAAGGCTGCGCACCCTGAGGGGGGGGGGACAGGCTGCGCGCCCTGAGGGGGGGGGGACAGGCTGCGCGCCCTGAGGGGGGGGGGCAGGTTGCATGCCCTGAGGGGGGGGGGACAGGCTGCGCGCCCTGAGGGGGGGGGGACAGGCTGCGCGCCCTGAGGGGGGGGGGGGACAGGCTGCGCGCCCTGAGGGGGGGGGGACAGGCTGCGCGCCCTGAGGGGGGGGGATAGGCTGCGCGCCCTGAGGGGGGGGGGGACAGGCTGCGCATCCTGAGGGGGGGGGGGACAGGCTGCGCATACTCAGGGAGCAGTTTGAAAGGGTTTTCCTCATACAAGCTGAACCACCTGAAGGAAACCAACCCTCAGATTATGACATAACAAACCAATACAACATGCTGGGAACAGTGACTCAAGGGAATGTCTATATTTTTCATTTGTATTTATCCAGTTGAAAAACTAACTTTTACAAAATATGTAAATGAGGTACCAGTCCCCTTCACAGACATGCCCCTTGGAGCACTGATATCACTCCTCCGAAGATTCGCCCAGTCAGTGATGTCATACTCTTCTCATGAATTCATAAGCATGCATTTTGGGGCTACAAATTCACATAGCAGAAATTTCGCAAGAAATGTGCATAAATTCACGAGAAGAGGAAAACTGGCTGGGGGAAGCTACGAAAGAAAAACTAGGAGTGAAATAAGCGCTTAAGGGATCAGTTATGCCATATACAGGTTTTTAAACGCTTTTCAACCAGAAGAGTACATGATAAGATACTGGTTTATTTCCTAATCTGATGGTAGATTTACTTTAATGTAGTATATATTTCTGCTTTCCCAATAGAGAAGATAGAAATGAAGTTTATATATTTGATCACCATATTTAAGAAAGGCAGAAATATTCACCATGAAAAAGTCAGGGTGTTCCAAAGAAAGACTAAGACACATTTACTAATGTACCGGAATTATAAAGCCATGCTGGAATCAAAGGAAAACATATTTCTCTTTGATGACTGCCACTAAAGCCTCCAGAGAATCTTATCTCCTACCTGCCTGGGATAACGTAATCCATATTCTGATAGTGTTCCTGTAACTATAAAACTACTAGAATCTGAAGACATGTTCTTACAAGAATTCTCTGTGTAGGCAATGCTACACTTTATATTTTACCTAACATTCGTGATGCCTTTTCCGTTGATGGAAAATATGATTCCCTGGAGAAAAAAGAATAATTGATCTATTCTCATGTGGGAAAAGTTAGGAAATGACATCATGCTGACTATAAAACAAATTGAGCCAGTCTCTGCTGTCTTTTACATAGTATAATGGTAAGCTGCCCCATTACTAGGAGTTATCGGATAGCCAACATTTATTTACAACCCCCTTGACGAAGATGCGTGGTTGGCTTGGTTAAGTGTCCATGCTATTTTACCAAGTAAGGTGATCAGCTGCCAGGAACTTTTGAAGTCAAAGTTTTCACGAAAAAAAAAAAAAAAAAGAAGTTGCAAAATACAATACAATTGTACAGTTGCTGAAGGTCTGATCAAATGCAAAATCAACATATTGCAGCATCAATTCCATAATACGGGTGGCAATACTGCTCACAAATTTTACGCCTTTTGGCAGTTTATTAGGCCAGTATATTCATGAGGGATGTATACATGTGTATTATGGGGCAATGGTAGAGGAGGACAGCTCATAATTCACTTAACTGAATACTATAGTAGGAGTAAAACTATTCTTTACACAAACCATATGAATTATTTGCTCAATGTGGAAAACCCCTTCAATATATTGTCCTTGGCTTGAGTCTATGTAGAAGATTCTTTGCTGTTTGCCTGTTTGTATGATTGCCTGGCTTATAATGACACAATTCCCTATTATTATCTATCAGTAAAATTAATAGCCCTATGACTAGCTATATTGGCTGAAAAAAATAACTAGACATTCTGGCTAAAGCGTCGCTAGCGTTACTGGCTAAAGCGTCGCTAGCGTTACTGGCTAAAGCGTCGCTAGCGTTACTGGCTAAAGCGTCGCTAGCGTTACTGGCTAAAGCGTCGCTAGCGTTACTGGCTAAAGCGTCGCTAGCGTTACTGGCTAAAGCGTCGCTAGCGTTACTGGCTAAAGCGTCGCTAGCGTTACCGGCTAAAGCGTCGCTAGCGATACTGGCTAAAGCGTCCTTAGCGATACTGGCTAAAGCGTCCTTAGCGATACTGGCTAAAGCGTCCTTAGCGATACTGGCTAAAGCGTCCTTAGCGATACTGGCTAAAGAGTCCTTAGCGATACTGGCTAAAGAGTCCTTAGCGATACTGGCTAAAGCGTCGCTAGCATTACTGGCTAAAGCGTCCTTAGCGTTGAAGCAACAGTAGAGTTACTAGTTGAAGCATCACTAGCATTACTGGCTGAAGCAACAGTAGAGTTACTAGTTGAAGCATCACTAGCGTTACTGGCTGAAGCATCACTAGCATTACTGGCTGAAGCAACAGTAGAGTTACTAGTATAAGCATCATTAGCATTACTGGCTGAAGCATCACCAGCGTTACTGGCTGAAGCATCCCTAGCCATACTGGATGGCGGTCAGCAAATTACACTATATTCACAAGCCCTTCTTGGGTATTATCCTCAGTTGTCTAGTATCAACCTGGCTGATGCAAGAGAAACTGCACCAATATAATACAAATGTATGGAAAAGAGGTGTCTAATAAAATCCAACTTTTTCATTTCCCATGTTACTATCAACATGTACAAACTTTGGCTTACAGTCAATAAACACACATTTTGGAGGAAACGTTACATAGGTTCTATAAATTATATACTGACCAAAGACGTTCCAGTGAGCCCTTCCAACAAATCCAGCAGCTTCCTTCCATCTTTAAGATCTACAAACAGGTCCTTGATTGGTACTTTGCCACTCTATATGGGATGAAAGAAAGAATAAAATAATTATGTGCTTGGTTATATGTCATTCATTTACTTTTAGAACTTAGCGCATTCATTAGGTAACTTTCATTAGGTAACTTCCCATTAGAACACATTGTTCAATTGGACCAATAAAGTTAGATAAGTGGGGATATATCCAATCCACAATTGGCTGTTTAAAGTGTTTAGGATTTTCTTCTCCCTCCTATTCACTGTTTGCAAGGCACAGTGCTGCACATTTAGTAGTGGCGATGTCTAGTATTACAACTCCGTACCATTCTCATTCAGAAGATGGAAATAGCAGGCACAGGGGCTAGTAAAAGTATAAAGCTGTTGAGTAAGACAATGAAGTGTTCTTCAAGCAGATGATCTATGGGGGTTTTAAAGTCTAGGTCCCACTAATTGAATACTGATTGACCTAGCCTTCCATTAAAGGGGTATTCCGGGAATATGAACGTCTGACACAAAAACCCATGATGAAATAAATAAATGAATACAACATTACTCAATGTCATTAGTCACAAAACGGAGCTTAAATAGTTTGATTTTATGATTTACAAAATGTATGGCCTCACTAAAGTAGGTGGAGTTATCACTAAGATGGCTGACACTGGAAAATACAAGTTCCATGATCCTTTGGTTCTCAGTAACTCCTCCTACCACTTATGCTCTGCTCCCAGTGATGATGTAACAGGCTTTCTTGCTCTGTTACCATAGTAATGATGTGTAACTGCCATCACCACAACACTGTCCATACTGGATAGCCTGCAACCAACCAACTACAGCCAAACATAGTGGTGATCACATGACCTGCCCAGGCAGGTGCAGGACATGTGATGTGGGCATGTGACCGGCGGCCATCTTCTGTCCTGCAACGGACCGCAGTCACACATCACTATGGTTTGTGACTGTATTGCTGCTGTAATCTGTATTTTCTATCTCACACATGTGTGCATAAGCACAGTCTTCACTGCTCGTTGTGCTTATATGAAACAAGGAGGAGTCTTCACCTTGGCTTCACTTCTCATTGCAGGCATCTAACATCTAACCCACTGCATGAAGAACTTGCGTGTAAAATGGTCCCTGAGACAGTGAGACAGTGAAGGTGAAGACTCAACTGCTCATTGCATATGTCTGGAGCAGGGAGAAGACCCTCTTATAAGACAGACTTTATCAGTAAGGTGACCAAGTCTCTAGAAAGGAGGGGGTGTGGAGGGAGAGAACCGAAGTGTTCCTGAGGATCCATGACTCGGACAGCTCTGTCAACTGTCCCCATGATTTGGGAGAATGAGCAAGGCATTTTCAAACTTTGTTTTTGGGTGAATGTCTCTGAGAACTATTTTAAGAAAGAAAGGATAGGTTCTGTGTAGTTAAATAAAAGAACCTGTCATAAATTAATGATATTTTTTACACACATATATATCAATAGCTTCATAAAAAGGAAAAAAAAATCCAGAAAAGCTATGCAGCTATGCAGCACATTCTTTTCTGAGCCCTTTCCTTACCAGTTGTTTTTACTCAACATGAATAGTATATCAAAACTATCCACTGTTTCCATGCTTACAGAGAACTATTTCAAGACTTTGAAACCACTTATAATCCCAGGCTTGGAAAGTTTAGACTGCAGTACCCAGGAACTGGAAATAAAATTAAGCGGTCTTCAGTTATATTTTAATAAGCACATTGTTTTCTTGGAGTACTGTATATGCAACACACTAGAACACTAAGAAAAAAAATGTAATAAATGTATCTTTACTTTTGGTAGGAATAGATTAGTGTAAATGGTAAATTTTTATATCACTATAAATTACCACCACCAATACCGCCTATAAATGACACATTTATAGGTGTCACCGTTGCCCCCACGATCCAAGTCTCAGATTGCGGGCACACCCGTGCTCCTCTCAGTGGCACGGCTAACTCTGACCTGACCTCTGCATCTCTGCCGCCTGCCCTGACTCCATGCCCGTTTCTGACCTGGAGCCTGGACTCTGTTTCTGCTCTGCAACCTCGGCTGCCACCATGGCCTGGTCACACCTGTGGAACGACCTGGTGGCAACCTGCCGCAGGAAGACCATCCCGCTTTGCGGCGGGCTCTGGTAAAAACCAGATGCCACTTAGATTCCGGTCCCAGGTGTCGGCTAGTACCACCTCCCGCGGTGGTCCAGGGAGACCACAGACCGACAAACCCTGACAATAGGCAAATAACATAAACCCATAGAACCAATAGTATAATAATTAAAAAGTATTACTGTTTAACATATGTAACTACTTATATCTTTATTTCTTTATAAAATACTAGTCATAAGTATCAACATGATTAATTTAAGGCAATCTGTCAGCAGTTTTGACCATACAAAGAGCATACATGCTTTTGTGTATGTAGTTGTCAGTAACAGGTGTCAGTGAAAAGTGAAGCCAAAATCCAGCTCTGTAGATCTAGCAAGGCCTGAAGAGCTGTCTGCTCTTTGCACTGTGCTGCTCCACAGCTACTCCCTTCAGCTATTATTAGAAGCGTTACCAAGATTTTGGTTGGATTCTTACAGCAGTCATTTAGCAAAGAGGAAGGGAACAGTTCATTGCAAAGAGAAGAAAGCTCATCAGGTTGAAAGACCCACCAGAGCAATTGCAGGAGCTGAAAACCTCAATTAAAAGTTCACTTTACACAGCTCTCCAGGGCCTATATGTACTGCCTGCAGTTTAATGTGGTCAAAACTGATGCGAAATTCCCCAGAATCCCCTAAAATAACCAAGAATAGTTTAAAAATGCTGTAAAAATCGACTGAAAAAAATACCTAATTTCCTCACTTTTGCTGTTCAGGCCCCCTCCATAGCTTCATGAATTGTTCTATTTTATACTTTAAGTGTGCAAAGCTTTTTATTCTTTTAGCTATTATATTTCTCATGTTATACTTTTAAGACAAGACAATCAAGTAGTACATTGAATCTCCATGAAAATAAAAAACACATAGAAAAAGTTGCACAATAGAACATAATGGGGCAGATTTACTTACCCGGTCCTGTCGTGATCCAGCGGCGCGTTCTCCGACGAGGATTCGGGTCTTCCGGCGATTCACTAAGGTCATGAGTCCGAGGGCGCTGCTGCGCCAAGGTCCGCCGGAGTTCACCTGGTTCTTCTCGGTGCATGCGAGTACTTCATTTTGCGGCACACTTAGTTTTTTTTAATTCAGCAGTTTTTCCGATTCTGTCGGGTCTTCCATCGGCCACGCCCCCCCCCCCATTTCAGTTGCGTAAAAGCCGACGCGATTCCGCCGAAATCCGATCGCGTGCACCAAAACCCCGGCGGAATTCGGTGCAAAACGGAAAAAGTCGGGAAACCCGACGAAAGTGCGGCCGCGGAGCCCTTAGTAAATGAGCCCCAGTGGGTCACATTTCCTTACAACAGTGCAAACTATACTAAATGCAATTTGCCTGAGTAGTGTGCAGGGGGCTCCAGATTCAGGATTTCTGGTGCACATTCTTTATAAATCTGGTGCCCCCTGCACATCTCCAACAGAGTGCACCGTTTTCTTTTTGGTGCATCTTTAACATAGGGCATGTGACCCAATTCTGTTGGACTTTGCATGTTAAATCACACTCCCTTTCCTAGGTCCATTTTGTTATACTATTCAAAAGAGTCTAAAACATTTGATACATTTACAGTTTTGACTGTAAAGTTTCTGAACTCACAAAATTACAATTTTAAAAAGAAAATATACACTGTTTGGTTTTCAACTACTCGCAGAAAAAAATATATTACACAAGCTCTTAAGGGGGCGTGCCCTGTTTATGGCAGAGACAAGAAACATGTCTGATTAGCTCCTGCTGACTGGCTGGCCGATACACCTCTGTAGCCGGACAGAGCTCATTGCTCTTTACATGCTTGGCCCGCTTCGAAGACCTGCCCAGGGACATAATTTGCAGAATTCACAAATACCAGAAAGTCCTAATATTCTCCTGCTTCTCTGAACCCGTTTCTTAATGTTTTTTTTAATTTAAATACTTCTTATGCAGGAATCAAATCACCGTTGCTCTTGCTCATAAAATACTAAGCATACTTTTAGAATAGTTTATGATATCCTTAGTCATTACTAAACGATCTATAGTATTCTTTTAGTGCATTACAAAAGTAACTATGGTATAAAATATAGATGAATAGCACTTCACAGTTTACAGGCTCTGTCTTCACTGCTAGTATAGTTGACATTGTAAAGTGAAATCAGACACAGGACCATTTACAGGCTGTCTCCGATCCAGCTGGCTCTTGTACTAGAATAAATACAGGATGTTTTGAAACATTTATATGGTTCTGGCGGTTGTACAAAAATGCTTCTCTGCTAGTGTTCAGAAGGAGAACAGAGAAAATTATGGATTGTTCTAAAGGCATTCCCTCCAATCTATAATTTGTATCCAAAAAAAAAAAAAAATCTGATTTCGCAGGGGATAGGCTTCCTCTACCACCCCCTGAAATTTGACTATTGTGTAGAAATTTTCTATTTTCCTGCCTGGGCGGACCTGTTTTGTTGCTTCTGAATTGGAATTAGATCAATTCCAGAATTCAAACTATACCTATACACTGATCCACAACTAGGGACAGTAAAGAGTTGACCCCTGTGTGGCATCCATATTTTTCACATTCCCATAATCCTCTGGACAATGATGGAGCTATACAGCCCTGGAGTAGTGCTGTCTCCCCCCCCCCCTTCCCCGATTTTGTAAATACTGTTACAGGAAAGGCCATTGTCTGCCCCCCAGGATATAGCCAGCAGCGCCCTGCCTAGCTTAAAGAAAATATGTGTACTCACCTTTCCAACGCCCCCCACTGGTTCTCTTCTGTCTGAAGCTTGCTAACATCAAAGTGTGTGGCAATGGCGACACACACACACAATGACGTAAGCAAGCAGCTGACGTCATGGAGTGTGTGACACAGCGCATGGGGGCCCGAAGACTGAGCCCGAGCTTCAGAAGGCAGAAGAGGACCAGCGGGGGGCACCATGTTGTAAGGTGTGTATATATTGTATTTATGTGTGTATGCTGTCTATTTACTAAATGTGTGTATGTTATATCTATGTACAGCATATGTGTATGTGTAACACAAAAACCTGGGAAAACCTATTGACTTCAATATAAGCCTAGGGTGGGAAATGAATTGGTCACAGCCTCACCAGTATATAGCCAGCCAGCCATCTGTCCCCCAATATATAGCCAGCAGTCACTGTCCCCAGCATATAGCTAGTACGCACATTTCCCCTGTATATAGATAACATCCCCCTAGTATATAGCCAGCCTCTGCCCCCTAGTATATGGCCAGTAGCCCATGTCCCCCAGTATATAATTAGCAGCCCCCTAGTATATAGCCAGCACCCCTAGTATAGAATAGAATAATATTAACTTTACTATGGGGCGGCACTGTGGCAGAGTGAGTAGCACTTCTGCCTTGCAGCACTGGGGTCCTGGGTTCGAATCCCACCCAGGTCAACATCTGCAAAGAGTTTGTATGTTCTCTCCGTGTTTGCGTGGGTTTCCTCCGGGTACTCCGGTTTCCTCCC
This sequence comes from Engystomops pustulosus, assembly GCF_040894005.1. Taxonomy (NCBI): domain Eukaryota; kingdom Metazoa; phylum Chordata; class Amphibia; order Anura; family Leptodactylidae; genus Engystomops; species Engystomops pustulosus. The sequence goes on from NC_092413.1 coordinate 57,810,205, forward strand.
ACACTTCAAAACATACTGTTAGGTTGTTTAGATTGTGAGCCCCATGGGGACAGGGATTTGATATGCTTGTGCAGCGCTGCGTAATCTGTGTGCGCTATATAAATAAAGAATTATTATTATTAGGGCAAAATATTGCTGTCATTATAAAACCACTATATAGCCAGCCCCCGGCCCTGAGTAAAAACAGCAGCCCCTTGCTGTATCAGCAGCATATAGTATACAGCCAGCGCCTGCCCCCCCAGTATACAGCCAGCGCCTGCCCCCCCCCAGTATACAGCCAGCGCCTTCCCCCCCTCAGTATATAGCCAGCGCCTGCACCCCCCAGTATATAGCCAGCGCCTGCACCCCCCAGTATATAGCCAGCGCCTGCACCCCCCAGTATATAGCCAGCGCCTGCACCCCCCAGTATATAGCCAGCGCCTGCCCCCCCAGTATATAGCCAGCGCCTCCCCCTCCCAGTATACAGCCAGCGCCTGCCCCCCCCAGTATACAGCCAACGCCTGCCCCCCCAGTATACAGCCAGCGCCTTCCCCCCCTCAGTATACAGCCAGCGCCTTCCCCCCCTCAGTATATAGCCAGCGCCTGCACCCCCCAGTATATAGCCAGCGCCTGCACCCCCCAGTATATAGCCAGCGCCTCCCCCCCCCCAGTATATAGCCAGCGCCTCCCCCTCCCAGTATATAGCCAGCGCCTCCCCCTCCCAGTATATAGCCAGCGCCTCCCCCTCCCAGTATATAGCCAGCGCCTCCCCCTCCCAGTATATAGCCAGCGCCTGCACCCCCCAGTATATAGCCAGCACCTGCACCACCCAGTATATAGCCAGCGCCTCCCCCTCCCAGTATATAGCCAGCGCCTGCCCCCCCAGTATATAGCCAGCGCCTCCCCCTCCCAGTATATAGCCAGCGCCTGCCCCCCCAGTATATAGCCAGCGCCTGCCCCCCCAGTATATAGCCAGCACCAGCCCCCCCCCCAGTATATAGCCAGCACCAGCCCCCCCCAGTATATAGCCAGCACCAGCCCCCCCCCCCCAGTATATAGCCAGCACCTGCCCCCTTGCATATAGCCAGGAGCCCCCAGTCAAGCCTTAAAAAAAAAAAAAAAAAAAAAAAACTGTACTCATCTTTCCGACGCCCCCCCCCCCGCAGGTAATCTGAACCCTGCGTGCTGCCATCGCATATACTATGAGGTCAGCCGCTTGCTGACAACCTAGTGTGTGACGATGGCGGCGCACACACTGATCTTGGCAAGTGGCTGACATCATGGTGTGTGTGCAACGCAGCCTGCTGAGACCTGAAGACGGAGCCGATGGTTCAGAAGACAGAAGAGGACAGGCGGGGGCATTGGAAAGGTGAGTACAGAGTGTTTTTTTTTTCAAGTATAAGCCGAGTTAGGGGTTTTCAGCACATTTTTTGTGCTGAAAAACTTGGCTTATACTCAAGAATATATACAGTATATTATGTAAGGGGGTTATTTATAATTGGTTTTGCTGGTGTAAAATATATTTGTGGAAGTCTGGCCTTTCTTGTATAGGTTTGAATTTTTTGTCACCAGTAGCAAACAAATAGTCCCTACAGAGAGAGTCACTGAGTTATTACTCCATCCCTCTCAGATAAAGTTGCTTAGGTATTGTTGCTGGCTGTATACTACTGGGGGCTGGCTGGCTATATACTACTGGGGGGAGGCTGGCTATATACTACAGAGGGCTTGCTGGCTATATACTGGAGACTGTGGCCAATGCATTTACCACCCTGGGCTTATACTCGAGTCAATAGGTTTTCCCAGTTTTCGGTAGTAAAATTAGGGGTCTCGGCTTATATTCGGGTCGGCTTATACTTGAGTATATACGGAATATTATAATTGGTTTTGGAAGAGTGTCATTATTTAGAAAAAATGTCAGTATTTATTGATCAAGTCGGTGGTTTTATTTTTTTGACTTGTCTAATAAATTTAGTGGAGATGATATAACAAAATAAAATAACAGAATATGGAAACCTAATGTACCCATTGTAAAGGGCAGTGTCAAGGGATAAGATCCAACCCCCCCCCCCCCTCACCACCACCTCCCTAAATTCCTAATGACAGATCTGGACTCGAGCACCATAATTTTAAAAAGCTGTGTAGTACAAAGTATTTAACAAGGAAACTCAAAACTAAATTACAGTGATAACATTAGGTTGTCAATTATAATAAGACCTAAACAGTTACAACAAAAATGCTAAATTATTGTAATGAACTACCATTGTTAACAACAAACAACAGACTATTCAATTTAAATAAAGTTATGTACCTTTGGAGATCCATATAGAAATGTGCTAGTTTAGGTATGACATTCATGTGCCAAAGAGAACTAATGTTGCAAACAATGACTAGTGTACAAGACTCTGCCCAAACAATTCTGTCTAATCTTCTTAGTAGGTGTAAGGCTCCATGTACATCCAGTGTACATGACTATAAAGGCCAACAAGGACTAAAGCATACATGACACGGTCAGGAAAATGCTTGGTCAATAGACATCCATTCAGCAACCTACTCCCATTTTATCTCAGATATTTACCCAAACCTAGATAAAACCTTCCTTTTCAGTTTTCACCTCCTGAGACACCTTCACTACTTTAGGTCTATATGTAGCCAGACTCTATAGTTAATCATCACCATATAGTATCACAGTAAATACGTCTGAAAGCTGAAATCAGTAATGGCCTTTGATCACATCAAACAGTTTGTAAATGTCAAATGTCATGGCTGTTTGGGATTTCATGCAGGAAAATAACCATTCCTTAGTTTCAAATAGACATACGGAATATGCATTAAAAAAAATGCAACAACCAAGTTAAATGTACAATTACAGGCGGTCCCCTACTTAAGGACACCCGACTTACAGACAACTCATAGTTACAGACAGGCCCCTCTGACCTCTGGTGACCTTTCTGGATGCTTTACTATAGTCCCAGACTGTAATGATCAGCTATAAGGTGTCTGTAATGAAGCTTTATTGATAATCCTTGGTCCCATTACAGCAAAAAATGTTTAAACTCCAATTGTCACTGGGGCCCAAATTTTTTTTGTCTGGATCTACAATTATAAAATATACAGTTTCGACTTACATACAAATTCAACTTAAGAACAAACCTCCAGACCCTATCTTGTACGTAACCCGGGGACTGCCTGTACATACAAATGTTTGGACCAAGCCATGGAAAACTGTACAATGAAGCAACAGAAGTGTTTAAAGGCGGTTCTGCTGGGTGTGGGAGCAGAATACATCATGGTTCTGGCATTTTCAGGAAATTCCTGCAACAGCACAATGATTTTCAATCAACTGCTCCTCGCTTCTTGTGCATTTACATACATTTATTTACTGGCTAAAAGTGAGAATAATAGACTTCAATCCTTCACCAAAGTGAGAATTCAGCATTAGAGTCAGATAATGATACATTGCCCTTCTACTGGTCAAGACTTCATTCACACTTTTTTCTGTCGCATCCCTTCTGCTGTTTCCAGAATACATACAAAGAGACAACTGAGGCTAAATGTACAGAACTTTTAGAACAACAGATGCCCAGATTTATGCATCTGTGAATGATTTGCGCAACAAAAGCCACATATTCCTTTTCCAAGGAATAGGGAATAAGTGGCTTTTTAATGGGGTCTCCCCATTCCATATTGGAAAAGGGATGTTTTTTCGCTCATTCTTCTGACCACCTATCCTGAGGATCCCACTGTATACTAACCAAAAAGATACAATTGGCGAATGAAGGTAACCTTTCGTGCTGAAAATGCTGTTCAATTTGCAGGAATAGAGCAGATCATTGCTATATAGACTATTTTTAATTAAACCCCTGTGTTTTCTGAGGTTAGGGGGTCCAATGGGCCGTCCAACACAGTGATTGACAGCTTTCTACGATTTGGACCACCTACATAGCTTCTAAGTCAGGAATGATCAAAGATTTCAATAAATAAATGATAACCATAAATGAATCTGCTCAGCTCTATAACATGATTCATGCATATATGCAACAGGAGATATTTCCCTTATATACCCTCAACATACATTACAGATGTGGTGTCAAGTGATCCTAAGCTAAATGTACACCATGAAAGAAATTTCTAGGAACTAACAGTTTAGACCTGATATTGATCTAATGAGGTACACTAAAGTACACCAATATATGACCTTGAATTACATATTCCTTAAGATACAGGTCAAAATAAAGCCGTCTTACCATTGTCAGATCTTCAACTATGATGTAAAGAAGTGATCTACAATTTATGGCCCTCTTGCTAAAGCTGCCAGCATGCCCTGATAGTCTGTGCTTGGATTGGATAGAACAATGATGTAAACGGCTGAGGTATAAAGTGATGTGCCTTACCTTTGAGAAACGGGCATTTATCCATTTTGTGAATGTTTTCTTTTGTACATCATTATGTTCATCTGACAAAAAATAGAGGTACATATTAGCACGGGGTTTGTCTATGGACTGTACCATTATTAGAACTGATAAAATAAATCATGTACTAATGTTAAAGGGCATCTACTGCTAGGATGAAGGACTATATGGATATTAGCCTAAGGGGCTAATAGGTCTTAATGGAGCCTGAAGCCCCTCTGGCTCATTTTCATACAGTCCTTCATCCTGGTGGTAGATTCCCTTTATGTATAAAAACAAGCAAAGTATTCTTTAAAGTATGTAGAATAAAAACATAAAATATTTAGCGCAGATACAATTCTGAATCAGGAATAAAATATTTGGAGGTTTGGAAGGGATTTTCAGCAATTTAATGAATTTGTCTAAAAGAAAGGAATGTTTTAAAGAAAAAAACTAAAACATTTCTTCCCCATTTAATTACTCTCTTACTCCAAATTGCAGTGATGTTATGTTGTATAAGCCAGTTCTTGGCTGCGATGACCATGTAATATGTGAACATGGGCAGATTTTATTAAAGGGGTTATCCGGGTGTTAAAAATTACTTAAGGCCGGGCTGGGGCGGGCTATTTAAAAATAATAAACATGTACTTACCTCCTCCGGTGACGCCAATGTCTGTCTGATCTGTGCCCCTGTTTGTTTACAGGGGCACAGAAGCCACACACAGGGAGCTTCCGGTCCGCGATGTGGCCGGCTCCTCCCATCTGTCCCCATCTCTCAGCGTTGTAAGCGCTGGGAGATGGTGTCGGATGGGAGCTTCCGGCCGGCCAGAAGCTCCCTGTGCCCCCTTGTAATCAAACTGGCGCACAGAGGAGACGGACCGCGGACCGGGACATCAGCAGCGGCAGACGAGGTAAGTACATGTTTATTATGTTTAAATAGCCCACCCCTGCCCGGCCCTCAGTAATTTTTAACACCCGGATAACCCCTTTAATTTGAACCAGACGCATGACGGAGCGGTTCCCTGAGGATGTTTATGTGGTTTGGACCGCTCCTCACTGGCCCCTCCTAGGGGACAAAGGACTAGGATCAGCAGCTAGCTAAGCAAAGTTTGATCTAACTTATCTTAACTTTTTTGCTGAAATACCCAGTTTTACTATAAAAAACACCTTGTCAGTGTGCACTCTATTCTCTATAGGTGGCATCTATCCATCGTAGATGTTCTGGTTGGTAGATTTGCCAAATAAATATTTGGCCACCATAATAGAATATCTGCTATACCACGTTAACCCTGTTATTGTCAATGAGGTAGTGGTATATTGGCACATTTGAAGTCTGACATGAAACAGATCTATCAGTGCCATAATTTTAGTTTTTCTGTTACTCCAATGGAACAGAATAAGTAAAATTAAGACTAAATGTAAAAGCAACCTAAGAACAAAGAGAAACACATACAAGTCGTACAAGGCAATATTATGATTGGCAACTAATTCATGCTGAATGTCTTTAGGGTTAAAAAATGCAGATATTCCACCAACACATTGTACCACATATGGAAAAGGAATTTCTGCTCAGAACAAATAACTATTTGTGTTAATTAGGCATTTGTAATCCAGAGGGCAAAATTCCCTGAATTCCTTATCAGCAGATCTGCCTACAAGTACAAGAATAAATTGTAAGTAACACATTTCAACAACAATGACCTTGGTACAGCTAAAAAAATGAAAAAAAAAAAAAAATAATAATAATAATAATAATAATAATACACAGAAAAATAATTTCTTAAATTTATATAGAATTATTAACCCTAAAAGATAGACCTACAAAAGCAGAAACTAAGCAGATTTCAATCATTGAATCTACATTCTGTATGCTGAAATAAAAGTATAAAGATCACAATTGCATGTTGTCACTTATTTCTGCATGTGGAACAAATCGTGAGGAACTTAAAATCCCATAAGATAAACACAAAATGTATACTACGGTCATATGATACAGTTACAGATGTGATACAGTCACACTTTCCAACTGTATCCAGCCCTCAGTATTATGTCCCTTGCAGACAAATGTATGGAGCGGTTGGTATAGCCGCACAAATTTGCGGCTGCAATGCGACCCACATAGACATTCATGGTAATATGGACAGCACCGGTTGTCTCACCGCACCATGACCGATACGGGCAGCTGTGCCGCAATATATAGAACCTGTTGCTCGGCTTTTAATGGAGAGGGGTGATAAGTGCTCATGCCTCCTCACTCCTGCATGCATCCGTATGATCACCCGGGCCATTCATATGCAAGGAGCTTTATAGTGGAGCCATAAACAACTGATGACTTTTTGGTGCACTAAATGCACCCATTCACCAACCATAGTATTAGCATAACCAGAAAAATCAGCTGCACTAAACATACTGGAGGTGATAATAATTGGGTAGGGCCAGATTAAAAGGAAAGGCACCATGGGCGCTAGCCCCAGGGCCCCAACCAGTGATCAGGTGAAGGCGGTCTCCACCATTTCCCTCTTCTTAATTCCTGCTTTATGACCCTTTGCTGTACAGGGAGTCACAGGGAGTAATATAGAGTAAAACTTCTGTTGTTTGTCTTGAAGGTGTATGGTCTATTCAGTAATGAGGACTCATAAGCAAAGGCTGTACAGAAAGTGTCATCTAGCTCAAGGGTAGACTTCTAAAACAGGTGTTTTGGGGGAGGTTCTACAGTACCTGCTATAAAGAAGTAACTAATGACCAGGGCTGACCACATACTTTGCAGATGTATAACAAGTGGTCTTTTACAAGAGGAATGTTTATGGGAATAGACTTGTAAGATATTTTCACATTCTTCTTCTTTCCATAACAGAAGGGCCGAACTCTTTACTCATTTTACAAACATATTGTAGACACTTCACAGTACACAGCTGTATTTATAAGCTGTTTTACAGTCTAGAGTTAATGTTCTGTTTATACTGTAGCTGAGAAGAAAACAGACAAAATTATTCCATAATGAAAATTAACGAGTAGGCTCAAACTATGCGAATAAATGATCTAGATAAATGTAATAATAGCCACGATCCTCTTAATAGCCACAATCATCTTAATAAGATTGATAAAATTGGACAGTATACAGTTGTTGGTTCGGGATTGTTCCAGGAATACGTTTATTTATAGTTTTCAGCATTTATTAGTGCTGAAAAGTGGACATACTCTAAAACCAACGTCAGGAACAAATATCTGTACCAGACATTTAAAGGCCTGCTATAAAATTTAAAAGGTTCAGCATGGGGACCGGACTGATGGAATTTCATGTAATGAATTTAGTGGTGCCAACATATACACAGCAGCCTTAGAACCCATAGGATTATAATAGACTGGAGATCCCCCATTTTCATGATCCCCATTGGTGGCATCCCCAGCAATCAGACAATGACCACTCTGTTGGGGCCCTGATTAAAATAGAATCACTCTATTCACAATATAATGTATTATATGACAGTAAAGAAAACATTGTCTCAGCATTAGGGTACAAGACACAGAACATCACAAGACAAATACAAGTTATTAAGACAAATGTTTCAATAAATATGAGGCAGTTGGCATCCACCCCAAAGAATTATGACTATGTTTGAAGCAACACGGTAGGATCTTCACAATCTTTATTCAAGCTATGTTTCTATGTCCTCTATTTTCCAGATCATTGACTTTGGTTATAGTAACCACAGAAGCACTTCTCTAACTAGATCCCCATGATTGTGTATTGCTTGTAAAATAACAGATCTCCGATAGTTATTAAGCTATAAAAAAATGGGGAAAAAACAAAACAGCACAATAAAAAAAAAATGGATAGGGTCGTATCCTTAAGGCAGCACTCCCAATAAAGTGATGAATTTATTTCACCTCCTGCAATGTTTCAGCTTCAGGCAGCCTTTTTCAAGCTTTTTCACTTTATTGGAAGTCCTGCCTTCTTTTTTGGATTACGGTATATTAAGCCATTCCATTATGGACCACAGGCTTAGGCAACAGAGGCTGAAGTACACGTTGGGGTGAACAAACTTCAGTAGGTTCCAATTGTTACCTCATGGGTATATGCATTATTGTGTATGTCGTTGTTCAAAAGCTTATGGGATTAGTAACCAATGCACATTTTAATCCAACACATATACACGAAATAAGACTGTATATGAGAAAAGCAGCAATTGGGTAACAGTCTTATTGAGCACTATTCATAAATAGTAAATGATTTGCCAAGTTGAATACCTTCCAGTGGTCCGGTTGGGAGGCTGTGACCAATGCATTTCCCACCCTCGGCTCATACTCGAGTCAATAGGTTTTCCCAGTTTTTGGTGGTAATATTAGGGGTCTCGGCTTATATATACGGTACTTTACTGCAATGATCAACTGTAAGGCGTCTGCGATGAAGCCTAAGTGTTAATCCTTGTTCGCATGTCAACCCAAGATTTTTAAAATCGAATTGTAACAGGTCCCAAAAAATAGTTTGTCTGGAGTTATACTTACTAAATATACCTGTTCCTGACATGCATTTTTTTTTTGACATTGTAATCCAAATTTTATTTTCCTAATAAGTTTTAACAGCTATAAGCCATGCATGTACAACCATATATACAGGTATGCAGTATCACAGTGTCATCGGGCTTTATGTGACCCATTGCAGTTCCACTTCCCTGTCAGCCCTGCTAGGGGCAAACGTTTTTTTTTTTTTGCTGTACACTGATCCATATATGAAGAGGTAGTAGAGGAAATTAAAAAAAAGCAAACTCTCAATGAAAAGAACATCTATTGCTCATTGCAAGAAGTAGGCCATGGCCTTGGGAGGACAGACACGGGTGGACAAGACAAAGGACAGAAGAGAGAAGGGGCGGGGTTAGGAAACATCATGAGTGCTCCAGTAAGAGTCTCATGGAGCACTTGAAATTTGTCTACTGTACCCCAGAGAGTGGCTGTTAGGTGTTCCATTGCTCTACTTTCATACAATTTAACCCCTTTTCTTAAAGGGGTTATCCGGGTATAAAAATTTACTTAGGGCCGAGATGAGGTGGGCTATTTAAACAGAATAAACGTGTACTTACCTTGTCCGGCGCTGCTGATGGCCCGGACCGCTGTCAGTCTTATCTGTGCACCGGTTTGTTTACAAGGGCGCACAGGGAGCTTCCTGCAGGCCAGAAGCTCCCATCCGACACCATCTCACAACGCTTACAACGCTGAGAGATAGGGACGGATGGGAGGAGCAGGCCACATCGCCGGCCGAAAGCTCCACGTGCACGGCTTCTGTGCCCCTGTAAACAAACAGGGGCACGGATCAAACAGACCGCGGTGTGGAACATCAGCGGCGCCGGAGGAGGTAAGTACAGGTTTATTATTTTTAAAAAGTCTGCCCCAGCCCAGCCATAAGTAACTTTTTATACCCGGATAACTCCTTTAAGAACCTCCTTGGTAACCAGGAGACTGCCTGTATTTACAAACTGCCCATTTTTATCTACACCATTTCTATTTCATGAAATGTGAACATATCCTCTAATACATAGCAAATCATAAAATTAGTGAAGGATTGAACATAAATCAACAGTATAGTAGTTGTAAAGACTTGTGGAATGTACCACGGTAAAGAATTCAGATTATATGAAGAAATATAGTGATGTATGACACTGCCTCAAACATTATACCAATAAGTGAAGAATTTCAGGTATCCCAGATAATAAGTCTCTGAGCAAACATTCAGGAGCAGTGAAATGTACAAGGAAAATCCATGCATGACAACAATGGCTATATATATATTGGTTTAAACATTTTTTCATACATTTCATACATCAGACTGAATAGGTAGGACCCAGTTCCGAACATTGGATTGATAAAAATTGCGTCCCTCCATAGGTGCATTAACAAATAATGGGCAATAACTAAAAGAAGCTATCAACATATACACAGAAAAAAAGCGAAGGGGCAGATAGGGAAATAGAGAAAGGGAGAACGGGGGGGGGGGGTGGATTGGAAAGAAGAGAAGGAGCATATTTCTTCCCCTGTCATCTTCTTTCATGGTTAAGTTGAAAACTTCAATACACATAAAATGTCATCAATGGTGTCACTTGCTAATAGGCCCCATCACAAGGTCTGTGCCCCCGACTATAATGCATGGTTTATAGCGCTTGTGACACCTAATGGGCCCCCTAAACCTCTTGGGCCAATTACGACCACACCCTCTGCACCCACTCAACTTTCACCCCTGACTGTCATCAAGTCAAACTGGTAGGTTAAACTTCACCACGAAGTTCTGAAAATTGCTGATTAAAGTAAAAAAAAAATTATAAGAAGAAAAAGGTGAATGTAAAAGTGCTTTGCCTATAGAGGAAGAGAATTCAGTTGAAAACTTTTACGTTTTTCACAGTGCTGGCTGCTACAAAGTTGCAAAAAAAAAAAAAAAAAAAAAAAGATTTTTTTTTCTATGATGGTCGTCGTACAAAATTAATTAAGGCGTGGAAGTTGGTTACAGTGTAGCAAGCATAGCCTGCTGCATGAGCAAAGGGGATGTTTATTTTCCACAAGTAAATTCGATCCCTTGGCTCCAGTACAGAGATTTCCCATTAGGAAAGCCAAGATTGGTCATCTGTGCTTGAAAAACAAGAATTGTCCAATCAGATAAGAAACTCTCACATTTTCATGCCTATTTCTTTCCAAGTGAGTCACTGTTTCTAAATGCTCACAGCTTTAAAAAGGAAAAGACAACCTAAGTTACAGCAGAAAAAGTAAAAGGGAATCACTGCTTTAGATGGATATTTAAGCAAGAGAGAACAATGCTATGCTCAGAAAGGAAACTGTTCTGCAGAAACTTAAATGACAACATAAAGTGTATTCTGTAGTCTGATTCTGAAAGCATTATTTCTAAAATAAAAATTGTATTATGTCTATACTTTACGCAGATTTCTTTAAAGGAAACCAACCACCTAAAAAACATATAAAAACCTATTAAAACTCAACTCCACTTCAGTTCACCTGGATCGCGGCGCTGTACGTAGTTAATCTTGACACCCCAATGCGTAATTAGCAGCCCGAAAACCTTGGCCCCACGCTGCGTGCTGCTAAGTATGCTAAAATATGTTTTTTAGGTGGTTGGTTTCCTTTATTTTTAAGTTTTTGTGTAAAACCCATATTTCCCTTTTGCATAGTTGTAACGGTATTTAGCATATATCACTGTTATTTTATTTTGTAGATTTTGAAATATCTTCTAGAGAAAGAATGAAAAGTGTTAAAAATGAATTCTCCCTAAAATATCAGATCACTGGGAAACAGGTAAGGCATTTCTGGGAAGATTCTAAAGCATTCTTCATAATACGGCCCTAAAATGGAAGACTCCTTTTAAAACTTGCCTGTTCCACTATAAAAAATTGCATTTGGAAATGAGTTATTTTTTTTGCCTGAGATGAGTCAGGCTGAGAGGCTGTAGATGGAGCATCAGGTGAGACACCTCTGTTTTGAGCTCCAAATTAACTACGAACATGCTTCTGTTGTGCTTTTTACACTGAGATTCTCCTCTATAAAGTTACCAGAGATATTGACCGTTAAATAGTTTGGAATCAGATCTTTAGTTGCAGTTTCCATTCCCTCTATGTCTTTCATAGAGAACCACAATTCTGATGGGGTTTAAAACCTGAGATTCTCATGAGAATCTATAAAATTTCACAAAATGCATGGTTCTAGGTGCCATATATCAGGCAAATTAGACTCTCTTTAGATATTGGGATATATCTTTGACATTTTCAGCATTCAGTTTCTATTCAGAAACATTAGGTTACATAGTAAACAAGGTATTTACACACAAAAAGGTAATATAACCTCAATGTAATATGTTGTTACATGTTGATAAACATAAGGGGGAAAAAAAAAATCACTCTACTGCCTAATAGGATTACACATTCATGCCCTCATCTCACAGAACTAACTAAAGTACTTAGGAAATCAGTCAGCTAAAACAAGGTACCACGTGAGAACCTCGATTCCCAGGCAACAACTTTCAAAGAGTTATTACTGTGTATTTAATGAAAAACTGTTCATTAGACCAGTTAAAAATTAAAAACCCACTTGACATCAATACTTAGCCAAGCCCGACACGGTAATTAAAGGTAATCTAATCCAAAATACAAAGTTCTTTTAGTCAAATCGTATGGGATCATTCAACTGTTCCCAAAATCTGCCGTAGAAGAGGAGGATGAAGGGATGTTGGATTTTCACATGGACAATCCTTTGATCCACAAAGAGAAGTTTTCTGGATGGGATGAGAAAATAAACAAGCAGGTATAAAGCATCCATGAAGAGGTTAAAACAAGGCAACACTCACTATTTACCAGAAGTAGTTTACTCTATTATCAGTAGTAAAGACACAGAAGAGCCATCCAAATATTTTCTCATAGGGGCAGCATTCCATTCAGGAATATAACAGACTTATAACACCAGCATCCTATTAACCAGAGGGCACAATATTTTTTAATTAGGGCAATAAGGGCTAAAAGAAGACTGGAACCACCATGAGGCTACATTATTCTCAAGACCTTACAACATAAAACTATAAAAACGTCAGAATTATACTACATAATTATACAACCTCTGTTAATGAAAGGCAAACTCAAAGTTCATTCTTTTAAAGCGACAATGGACTTCTATAATTCTTCCGACACCTACAATTTTGTCAATTGCGTTCTGTTAAAAGAAGACAATAGTGAATGCCAAAATTACACAATCCACATTCAGACGTTGGCACTTCAAACTGAACAATGAAATACCTCATTGAACTATTCCGTACAGTGCTCTTAGGTCAAGAACTCTTTAAGCTGAAGCACACTTCTTAAAGAGGACCTTAAACACTTCCACACAGGTCTGCTTTAGCAAATAGTTATAAAAGCAGTGACCACTCTGCATTATGCCGTTTCTTTATTAAATATGTAAAACTGACAACTGAGTGTTACAATTTCCTTTACCTGAACTGACTGAATAATGTCAGTCTAAAGGGACAACCCCACAAATGTTACAAACAACTGTTTATCAATCTATTACATTGATCCTTTGCAGATAAATGATGTTAGCAGCAAATGTCTTGATCCTTATTTTTAACTACTAAAATAAAAAAAAAAGTCCTTAATAATAGATGTAAGGCTACGTGTAAGGTCCCTTACGTTTACCTGTACACAGATAGTAGCTGAAAATCTCCATATTCGCCAAACACTGGGAGGGCAGGGAACCATGTAAAGTGAACTCAAATTTTATATTGTACTGAAATGATTAAGAATCCTGACAAATGCAATTTTAAAATCAGCATTGTATAGGATAGGCAATAGGAACCTGTCATAAGCTAAAAATTACATTTATGGTAACAGTTTTAAGCGTGACCAATAAAGAGTCTTTCAGGCCAAAGAAGAAAACATGTGTACAAAAGCGTGCACATCTTACTTGTGCAAATCTTAGCAAACTCTGGTTACTTCTTTTACTACTCTTGCCATGGGGGGGGGGGGGGGCAAGAGTTAAAACATGTTCTAATAGTAACATACTAAAGGGCTGCAAAGCTTGTATGCAGGCCAGCATACGTTTGTAAGGAGGAGCGCTCTCTAGGACATTAACCTTTTACACAACAGGCAGGAAAACTTTTATCCTACGCCTACTAACCTGCAGGAATTGTGCAACGTACAGGCACAACACTATGAAGAATTAATCTGTTGCATGAAGGCCTATCATTTCTTCTTAAAGGGAACCTGTCACCAGGAGACCCCTTTTTAGCACTCCCCCAGTCCCCACAGAGCATAGTACATACACTGCCAAAGTGTTTTTGTATAAAAAAATATATCTTTATTTCTGTAAAACCTGTTATATTGTACCTTTTATTAGCATCTGCTCTGTGACTAGGCACTCGTCCCCTGGAAGTGGCTGGAAAGGAGCAGCTCCCCCCCCCACCCTTGGGAAACAGCTTCTACATGTGTCCTTTTCAAATATATGAATAACTCCCCTCACTCGGGATCGGCTGTATAGGAGCAGGGGGCGTCTTCATATATTTGAAAAGGACACATGGAGGAGTGGTTTACCAAGGGGGGGGGGGACTGCTCCTTTCCAGCCACTCCCAGGGGACGAGTGCCTAGTCACAGAGCAGATGCTAATGAAAGGTACAATATAACATATCTTTATTTCTGTAAAACCTATTTTATTAGACAAAAACACTTTGGCAGTGTATGTACTATGCTCTGTGGGGACTGGGGTCAGCTAAAAATGGGTCTCCTGGTGACAGGTTCCCTTTAAAGGACACCTGTCATCAGGTCTCTGCCACTAGTCCTGCCACCTCTTCCTGTTGGAGCAGCTCACAAGGATCCCATCCCAGCCTTTATCTAGTTATTTCATACATTATTCATTGTAAAATCATCTATTCTTTATCATGTAAATGAGGCTGGTCACATGGTCAGAGGCAGTGATGTCACCCCTGTTCCCCCTCCCCTCTCCTCCCCCTGCTCATGTCTGTGTGTAATGTATAGTAAAGCATAGTTAGTGCATCTGCTGACATGCTGCATCCTCCTAATATACAGGTGAGAGACACAGACATCAGCTACACATGAATCTGACATGTTCTGCTGTAACATGGCTGCCTGGAGCTGCTGTATCTCTCCTATATACACACACACAGGCTGCAGGGGGCGTCAGCACCAGGAAGCACATCATTATACAGCCTCACATCATTATACAGGCTGTCAGTCAAGCACTGGGGGTGTGGCTGTGCCTCCCACTCATGAATAAGGTGGACAGCTTGAATATGCTAATGCTTCATTGGACATTTCACAGGTCATTTGCATACAGCTTTAGGACCTCATTGCATAGGTGTACAGGCATGTAGAGGGACAATGAAGGGCTAGAGGCAATGCTCTCTAATGGCAGTTTATGAAAATATATTTAGTTTAGGGGGGTTATTTTGCATGACGGGTTCTCTTTAAACCGTAACAGATTTTATACATAAACAATGTGAAAGAATGCTTTCCAATCATGCAAAGAGATCTTCCACAGCTTCCTCGGGAAGATCTCATGAACTAATTTTTGGGAAGGGTACCAAGGTGATTTGGACTGTGCTGAATTAGAAAGACGCATTAAGCTACATGTAAGCAAAACTGATGCACATGATTTTCCAGAAATAAAGGAGTCAAAAAACGTTTTCCATTAATATTATAACTAACTAAAATTTGGGAAAGTAGGACACTCCTTATTACAGTATACATAGTATTTTCGAATCAATCCTGCAAGTCGTGTCTCCTGACACATTAACAGACACATAAACAGAACACAATAATACAATAATAATATAACATTTGTTATATGGCTCATCATTATCACATATCATATCCAACAATTGCTAAGCCGCCAATGACTTCAATAAAATAGCTGCTAAAAAGTATGAGCAAGTGTCACATGACTATTTGTTTGTATTGTCCCTCACACTTCCATATTCTAAACTTTCATTACTGGAAATATCCATTCATAAATGATAAACCTATAAGCAATATACTTTATATGTATTATTATAATAACTGCAGTCACTAGAGTAGATTATGTATATATGCAATACACAAACCTCCAAAACAATTGCTCAACTGTAACAATGCTAAATAATTATATGTACATCATACATTATTCATACGCCACTGCGCAAAGATAAAGCCATACTGTACAGCATAAACAGGACATTGCTCATTCATCTCAACATAGAAACACAGGGCTTGTGGCTCCGCTTAGACTACCTGCTTTACTGTGACTCTATGATCAAATGGAGAAGTACAGACAATAGAGAGTGTTGGTACACAACATGTAAGTTATGTTTTTTAAAATCAATACCTGTATTACACATACCCCAGAAATTAGCATGAACATAGCTCATTTTACTGAGGATTCCATGGAAAGTGGAGCATTACCTGGCTTCATAGAGCAGGACCTGGACTTAAGCTTTGTTTTGAATGAAAAGATGGGCTGTTTCCACCTTGTCTGCATGGCGTATAGCTTCACATGGATGTTTAAAGCTCGACTGTATAACCAGTATTAGAGGAAACGGATACAAAGTCAGAGCAGGACTGTATTCTGGGCGGGTTCTGCATTTCCTATACTACATGCTAAGCTCAGAGAAACAAAACATTTCTCTAGAGGGTCAAAAAAGTAAAAACAACCCAAATAGACATTTACTGTGTGTGGGAACCAAATCAACCCTCTTATTATAATCTATGAACAACATTGTAGAAGCACAACAACGTCATAAATAAGCAGGCGTCTGTGCTTGCCAATGAAAACATAAGTTTCCTAGAGTCACATATGTATACTTAATATGATATCAGAGTGAGTCAACCGTTACTATAAATCTTTGTCTTGAGAAAAAAAAAGTTTGATAAACGAATAATAAAAGTAGATTTTCTATTGTTTATGAAAAACAGGAGTTAAATGGAGGAGCAATAGTGTCTTATTTGAACTAAACTAGACCATAAATAGAATGTAGAAGGCTATAAAACCCAAGTGTTAACTCTGATTCTCATAGACTGTAAGCTCTTGCGAGCAGGGCCCTCACCACTATTGTTCACCTAGTTAAATGTTGATTTTGCAAACACAGCCATGCACATCTGGTTGTCATGATTGTCGTGTTTTCTGTGTACACTGGTATTAAGGGTACTCGTATTCAATTTAAGTTGGGTGCGTATGCGCACTTGCTTGATGGCAGGCGCCTATACCATACTTACTATACTTCCACACATGGACTACCAGCGCATGTGCATCTCCCAGTTTCTTTGCCGGCTTCTGGTCCCGATCATGTGACCTTACACAAGATTTCAAGATTTACGCACATGCGCGAACTGCTCCTCCACATGCTTAATGAATGGCGTTTGTATCTGGCATGCAGGTAATTAACTCTTGAATGTGTTTCTGTGTGTGGGGTTCCTATATACATATACGGGACATGTTCTATTCTTTGACACATCTACCCCTGAGGACGTCACCATTATTGAGCAGAGCATAAACATTTTTTGTGTAGAAAACTTTATGGTTTTTTGCTTTATGGGTTAGGGGGTTTATACACAGAAATAGGAAGAGTTTTTTCAGGTTTATGGATAACCTACACTTTCAGCTTCATCTTCATCTACCATTCCAGTGCAAAATGGCTGCAGAAACCAGCTGATTAAGTACAGTCCAACTCCTCTGTTCTTATACCATTGGCCTATCCTTTGGGTAGGTCGTCAATATCATAAACATCGTTCCTAGTGCCTTAAAAGGGAATACACCAGGGACACTTACTCATAGGCGCCACGATTGTGGTAATCTTCTTAAATTTGTTATCCATTGCCTAAAATCAACTTTTAAAATAATGCTTATGAGCCTGAAGGGCTCTGGGGTTATAATCAGAGCCCCTCTTTACTTAAGCTTACACTATGCAAGGAGCACTTCCCCCTCCCACTGTGTGCCGAAACTTTCTCTGCCGCACTAAGATTACATCGACCAGATGGAGGGGGGAAGGGCTGATGGAACAGGGAGAAGGGAGAGTGCAAAAGCCAGTTAAGTTAGAGCATGGAGGGACTCTGGTAACCTTCATGTATAGTTGAGTGGTGTCAAGGAGTGAGATTAGGTAAATATTGACTTCAACATGTAATTAGACTTTTACTAATAAACCTAATAACAGGTTCCCATAGTCCTACTAACTCTTGCTCACATAATTTTTAGCTAAAAGATGCATAGTTCCTATCCAAAGAAAATTAACTTTTTAAACCTATATGCCACCCTTCAGGAGGAGCAGTAAGTCCCAAGGGCATGCATCATTCATGCAAGGCAGTATGTCTCTCTCAGTTTATGTCTTCAGGCATGTCCCTCATCCCCCTTCCCTTCTGTTGATTCAGCCTCTGATCAACACTGCTGAATGGAGGGGGGTAAGGGAAATTCCAGCAGACATAAACTAATTTGCTTGAATGAAAAACACACATCCTTTGGACCCACTGCTCTTTCTGGCATGGTGCCAGGAGGCTTCATTATCTGGTGATAGGAACTATGTATTTTTATCCAAAAACAACGTAAGCAAGAGTTCGTTTTGTGCTATGGGAGGTTTAATTTGTGAAAATCTTGTTACAGGTTACCTTCAAAAATCTTCCACTTAAAGTTTAGGTGACTAAAGCCCCATATCAACTTTTCAGCCCTTTCTATCCAAAGAGATTGACTTGCTTTATATAGTAAAAGAAGAGCTTTGAAAATGGCCTTGTAAACTAGAGGTTTCAAATCATCTATAATGTTTATTTCAAGCAGATTATTTTCTGAAGTCTATAATTAGAAGCATTAGAAGCTGGCAGCTGAAGAAATACAAGAAGAGCTTGAGACAAACTGTGGGAAAAGTTAGAGATAAACATAGTTCTACCCTAAAACATTACGGCAAGACACGGCTTAGATCCAATGGGTTCAACATAGTTGAAAAAGCTTTTCTGTCATTGGATTCCAAAAGCGTCACGCCACCCTGTGTCTTCATTCTAAGGTTTATAAAGCAGAACTGTAAGCTCAATTTGTCTCAAAAAGCTTTATTCCTATCACCAGTCTGATAATCTGTTTCTCTGGTCACTATCTGTCTGCTGCGTTCACCCTCTGTTTGGTTCACTATGGTGTTGACAGCACTAATCACATTTTGCACATACCACTGGCTCTATTATTGCCAAACAGCATCTGGCTAGATGCCTAGGCCCCTTATTATTCCACGTGTAGCCAAAAGAGAAATGTGGATCAACAGAGCGGTTACAGCTGCAACAAAGGGTAAAACAGAAATGCAATCATTACTTGCTTAGAAGTAGATGTAGACGGTCATTTAAGGGAACAGTAACCGTAGTATAAACAGAATAGAACCAACTTTGGTTAACAATGCAACAATGCAACAATATAGGTGCAGTTTTGTCTACTTCCATTATGGATGCAAATTTTCCAATCATCCAAATGGAAAAGATATCCATCTTTTATTAAGAGTACCTACAGTTCTGATGTTGCTGCATCCATGTGTTTTTACTGCGTTTTTTATGCAGAACAAAAAAAAAATGTATCTAAAAAAGATCTTTGTAGGAGAGGCTTTTTACATTGTACGGTCAGCTACAGAACATCCATGCTTATTTGCGCTACCGACTGTATTACCAGTCACCACACCTGGCTGGAGACTCAGGATGTAACCTTTAACATGAAGATTATGGCCCACATTTACTAAGGTCCTTGCACCATTTTTCTGTCGGACTTTGTACATTCTTTTAAGTGCAAACTGTTTGCACATATATTTAAGAAGTATCCAAGACACATGAGACGCACGCAAGACTATGTGGCGCATGCTGCACTATACCTCACGCAACACAAAATTCTGCACTAAAATGGGTGTTCCACTGCTCAGTCAGACCGTTACACATTTTAAGTGTAACTATAAAGTTATAATGATTTTACCAAATTATTATATGTGATTTCCCCTTTGAAAACAAACAGAATGATGTCTACTTTGTGCTGCTCGTCCGTTTCTTTCCAAAGTAATGGCATTTTCTGTTCTGAAAGGGTTTGACAAAAATCTTTCTCAGCAGAGGTGAAGTGGGTGGAGACTAATGTCTCCTTGTCTATGCCCTCAAGCTGATGCCAGTTAGCTTGCCCGCAGATCCCATATCATGTCTTGTGTTCTCTCTCAAAGTAATTTAGCATTAAATCCATTTTGTTTCCCACAAGTAAATCCACAGAACACTGTACATACAGGATGTATATGGTGACTAGCCTGGCAGCTTGCATCACATGGAGGAGAAGGGAACAGGTAATTAAGGAAACCAGTTACATGAAGTCTATGCCTGGGCTGTGTGAGCATTTACAGTTAATAGCTTCTCTGCACAGTCCACAAAGTGCTGATGACAATGTGGGTGAGGGAAGCAGGATAATATCTACCTATTAAGGTATTGATTCAGAACCAGAGCTTTATCAGTCCATAGTTAAAATGTATTACCTTTCAACGTTTGTCTTTTAACATTAAATTGAGAGTCTCAAAATCTGGGACAATGGTCCCAAACCAAAGAAATGAAATTTTGGGTCAGATTGACTTTGGAGAACACATTGAGCTATAAACTATGTGTCTCACAATATATATATAAACAGTCACTCACCACGTCAGACTGTGGGACCAAGTCCATACAGAAACGTATCTGACGGCCCGATGTTGGGCTCTCTAGTTAAAGTGTTGGCGCACGCGCACAGTCACCGTATGTGATGAAGAAATTAAAGTCCATGCGCATGCGCACTTTAACATTATCCTAGACGGACTCCGCATCTAAGTAGCAGCGCAGGCGCATCGCCATCTTCTAGCCGAAGAATTAAAGTCCATGCGCATGCGCATTCCAACATAAGTTATAGACGGACTCCGTACCAAAGTAGCAGCGCAGGCGCATTGCCACTTGCCGGTCGTCAAAGGAAAGGTAAAGTTGGCTCACATGCGCAGCGCACAAACAGCACGTAAAACTCCTAAGATCCAATTAGGATTTGTTTTTACGCTGACAGGTACTAACCATTGGACCAACATGTATACACCCAACCGAGAACCAATCGATGATCGGTCGGGTTGCTCTGACATCACAAACGGAGCCCATAAAGCTCCCTTCATTACTGCCAACACTCATATATAGCCCCGGCACCCCTGAGGACGCCAGTATCTGGCGAAACATGTCGGGGGGGCTTATATCTTCATTTTAGCTAGCAAAGACATGGTGTGTAGGGATCAGCTCATATGCTTTACAACTGTTAGATAGTGAGCGAGAGCCTAATGATCTAGGAATAGGGTGAACACAAGTGGTTACACTAGCGAGGATTAACTTGGAAGTTGTCCAAGAGTAGCGCAGTGTTGCATCAGTGGTCAGAGTTATAGCAACAAATGTTGCAGTCCGTATAGAAACAACATTGTATCGTGATACAAAAAAATCGATACTAACTCACTGGTGATATGTAGTGGCTCACCCTACATTGCATGGAAGTGACAAACCATCTTGCTCTAAGAGTATACACTCATAAACAATAATAGACCCCACACCATAGAATTGCTGAAATTTTAATCGTGTGCTTTTGAATAGGTTTAGACATAGGAAATAGATTTTTACCGTGTGATCGCATTAAAAGTTAAGTTTTAGACCAATGGGTCTCAGTGAGGTCCCCAGGGATCTTTTTTGTTAATAACGAATATTTGTGCATGGACCCAGTCATATAACACATCCACATTTTGATAATAATTAGGGAAACAGGATAAGGTGCAGGCAAAGACAGAAAAAGTTCTGTAGAATCACAGACTGGGATGGAGGGACTGACAGGGAAGATCTTGTACCTCACTATTTTGAGCAGCAGACATCTGTATCCACAGTCTTAAACACATCCAGCCCTGATTCATACAGAGAGAGCGCTGTGACCTCCTCTTCTGTGAGCAGAGAGCAGCTGCCCCTCCCTTTCCATGAAACTGTTCGATAAACAAACTATAGACTCACGGGGGTTATAAGCCCAAGCAGAGAAAGCAGCTCCTGCAGCAATGAGGTAATCTGAAGGGTAAAGCAAGGAAACTACTGGAAATAGGTAACAAAGATAATAGGCAAAGTTGTTTAACATCCCAATTGCTATCAATTAGTTAAAAAAAAAAAAAAAAAGTAACTCTTTAACATGAAAAATCTGACAGAAGTGTATTGCATTCCCCATGTTAAAAATGGTGCATTCGGTCAGAACAGTGCAGAGGAAGACAAATTCATGAAGAACATGCTCCACAAATCATGAATCTGACGCATCCTGCACACTACACAGGCAAACTGCACTTTGCACTGTTTTTAGTAAATGTGGGCCTATGTCTTCTGTGGTATAGTTACTTTCTATTTAAATGTAAAGAGTTGAAAAATGGGCTGACAATTTTGTCACAAGTTCTGTCCTTTTTGGCCTTGTGAACAAATAATATTATTGTCACAATGTCACTTCCAGCAGAAAGTATTGCTGCACTACAGGAATATTGGTTTAAACCATTATAATAAGGTGTAATTCTGTGGGAGTAATACATGTGTGAATTGTTTAGAAATGAAACAATCAACTCTTGCCACTCTGAAGCCTTCAATATTGAATATTTAACAATTAAAGATGTATTCTCATTTCAGCAAATTAATGTTGTTTGCATGATGAAAAATTATATGAAACGGCTGTCATTCTATAGAAAGCTGACATTGCTTTTTTTATAGGACTTGGAAAGGGGCTCATTATACAACTACATTTTTTAGACATTTTTGGGGGTCAAATACAAGTTTGAAAAATACACTTTGTGTAGACAGCCCCTATGAAGTCGTATATTTTCATAATATTAGAAACTACAGTATAAATAAACCCTGTGTAAAGTCTGAAGCTGCAGTCATATCTATCTCCTTACATGTACTTCAAGTCTCTACAAGAGAAAAGATAGTAACAAAAATAATGTAGAAGTGATCTTATATATCTACAACTGCTCAAATTCCAATGGGGTTCTTGGGAACCTCACTTCTTGTGATCAATGAGGTTCACAGTGACTGAACTCCAGGTGAACATTTCCATATGTGGGACAACATCTAAAATGGAAAAATAAAAGTTGTATATCGTGAAAAATTGGGGCCCATATTAAGGCTATGTTCATTTTAGCTCGGTTATTGGGACCAAAAAAAAAATAAAATCCATAAGCTCCCATTGACTTTAATTGTAATCATGTAACTCCTGTAAATCTGCCATGGTGGCTCATATTGAAGTCTCTAATTCAGATGTGAACTTAGAACAACTTCTATGTAAAACTATATTTCACCCGTGGACAAACTCTTTTGAGACGTCAAAAAAAAAAAGTAATAATTGGACACCTCAACTGTATAGGCTGAGCCAGAAAAGATTAAATGAATTACATTTACAAAACAATTAACAATAAAGATAGTTATAACAAGTGTGCACTTTTTCTGTGAAGTATGATCTTTTAGTGATTCAAATAAATGAAATAAATTTTGTCTAAAATTATTATCATTTTCGCTTAATTACAGTTCCTGAAGATGAATATAGTGACAGGCGCGCTGAGGTAACATACAAGTTACGGTAATTACTTGGTCTCAGAGACTTTAAATGACAATACCCTGGCCTCCATCTCTGAGAAATACAAGCCCAGAGGGTCAAGAGAATGTTTCTGCCGCCCTGCCTGATGTAATATCTAGTAATTATCTTTTGTTATATCTTCTCTCAGGTGAACAGAACTATCTGAGTGGACAGATGCGTTCACATTACTCTGGAGCATTTATATTGGCTTTTACATTGTGCAACATATAAATGTACTTTACAGGCAGACACCCCAGGAGGGTCTAGAGTTTCTCAAGCCTGGGGGGGACAATTCAATACATTTTGCCTCTTTTTTTATAGGAACAAAGAGAATCAAACAGACAATAGAGCAGTGGGGAGAGATGTCTTAGTAATGAGATGCAGGACAGAAATGGGTCAGTTACTTGTGCATTTCTGGCGCTGCATAAAAAGCATAATCAAAAAATACAGGATACAAAGATTTTCACGATCCTTAATGATCAGTTCCTGCATATAGCCAAAGGCATGAGCTACTTCATCATACAAATCTACAAAACAAATCAACTTTAGTATATTAAGTAAAATGTCCATTATCCGGCACCCGCTAGTTCAGAAGTTTTGATTTTTAGTGGAGAATTTAAAAATACCTATAGACAAAAGGAAGAAGACACAAAATAATTACAAATCTATTGTCAAGATTAAATCCCAATAATTCAGCGACACAGCCTATGGCCATCAAAATTCAAATCTGTACACTTCTACAACACTAAGAAGCCCTTATAAACTCTCATGCACACTAACATATTTTTCATATGTTTGCTGTTTTTGTGGCTAGCTCATGCTCCCATGTATTTTATGGGCTCATACACACAGCTGTGGTTTCCTCAGCCCTGTGAATGAGCCTCATAACCCTGAGAAAAAACGCAGACCAAGTCCTATTTTTGACTGTGCCCCTCACATAGTAGTATATTGAAATGTGAAAAATACAGGTGCAACAGAGGTGCAATCTGTGTGCCATCCATATTTGTGAATCAGTTACTAGGCAACAAAATTACATGACAGTCCAAGGGGTTAAACTCTGTGTTAAGTAGGTAGGCGGTGTTAAATTGATAGGTGCTTGTTGAAGGAAAATGAATGGACATTTCTTAGGGGTTCCTTGTGAGCACACAGTTACCCGCTCCAAGAATAATATTTATAGGGATCTTCAACAAAGTATGTCAGACAGCACCACCTATGGAAGGATCCAATACATTATTCCATGCTTGCATAAAATGCAGAAATTAAGATTTTTTTCTTTTACTAAGAATTGTTAAATATGGCCACTTTAAGCAACAAATTTTGACAAAAAAATCTAATTATTTAAACCAAACCCACAAATACTTACAGCAAAACTAATAAACACTACACATTAAAATGGATTAAGGAACTCCAAGGCACCATCAAAGGTCTTCTATTGCATGCAAACAGCATATTAACAAGACATCTCACTAGTGCTCACTAATGTACTTTTATGCAAAAGTCAAATATTAAAACCTCTTAACATTTACAAGACACCATAAACTGTGGACTAATTAGACAATGTCATTTCTGTGTGATGCTAATAGAGACTAAAAATAGACCCTTGTGTTTATTGCTTTGTTCTGCTCATAAAACATGAAGACTTGGTTCCAAGCACAGTGTCCTCTTTCATTAATAGATAGAGACCCAAAAACCGTCCTCCACAAGTTAACTTTACTCTCTCTTCCTACAGAGAACACCTGGGTGTTTCCACTGCTCACTGTACAATGAGAAGAGGATCTGGAATCTTCACTGACCTGAATTACAACATTGTATTGTTTTCATATTGGCAGAACATACCAACCAGTGTTATATTTTCTTCTGCTATGCAGAGTGTTTGCCAGGTTCTGATATAAACCTCTCAAATTTGGTTGGAGTTTAAATAAGCAAACTAATCTATATTAACAACTAAAAGGAAACTGCAGAACAGTATGTAGTTGGTACAGATTCTGACATTTCCAGAGTAACATATTGTAGGATCAAACAGGATAAAATTCCATACATACTTTGGCCCCAAATCTACCCCTGTAAGGAAAGCACATGACATCTGCATTCAAAAATCGCATGTCCATCTTCCAACATACAGACTTTTCAGCTGTTTCTGTAACTGTGACCACACATGCAGCCACCTAATGAATTCTGCACAGCAGTAAATAACCAGGTGAGATGGGGTCAGGGACCTCCCACTCTCAAACTGGGTGCAAGTCATAATAGTGGGACCAACATCGACCAGATATTTATGGAATATCGTATGGATACACTATAAATACATGTACATAGGATACATGCATATCATCGTAAACACATACATTGTAATTTAATTCCACTGAAACTCTGCAACATGAAATGTCATAAAAACATAGTAGATAGAAAGATTTTAATTGTTATGTAACTATTAAATACATAAAACTTGACCAACAAAATTGAATAACATTCAAAAGGAATGCCAAAATTTAGGAACAGAGAATTTTTGAGATGGACAGAAAACATCAGGTAATATCCTTTCAGAATCTTAGGCAGAGATAAGTAAACATTGATGTGGTGACTGTCAGGTTGTTCTCCAATTATGAAATTACTTCCTTGTAGGTTAAAGGACACCTGTCATCAGGTCTCTGCCACTAGTCCTGTCACTACTACCTGTTGGAGCAGCTCACAAGGATCCCATCCCAGCCTTTATCTAGTTATTTCATACTTTAATCATTGTAAAATCATCTATTCTTTATTATGTAAATGAGGCTGGTCACATGGTCAGAGGCAGTGATGTCACCCCTGTTCCCCCTCCCCTCTCCTCCCCCTGCTCATGTCTGTGTGTAATGTATAGTAAAGCATTGCTAGTGTGTGTGCTGCATCTGCTGACATGCTGCATCCTCCTAATATACAGGTGAGAGACACAGACATCAGCTACACATGAATCTGACATGTTCTGCTGTAACATGGCTGCCTGGAGCTGCTGTATATACACACACAGGCTGCAGGGGGCGCCAGCACCAGGAAGCACATCATTATACAGCCTCACATCATTACACAGGCTGTTAGTCATGCACTGGGGGTGTGGCTGTACCTCCCTCTCATGAATAGAGTGGACAGCTTGAATATGCTAATGCTTCATTGGACATTTCACAGGTCATTTGCATACAGCTTTAGGACCTCATTGCTTAGGTTTACAGGCATGTAGAGGGACAATGAAGGGATAGAGCCAATGCTCTCTAATGGCAGTTTATGAAAATATATTTAGTTTAGGGGGGTTATTTTGCATGACGGGTTCTCTTTAAAGTTTCAGTAGGCTTTACCACTCATTTCCAGTAACATATATTTTTTTTTTTAATTAAATTCTTTTTATTCAAAGTTTTTTCTTTACATTGTCAAACCATCATACAAAACATTGTGGAGAAAACAGCTTTTATCTGTACAGTGTTCATAAGGCTACACATACCATTTTTATATTACATTTATGGTCGACCATATTCCACAACTTATGTTCTTCATCGTGTTCCCTCCACTGGTTGAATCTTACCATCTATAACCCTATAGACCCCCCACCCCAATCCCCCCCCCCCCACCCCTACTCGGCAAAAAAAAAAAAAAAAGAATTTTTATTAATCTTATTGGCCTTGGGAGTCCTCCTCCTTATCACATAACCATCTTTTTTCCCATGCCCTCTCTTTCCTTGCTGCTTCATACTTTATTTTTTCCAATCTTTTTGTTCTATTCACTCTATTGTGCCATTCTTTAATGTCGGGGGTGCTAGATGATTTCCATCCGTAGATCAACATAGTTCTAGCAATCTGCAGTACGGTCAACAGCCATTGTATTTGGTATCTAGACCCCTTTATTTCTGCTGTATTGCCAAGCACCAAGACGTCTGGTGACCTTGGGATATCCAGTCCTGAGAATTTTACCACCTCTATGTAAATATCTTCCCAAAATTGCAAAATCCTCCGACAATTCCAGACCATATGTAGAAAGTCTGCGCTTATCTCCTGGCATCTGAGGCATCTCTCTTTCTGCTCTTTCTTAAAATAGTTTATCTGTTTTGGGGTGTAGTATAATCTATATATGATTTTAATCTGTATTAGTCTGTGGGATTCAGGACTAACCATACTGCCCACGTTCTGGAGTATACTTGCCCATTGAGTCTCTGATAGGGTGCCAATATTCTCTTCCCATTTTTTTTTACTACTGTGTATCATGCCGTCATAAAAACTGCTTGACAAATATCTATAAATTTTTTAGAGTGATTTTTTCTTCCCTTTTATGTTACCCAGAAATTCCGCTATATGGTGCTTTTCTACCTTTAAATATTGTCTTTCTCTTACCGTGTTCACCCTGTGGTGTAACTGTATGTATTGGAAATAGTGTTTCGCCTCTAGTTTATATGTGTCTTTCATCATATCAAAGGATATCAATCTGCCATTCAAAAACATATGTGCAATCTGATCAATCCCCCTGCCCTCCCAAAAGTTGCGCCCCTTAAAGTGCCTCATCTCTTTTAAATGGAGATTATTCCATAGTGGAGCCTGTGTAGTGCTATTGTTAATTTCAAAGTGCCTTTTAACCCAATCCCAAGTTCTCCTAAAGCACCTACAAATTGGTACCTGAGCTAATTCTATAGAATCCAGAACCCCAGAGTCCAAAAAAGTCAAGCCATTCTTAATATCTAAGTTAACCCTTTTGGCTATCGCATTAATAATTATATCGTCATTACCCCCTAATATATATTGTAAGATAGCAGAAACAAAGTATAGAAAAAAGTTGGGCAGGGCCCAGCCCCCCTTTCTTTTGTTGTAGTTTAAGTCTGACTCTCTTTCTTCCCCAAATGAGCTCGTTTAGAAGTCTTTCAATGATTTTAAAATATTTACTGCTAATCCAGATTGGAGTGGCTATAATGATATACAGTATTTGCGGCAGTAAGATCATTTTAATAAGCGCAAGCCTATCTACCTGGGATAATGGCAATTTCACCCATACATGTATTTTCTTCCTTATCTTCTGGATTAAGGGTATTAGGTTCTGATCGATATACGTTCCAGGGGTCCCAGACACTTTTATCCCTAGGTATTCTATTGTGTCCCCTCTATCCAGGACTATCAGCTCCCCACCCTTCCTGACTATAAAATCATCCACTGGAAGAAGACATGACTTGTTCCAGTTCACCTCTAACCCGGAGAGCTTACTATATTCTGCTATTGTTTCCATTACTTTTGGGACAGATTCCTCTGTTCTTTCAACAGTAAATAGTATGTCATCTGCATACAATAGCATTTTATCCTGTGTTCCGTTACACCCCCAGCCCAGGATCCCTGCGTTGCTTCTGCACCTGATTGCCAATGGTTCTAGGAATAATACAAATAGAACAGGGGAAACTGGGCAACCCTGTCGAGTTCCTCTTGAGATGTCAAATACCTCAGTCAGACATTGTCCAATTCTGATTCTGGCCTTTGGGTCTGCATACAGCAGCTGGATGTACTTCACAAACTGTGCCCCGAAACCGAATCCTCTCAGCACCTCCCAGAGGAAGGTCCACTCCACCCTGTCGAAAGCCTTAGCTGCGTCAATCGACAGGATGGAGCGGGTCCCCCCCCGGCCAAGCTGAATCCCCGCAAATATCCGCCTAATGTTATTGGAGGCATGTCTACCGGGAATAAATCCCGATTGGTCTATGTGTATGAGCTCACCCACAACCGATTTTAATCTAATTGCCAAAGCTTTTGCAAAAAGCTTGACATCGGTATTTATTAGGGATATAGGGCGATATGACTCCACCTCTGTTTCTATTTTGTTTTTCTTCGGGATTAGTGTGATTATGGCTTCCCTCATAGAGGCCGGTAAGCCTCCCTCCTTTAATGAAAAATTTAAGACCTCCAGGAGGATGGGTAAAAGTACCTTCCCCCCCCCCTACGGTATATCTCAAATGGTATCCCATCCGATCCCGGGGCGGTATTGCCTGCTATTGCACTAAGAGCTTCGTTAAGTTCCCTCTCCGTAATCTGTTCATCTAGTTTTCTTTTATCCAGTGTTGACAACTGTGGTAATTCAATCCCCTCTAAATATTCCTTTACATTATCTGCTCCCTGTGATATACTAGATGAGTATAGATCCGAAAAGAATTTAACAAATTCATTCCGTATCTCCATTCTATCACTTGTTATGCTCCCGGTGCTTGTCCTAATTATATTTATCCCTGGGTTGTGTTCTTGGCTTTGTACCACCTTTGCCAGCATCTTGCCGGGTTTGCCCCCTTCAAAATGTTTCTTATATCCTGCGAAAAAAACTGTGTGTTCTGCCTTTTCTATCAACATGTCCTCTAGTTCTTTATGGGCTATTTGCAATTTATCGTAGTTCTCACTGTTAGGCGTGATTCTAAACCTATCCTCACTTTTCTGAATATTCTCTTTGAGCTTTTCCTCCTGCTTACGTTTTGCTTTTTTTGCCCATTGCATTTTACTAAATAAGAACCCACGGATATGTGATTTCAATGAGTCCCAGACCAACCTTATGTCTGTGTCTTCCTTATTCTCAATCCAGAACCTCTTTATCTCTTCCATCAAATCCAGATCTATATCCAATATTGCTAACCAATGGGCATTAATTCTATATGGAATTGAATACTCCCCTATCACTTTCTTATTCCTAATGTCAAGCACTACCAAGTAATGATCCGAGATGCTATTTGGCTCATAAGCCATTTTTGCCACATATTCCATGCAAGTACTATTCCCTAGTGCAAGATCTATCCTAGACATCCCTTTATGTGATTTACTAAAGCAAGAATATGCTACTCTTTTGGGGTATTTCTGCCTCCATATATCTATAAGGCCCACTTCATCACATATTTTTTTTAATGGTGATCCTCCTTCTATTTTCCTAGTGGGATCCCTTGAAACTCTGTCAAGGTCCGGGTCCATTATGCAGTTGTAATCCCCGCAAGAGAATACAGGACAATTTGGGCAGTTTTCCAAAAAGAGAAATAGGTGTCTAATGACATCTGATGAGTATGGTGGAGGGATATATACAAAGGCCAGTACACACCTTAAACCTTCTAATATGCCATCAATAAAAACAAATCGGCCATACTCGTCCACTTTAGATTTTAGTACCTTAAGGTCGATTTTATGATGGATCAGTACGCTCACCCCCCTTGAGAGGTTACTGAAACACGAGTGAAATTGAGAGCCGCTCCATTTCCGTTTTACTCTCCAGACTGTATCCTGGGTCAAATGGGTTTCAAGTAAAACTATAATTGCTGGGAGATGCCTATTGATGCAATCAAAGATGGCAGTTCTTTTGATATGTTCCGACAGGCCCCTAACATTCCATATCACTAATTTGGTATTCATTCAACAAAAAAAAAAAAAAAAAAAAAAAGAAAGAACCCTTTTTGCCGAGTACCCTACCCCTCTATTTGACCCACTACTGTCTTTCATAGGCCTCTCCACTAAGACCTCACCCCTCCATTAATCCCCCTCGCCACCCTGCTACCACCTGGCCCTCCACCAAGAACACTTCAATAAGACCCACCACAACCGGTATCCTAATTTAATCTTAGTTTCTCATAGGCCTTTCAAGTCTAACCACTCCATTGCTTGTTCTGGAGAGTCAAAAAAGACAACTTTATCTTGATGAATCACTCTTAGCTTTGAAGGAAAAAGGAGAGAGTATCTTAGGTTCGCCTTCTGTAATCTCTTTTTCACGTCATAGAAACTCTTCCTTTTCACTTGTGTGGCCCTTGAATAGTCTGGAAATAACATCACCTTAGATTTCTCATAGAACACATCACCTTTCTCCCTTGCTTTCTTTAGTATTATGTCTCTGTCTTTAGACAGTAACACTTTAACTATCAGATGCCTAGGGCCCATTCCCGGTGGTGGTGGCTTTCCAGGTATTCTATGCGCTCTCTCTACGCAAAACACAGAAGA
The DNA here is from genome assembly GCF_040894005.1 of Engystomops pustulosus. Classification (NCBI taxonomy): domain Eukaryota; kingdom Metazoa; phylum Chordata; class Amphibia; order Anura; family Leptodactylidae; genus Engystomops; species Engystomops pustulosus. The sequence continues at coordinate 57,841,625 of NC_092413.1, forward strand.
TAAGTGTTCTTTCCCCGTTACCTCTTGTAACCATTTCTCCATACAGTCCACGGGGTTTCCCCCCCTCTGCCCCCTCCGGCAGGCCAACCACCCTTATATTGGCCCTGCGAGATCTATCTTCCATCTCGTCCAATTTTTTTTGCAGTGTGCCCTTCCCTTCCTTGAGGAGGTTGACCTCTTTTTTCAGGTTACTAACCTCTTTCCAGTAACATATTAAATGTCAAAATATATCTATATATCACACACACACACACATACACTATAAACTAAACTAAACTAAAGAGATCAGCCGCCAGTTTTTTTGTGGAGCAATAACATGAATCTCCCCTCCCCAGCAGTTTTTGGGCCTCTCTCACCTTTCAGGGCAGAGAGTGGACAGAAGTTTACTATAGCAAAAACCTGCCATTTCAGACCTGGTCTACAGGTCTAAACTGGCAGAGTTAGTGACCGTATTTACTAAGAGGCTGGAGAACTGGCGGGAGGGATTTAGAATGAATTCCCCCCAGAATGTTTTCATCTGTGAATTGTATATCTGTGAAGTCATTGCCCACAGTGAACAAACTGCATGCATGCCATTTTGGCAAAAATTCCCAGTGACATCGATATTAACAGTAGATGTGGAATGCATTAGAATGCTTAACCTGGCCCATAGACATAAAGATGCAAGTGCTTGAAAGCTTGCCAGGCTCTTGTTCCACTTGCCAACTAATTTGCATACCACAAAAATATTTCAGTATCCCAGTACAGAAATAAAGGTATGTTCGCTCACTTTTAGATATTTCCTACCAAACAATGGCTTGGAAGACCAAAATCTTCAAACACTTCACTTACCTATACTAATTCGATTTTTCTTAAAAACTTGTGTACTATGGCAGAATCCTGCTGTTAGTACTGATACCACATACACCCTATAACCCTTTTAGGGTCAGGAAGACACCACACAGCCAGTTGCTGCTGAATATTTCTATGCAGTAAGCGCTCACTTCTTTGCCCAGCTGGCGTCTATCCAAATCAAAATGTTTTTTTCTTAACAGATCAATTTACAACACGTCACATTTTACAAACTCTGTATACATTCACAAATGTCTTCATACTTATGCAACAGAGAAACCACATCTTCAGGTCGGATTAGAACACAGTTTATATACACTTACTGGATCTTGTAAAAGCACAGCGTACAGTATTAGTAAGTGGTTAACCAAAAGGGTGGAGGGTGCTATTTATGCCACTGGCCTGGTCTAATATGTGTTTAAAATTTGATTTACAGCAAAATTAACAGGTCGAGTCATGCCTGCCTTTACTTATAGTATTAACACATTCAGGTGTCACATACCCTCCTGAACAGCAACAATGAATGCAGCATTTACACATTTACAATGCAGCAATATTACAGGGGTAGCATCAAGTTGTCGATTTAACCCCTTTTCGCAAGCCCGACTTTGTGCTAGTGGAAGTTTTTGGAAGTTACACAGAACTCAATGGAGCACAGGAAACTGAAGTCCTTTGCACGACTGACTTCTATGGGACTTCCGTATTAGATTGGGAGAAACCCGGAAGCACCACTGGCATGGAGTGGATTGGGGGATAATTGTAGATTCATTAAAAACATAACAAATAAATTGCTCTTTTACCTGCTTTTTTCTGATTTATTTTCAGTGAAAATGGAGGCTCCCATGCCGGAGCTCTAGTAGCAGCGTTAAGTGTTAAGTCAGAGAAAACTCATGGTCATATGCAGAAATGGTCTGAGGCCGATTTATTGGGGTCTATGGAAAGTTTCCCTGGACATGAGTTGTAAAGAAAAAAAAGAAGGTTTTCTAAAAAAATCTCCAGGTCCATAAAATGCCAACACTAGCATATAATACTTTAATGGTATCTAGAATTAGGGATACAGTTTGCTACAGTCAATGTCACCACAATTGGTCTGTATGTGCTTCCGTTCCTTACTAAATCGACTAGAACATGGTTAATGTTCTACAAATATCTCTTAAATTTCAACCACTGGGTCATCAGCAATAACCTCAAAAGTTCATTGAAGCATTTGTGACTGTATTCAGTGTTCTCCATGTGAACCAAGTCTCCTAATTCAGAAACATGATGAGCACTCAATGAGTTGTATCTAGACAACCTATCCCACGGTAAAAATATCTAGATTAATAAACCACGAGACACCGTGGTCAGAGACTTTTTAAATAAAATGCCTTCTAGATCAGTGGTTCTCATATCCGTGGTATGCATACCCTATTGTATATCCCACACCCCCAGAGCATATGCCACAGCTAAAATATTAACAAATGCATCACTCCCAAAATCTCCAATATAACCCATAAAAGTCTTGCCCCAATCATGTCCATTTACAATAAACACTGCGGCCAGTAGTACATGTTACATAACGTTTAACTTACGCTACAAGTGTGCCAGCCTCAGGTGCACCTGTGTGGTTGCCAGCCACAGTGCTTCTATGAGCACACAGATTCTTAATACTGTTTGTGATCCACAGCTGCCCCCATATCTGTGTATGCAAGTCACAAGTGCACTACAAGAGTATGTGCCCACCATAGGTTTTCCGGATAAGGTAAAGGGATTTCTTACATGAGCTACTATTTGTATCCAGTTTAGACATGTGAAGAACACCATCAGCCCTCTTCCATGAACTCCATATTTTGACATCATGGTGTTATATGGTTTCATAGGAGCAATAATGATATGTTGTGTTATTCTTCTAGCATTATGGAGGTTCAGAATAAGACACTGAGTGTTCAAACGTTCAGAAACACTGATCTAGATGATGGCATCAGGGCAGGGAATCTCTATTTAGCCCCAAACTGTAAATGATCAGCTGTTTGCAAAAGAACATGAATTCCACCTATCATATCTGAAAGGTAAGGGTTTTCTAGCTACCGATACTTATTTCTCACCCCGATATGTCAATACAATTTAATGGTGGATATTTCAAGGGTTTTCCCATCGCCATAATCAAATTTAAACAAAGATGCTCAAGTTAAATGAAGTGATTATGCAGATAATGAGGGTCCGGTGATCGAATTTACGTCGTGTTTTCTGGCGTTTTCCGGGGATCACACAACTGGGACAGGGACTTAACAGGCGATTGTGTCGCATGAAATCGGATTTTGCCGCTGACTTTCATGCAACACAAATCAGGGGGAAGGGGGGATTTGCACTGTCGGGCGATCCAACTGATTTGGACAAATCGCGAGATTTAACTTGATTAATAATGCACTTTCGGGAGCTCCTTGGGACCGGGTAAGTAAATGTACCCCAATGCCTCGGTGGATGTCCATCAATCAGCCAAAGATGTCACTTTAGCACTGCTGACCTGAACTCTCTTTTAAGTATTCATTTAATGGGGCTCACCTGTATCTTTAGGCTGATCTAAAGAGAAGAACTGAAACATATGCCTGCTAGATAAATGGTAGGAATGGAATTAAAGAATCGTTCTGGTATGAATGCAAAACAATAAGAAAATCATGTTTTAGAGACAAAACCTTTCTCACTTTGGAAAACCAACCCTCTTTTTTATTTATTAAACCAGCACCCAAACCCTAAAACGTATATTTTATTTACTTTAATCCTGGATTGGTATAGATGTACCCATGTATATAACATTACTTCATAAAGTGATTAAATAAAAAGGCTGCCTGTACATGAACTGTTCCCCGTGTAATTGGACTTGTGTGCAGGTCAGACACCACAGACTAAACACATTGGACAAGGCAGGAGTCTTTGCTTCATAAAGAAATATGATGTAAGGACCCCCAGTTTTATGAACAAACTGCAGTGCCGACAATGTAAGATCTGTAACAAACAAGAGAAATTTAGACATTCACATATGGGAAAATGATAGAAATGTCTACAGACAGTTTAAGGATTGTTCAGTCTTAAAATGTTGCTTCAATTAAGCATTATTAGGATTCCATTGCTAAAATGTTATTACTTTCTTTTAACTAGCATGTAAGTAAGCAGCAAGGGTTTAAAAACCAAGGGTCACCAGCCACACTTTCAAGGACGGTTATTTTGTTCTCCAAGCATTGTCAGGCTGATCTGGTTGAACTGCCTCTGCACTCTGAGGGCCTCATGCAAAGACATTTTGGCTCGGAAACCATCCATTGAGAGAGAGAGAGAGAGAGAGAGAGAGAGAGAGAGAGAAACTACTGTGCTCATTGTATTAAGATCTGGAGAACTGCCAGTGCCACGTGTTAGAAGACTATACACTCTTCTAATGCAAAGTAACCTTAATAAGCAATCCATCGCAATAAGGAAAGTAAAAAAAACCAAATGTATGTAAATTTTTCACTAAAGAAAAAAAAATTATTTAATTTAAAATTACCAACTAGGATGTGTAAAGAAGAAATCCCTACGCCATCTCTTAAGATGCAATTTCATCTGATTCTGCTACGCCAACCACCTACGAGTTGGAAATTGGGCTTATAGAAATCGTAGTCACTAATGGCTGAGGTGGGAATAACCACTACAGACAATGGAAGATTACATAATCAAATGTGAGTTGCATCTTATAAACCAGATTAACCTACTATTGACCATCTATAGACACAATACAATTGATTGGTTAACTTTAGGGTATATGGCTACCTGAATACTTAAGGTTTAAATAGCATGGGCAACAGGCTACAAGATTGTGGTAGACTACGATCAGGATCTGTGCCTTCAAGTCATTTATATAGGGTTCAGGCCTCCTGCACATGTTTGCATGTCATGTGCCACAAACAATGGCCCAATGTAAGTTGCATGTAGCCTGTGCATCATCGGTGTTTGAGGTCAGATAACATTAGAAAGTGCTCAAGCCAATAGGAAAATCCCTGTTTTTTGCTTAGGGGCTTAGAAGACCACATCCATGTGTATGAGCCTATAGAAAGACATGGAGGACCCATACACATTTGCATGCAAGAGGCCTAAAGCAGTATACAGGTAGTCCCAGGGTTATGCACAAGAAAGGTTCCACAGGTTAGTTCTTAAGTTGAATTTGTATGTAAGTTGAAACTGTATATTTTAGAATTGTAGTTCCAGACAAAAAAACATTTTTTTGTTACAGCTGATCATTGCAGCAGGGGACTATAGTGACATCCAGAGACCTTCGCCAGAAGTCACTGTGGGCAGAGGGCTCTGTCTTTAACTAGGGGTCGTCTGTAAGTCGGGTGTCCTTAAGTAGGGGACCACCTGTATACTGTAATGTTTTCTTCTTTTTCAATTAGTCTATTTCTATTGCTGACAACCTGAGGCCTACCATTTCCATATTGAAATTACCACTTTGGCTGCATTGATCACCGGACTACAATCACTTGGCTCATCAGTGATCTGTTTATAAATGCCACGTGGATGGACTGTTTGTGGTCAGTAATTTGCTGAAGAGACACTGAGCTGGAAAGGGGCTTATCTATATGTTCATGTTACATTTACTGTTACTATTTTCAAATTCTGGAGAACCCTTTCTACTTAACCTGCTCCATTCGCATCTCGCTCTGTAAAAAGTGTGACCAGCTCTAAAGAATTATGCCTGTATTTAAGAGTGAAAATGATTCTCTAAATGTAGTTAACTGGAAACTTGACTGCAATAGAATTTTCACAACAAATACAAAACGTGTGAATCCACCCTTGTTGTATATAGAGATGTGGCCAAAAATAATTGATAACACAACCAAAGAGCCCAAGACTGAATATAGTTCCCATGAAAAACTGTAATAGATACATTACACTTGTGTGATGTGTTTAAATGCTGCATTTGCCTACAGTCAAAAGAACAAACAGTAAGCAAATATGCAAGCAAATACATGGAGTGTGGATTAAATATAGAGCTAGACTAGAACCATACCACAAGGCTTAAAGGGGTTGCAGCATATAAATTTCATTTTTTTGTACGATAAAACGTTATACAATTTTCCAATATACCTCCTGTATCAATTCCTCATGTAAGTATCACAGAGATCTGTGTGGTATAATGGAACTGTTACATGACCATGGACAGATTTCAACACAAAGTATGATAGCAAGCAGAGATCTAGAAAATGGTGTGTCCAGCGCTAATAATCTTTGGGGGAACCCCAGAGACCAAAACGTTTCTGGATCAACAGATTTTGCATAGAAACTGAATATTGGAAGATATTATACATTTTCATGATATAAACTATAATATTTATTTGTTGAAAAAGGAACACCCGTTTAATGAGAAAGGACACAAACCAATATACGGTATGTATCACATGGGTGTGTTTTAGTGATATCCATCCTACTTTTCTGCATTTCTCCTGGTAATCTATCTTCTCTACCAATACAAAAGTGATGGCATTCATTAAACATTGTGTGGCACTACTACTAGTATACTACTAGTCTCAAGATGTTGAAATTTGCATATCAACTTCCAGGGGTCACACATGGAGGGACTTAAAAAAAAAACCCCAAACAAACACCAGATTGATCAGAAATAGACCATCATTCAGCGTTTTGTATTTATTGAGAGGTCCTCTTTGAATTCATGTATATAGCATACCTTACAGTGGTTGTTGTATGTTGGCAGTGTATAGTTGACTTTAAGGTAAATGTATATATTGTATAGCACTGGTGTTTCGGAAGCAATTTACAATCAGGCATTGTATGGAACTAGGAATTAAAAATAAAAACAAAAAAGTTCTATTTAACTTTTTAGGTCACTCAGGGTGTGTTTTGTTTTCATTGACAACTGATTAATTCAGTATATAATTAGGAAAAACTGAGACATATGACATAAGTGCCTACACCCTGCTTACAAAATAGACCCATTCTAAATAAATAGGGATACAGAGTGACAAATAGAAGTACATCAAGTAAAAACAAAAAACAAAAACAAAAGCAAGCTGCAGCTGAGCCACATCAGTAGACATACTAAAACACTAATAAATCAGTCCATAGCATAACCATTATGTCATCGCACTTAAACAGAAAAGTCGATCTGTCTGAGCAGTTTCTTTACAAATACTTTAAAATGACTACAGAAACTGCAAAAACTTTGTAGCATGTATTTTGAGGGGCCTTGGTATAAACGATTCAGAGGCAGATCTAGGAAACACTGTCTAAGAGAGGTCAAAGGCTCTACTGCCACATAAAGTACTAGGATTCTGGATACCATATAAATAGTGCCAGGAAAAAACTACCAAAAGGTTTTCACTTCCCCTGGCTCCAGATTATTTCAGGAGTTTCCTGGGAGCAATAAATGCACCACTCTCCATAAAGTAATGAGATTGGGAATCACTGCCATAAATCAGATATTGGAACTTTTGCCTGGAAGCCTGTGACAACTAAAGGACTTCAAAGGAAGCCAAAGGCAATTTTGCTATTGAAGGTGGTAATATACATTACACAGCAACAGGTTTATGGTTGTTAAAGATACGACAGTGTGGTGAACAACCATTTTGCAGATGCAGCTGTTCAGTTTTTAGTTCATCCTCATTTTTATAGTTGACAATCTTTCAGGAAACATCCTGTAGCTTTTATTCAACTCTTGGAGAAACATTCAAATAAGACTTCTAGTCTACCAGCTCCTGAATCACCTGACAAGTGAGAAAACGATTGTGTACAGCACATTATAAGTTTTCCAGACCTACATTTCCCATTTTCCTGTAAGATATCATTTTAGACAATTATAAACAGCTCCCATTGAAAGGAAGTGCAGAAAGAAAAACATAATTTTCTATAGATTTACAGATCTTTATGGGGGAGGGAGATTTATCAAGCACACAAGAATTGGAATAGTGTATATACTCGAGTATAAGCCGACCCGAATATAAGCCGAGGTACCCACTTTTACCACAAAAAACTGGGAAAACATATTGACTCGAGTATAAGCCGAGGGTGGGAAATGCCGCAGCTACTGATGTCTGGTGTAGGCGTTTTATGGCAACAGCAGTGGTCCAATGTCCTACTTCTGCATAATATATATTCCCCTTTCTCATGTAATAGATCAGCTTTCCTAGACTGTCACAGACATATATGTGTGTG